>NW_025999820.1:10537500-11137500 GCF_019419815.1 Pyrus x bretschneideri | reverse complement strand
ATTTTTAACGAAAAACCACATTTTTACATTTCTTTAGTACTATTACACCTTTATTTGTAATTTTTCTTTAAAACTAAAATTTTTTTGAACTTTTTGTTAGTTATTTATTTATTTATTTATTATTTAGCGTTTTTAAATTTTGTTTGTTCAGTACTAATTCATATTTTACATGCAACTTGAATAAAATTTGCACGTTGACCTTCGTTTAAGTCGGAACTTGCAACTTTCAATCCTATATGTGTTGGCAAACACTAAAAAAATGAGAAATCGGAATAATTATAGTTCATATTCTTTGTGAATAAACGTGTTACCAGTGGTTCCAATCATAGGCTTCAAATGATGCCTAACAAAAAAAAGAACTAATACATCTGAAGCAGAAAAAAACTAGAGTAATCATTTGATTGGATCATTGGCTAAAGTGAAAATTTGTAACGCATTAGGGCATTCTATTAGTAAGTTCATCTAAGCAGATTCATCGGATTTTGATATTATCGATCGATTTGTGCATATATACAAAATTCTTTCTCATTATTACAGTGGATCCTGAAGAAAAAAAAGAGTTTGTATAGAATAAAATATATACTTCGATTTTCTTGTGTTAAAACTTTGGCTTGTTATGCGTAAATATAGCTGCTTACACTAAAAATTAGTAGGCAGACAAATAGACAATAAGCCAGATGCCACGATTGAGTGCCCATTAGCATCGGTACAGTGTCCTGAAAGTTCTATTTTTTATTAAAAGTTTATAACCGGTTCTAATTGTACATAATGTCCAAAAGTTAAAATGCATAACTTTACTGCTCTGGAAGTGAAGGGAAAAGATGGATTAATTTCATGGCAGGAAATGTTCTGTACATTGTTGGTAACAAAGAGCGTCCTCTTTCCCTGAATAATACACAACTATCATATAAAAATTTACAAAAACAAAAAAAGACTCTAAGTTGCCTATGATCCAAAACTTCTGATGCTTCAACTCTGAAAATTCAGTAGGTTGATCCGAACCCTGCTTATATATGCTTAAGCTCCGGTTACCGTTTCGAAGTTTATGAAGGTTGATCCGAATTCGGATTTCCATCCATCCCATTTGTACACATCTGCACAACTTAGCTCGTATCCGAGTTCCCATGCTCAGCAGACCTGTCTTCACGGCGTTCTGCAAATGCGCGTTTTTTACACGGTGATCTGAGATTTAGGAATTGAGCAAGAAACCAAACATTTTAAGATAGTAGTAAGCGTTCAATGGGGGGAGCCTTGCCATAATTTAAACCCGTGCTCGCTCACACTGCCCCCGGATGATCTCCTAAGTCTCTCCCAGAACTGCTTACCCCTTCCTGTTCCCAAAGGACCTGAACTGGAGTGTCTCCTGAATGATTCGGTATCTTGCCTCCCCGTGCTCATTGATGTACTACAAATCTTTGACAATGATGCTTCCCGCCCTGTCTCGAGGTCAGAATTGTAGGTCAGCATGGAATACTGGTTTTGGAAAGTATCTGGCAACTGTCCTGAGGAAGTATTTGTGTCATCAGCCACATCAATGGACAAATCGCATCGGCTAGAATTCCTTGAACCTAATTCTTTCACCTCATCATACTCATTGCATACCAGTTTTAAGGCCTGGACAACCTCGCTCATAAAAGGGCGGTGTGATACCTCTGGCTGTACACACATCGAAGCAATAGCTGCCACTTTGGCGATACTTTCAAATGGAACCTCGGATCCTAGATTTGGATCTATGATTGCTTCCAACCCTTCTTTACTTGTGAGGAGTGGCCGGGCCCATGCAACTAGGTTTTCTTCACCAGGTGGCTGTGACATGTCTACCGGTTTTCTTCCAGTTAAGAGTTCGAGAAGGACAACCCCATAGCTGTATACATCACTCTTGACAAGAAGATGCCCAGTCATTGCATATTCCGGAGCCACATACCTGAATATTGTCATTAGGAATTTAAAGATGTCAGAAACTGTCACCAATGTGACATAACCTGGACACTGAATACAGCAAAGAGAAAATTTCATACCCAAAAGTTCCCATGACCCGTGTTGATATGTGTCCGTTTTCCTCATCCATGGCAGTTCGCGCCAAACCAAAGTCGGACACTTTTGGTGTAAAATCATCTTCTAGCAAAATATTGCTGGCTTTAAAATCCCTGTGAATGACACGGGGGCTGGAATCCTCGTGTAGATATGCCAGCCCCCTAGCAGCACCAAGTGCTATTTTCATGCGTTGCAACCAATTAAGCGGAGCACTGTCCTTGTCAATTCCTGACAGCAAGCAAAATGGACAGAAGCCCTATGTCAAAAAGAATCCTCCTACATTAAACAAATTCATTAAGAACAGAACAGTTGTGAATAGAGAGAAAGGGGGGGGGGGGGCGGTTACCATGTAAATGAGATTCCACACTGCCATTAGGAATGAGCTCATAAACCAAGGAGCGGCTATGCGCTTCTGTGCATATGCCAATCAACTTGACCAAATTTCGATGATGAAGACGACTAAGCATCTCAACTTCAGCCAAAAACTCCCGACCACCATGATGATCATCTCTTTTTAGAACTTTGACGGCAATCTTGGTCCCATCTTCAAGAACACCACTATAAACACGCCCAAAGCCACCTTCCCCAAGTACTCTTGAATCGTCATAATTGTTAGTGGCTCTCTCAATATCACTCGCACTGAAAGTATTAGCGGATCCTGTATATGGTGCACTGCTGGATCCGAATGATAACGACAAGGAACTGCGCCTACTTTCCATCATCGACCCAGCCGTACCTGCAAAACATATATGTTATCTATATTAGAAATGAGAGTGTTATATAAGCACTGTTCCATCTTCAAATCATCAGCGTAAGTTACCAGCAATACTACCTGTGCACCTGACCTAATTCCATTAGACACAAAGAAAAGACCTAATTCAATTAACTTATCGGGACTCGTATTACCTGATGGTTTTCCAGAAGAGGGTAGCATAGCCCGCGGAGTTGCTGCTGGTTGAGATGCGCGGTCTCTAGGTTTGAACAGAAAAACCCAAGTAGCAGCAGAGCATAAAGCAACTGCTACAAAGGTAGACAAAGCAATAATAGCAATTACCCCACCACTAAGCCCATTTTTATTCTTCCTCTTGTGCACGTCAACCCCTAGGGGCTTTGTCGTCCTTCCATTATTGTCATTACCAGGATAAGGCCCCGCATTCATTGCATCAATGTCCAAAGAAGGTGGAGACGGGGGTAAACCTATACATATGTAGTTTGTAAAGATAAGCATTATTGATACAAATACCTACAGTACGTATGTGCATATGTCTAAATACATACCTGGATACCGCACATATAGTACTTCATAGTCGCCAAAGTACGATGCGTTTATAACAACTCGTTTATGCCAAAATCTCTGGGAAGTCAAAACAGCTGTGGTGTTATCAAACTGTTGCCCGAGGGGAACCAAGTCAATGAGGGCAACTGTCTTGTCTGGTTGCTGGGTAGCTGCATTGGCTCCAATAATGCGGACCTGACTTTGTTGCATAAGAACCCCAACAGCAATTTCCTGGGCTAGCTCTGAAACCAAGGGAAAGAAGGTATACAGTGCAACACTAAGTCGCAGTCCAACTTGCAGAGGCAAGACACAGCCACAAGGTGACCCAGGAGGGGTATTTGTATATGGATCGGTGCAAATAGTTGACGAACAATCTGCAAAAGGAAGAACCTTTGCATCACATTTTTGTATGAACTTTGAAAAAGAATGTTGTAGGATCAATAACGAAAGTGGAAACACCAGTTAACAGGTAAAGAAAATTGTTAGCTTATCTACCTTGATTGGGAGGTGGTGGTGGGAATACTTGAACTAGTGGCAGCGGTGGTGCCCCTTTTGGGCTCTTTGCTGGAGCTCCAGATGGAGAAATCTTAGGGCGCACTTATTATTCCAAACATGTAATTATTGGGTAAGGTATTGAGTAGACAATTAGATAAAAAGGTAAGTTCAGAAATAAAATCATCACAGAGAACCAGAGGCAAGATTATTTCTTACAATTGGTTTCGTGAGTTGGTCCTTTTAAAGATGGAGAAGGAGCAGGCGAAACATGGCTCACTGATGGAGCATCAGGCAAATGAGATGGAGGGACTGAAGATGCTGACATGTAGAAATTGTGTTAGCTTTGAACACCAAAGTTTGGTCCATTTCTCAGGTGAGAGATGAAATAAAACACCAAAGTTCAATGCTTTGGTACCTGGATTTAGGGGTGGAGGAGCATAGTGTCTTTGCCTGCCTGTTTGAAATGATACCGGTGGCATCACTGGGCCTGTATTAAGTATTGAAATGATAACTTAATAACGTCAAAAGAACATGATAAGCAGCGTACTAACAATTTTTTTAAGTGTGACTTAGCACATGTAGTTCAGGTGAAACATGAAACCTTGCTGTTCTGGAGTGGGAGGAGAAACCAGACATGATGGCGCTTGATGATTCTTATGGAATATCGTTAAAGGTGAAGATACAGGAGAACGTTTATAATGTCTCACAGGTTTGTGAACAACAGGAGCTAAAGAAGAAAACAGAACCTAGACTAACAAACCTGACAACATAACTTTCAAGTAGCAAACAATATGAAACACGTGATTTTTTTCATACCTTTAGCTGGGGTATGGCCCATGGGTGGTGATGGTTTGGGAGTGTCATATGATGGTGCAACAACTGGTATTCGACCCCTTTTCCAGTTAATGCTCGGGGGAGGAGATGATACAGGTTTGCGGATGGAAGGAGCTACAGTAGAAACAATATATAGAATCAAAACTTTGACAACACAAACTTTCAAGTAGAGAAAAATATGAAATACGCAGTTTTTCTATACCTTCAGCTGGGGTACGACCCACGGGTAGTGATGGCTTGGGAGCTTCATATGGTGGTGCAACAACTGGTAAATGACTCCTTTTCCCGTTGATGCTGGGTGGAGTAGATGATGCAGGAGAGACTTCAGGATCTGCAACCTCATATTAGGGTCAGTCAATTGTTACAATGGTTAGAAAATAATTTAGAACTACTAAAAAACAATGATTCAATGAGGGATTAAACTGATTCAATTTGGTATCACAGTGTGAACATTAAAACTATGACTTTATACTACGATTTTTCTGAAGCAGTACCAGGTAATGTAGATGGAGATTCTCCAGGTGTAACTGGGTGAATGGATGTCGGGTTTTGTGGAAAATTGTTTGTTGGTGATGCAACTGGTACTGCTTTTCAGAGAAGAACAAATAGGTCATTTTCACTAATTCATATAATGTAAAGTTTATATGTGATCGTTTAAGGAGAAAAATGGGGGTGGGGTGGAAGGCGCACCAGGTGATGTAGGCGGTGCTATATGGTGTGATCGGATGGACTACAGGTGGATTTAGTCCCAATACCCTCCGGAGAGATGAATTAGGTGTTGTATTTTGAAAATAACTAAATAAATAAACAACATACTGCTAATAACCAGCATCTGAGAACTAATAATGTAATAACAAAATGCTACATCTACCTGGAGCAATTGGTTCTGGTATGGGAGCCTTATTGTCTGGCGCATGTCTTTGAGGAGCAAATGGTGAAGTTTCTGGTGTACTTGAATGGATGGCCGGTGAAATTTGTGGCAAATTCCTGGGTGGTGTTTCAACGGGTACTGCACAATGTAATACAGAAAACATTTGGTTGGAACCAATTTAACAGAAAAATCATCACAGAAACAGCTCTGGGGCTTTTATCTACCTGGAGCAACTGGCACTGAGATAGGACTCTTATTGACTGGTGCCTTTGTTTGAGAAGCAGTTGGTGGCATAGACGGTACATGACCTTCAACAATTGGCGGGGGATGAGCATTAGTTGGCGGCATAGACGGTACATGACCTTCAACGTTTGGTGGTGGAGGAGCAGTATTTGGTGGTGCGGACGGCACATGAACTTCAATACTTAATGGCGGAGGAGCATTATATGGTGGCATAGGCGGTGCATGGCCTTCAACACTTGGTGGTGGAGCATTATTTGGTGGTGCAGAAGGTACATGAACTTCAATGCTTAGTGGTGGAGGAGCATTATTTGGTGGCATAGGCAGTACATGGCCTTCAACACTTGCAGGTGGAGGAGAATTAGTTGGTGGCATAGATGGTACATGACCTTCAACACTTGGTGGTGGAGGAGCATTATTTGGTGGTCCAGTAGGTACATGAACTTCAATGCTTAATGGTGGAGGAACATTAATTGGTGGTGTGGGCGGTACATGACCCTCAACACTTGGTGGTGGACGAGAATTAGCTGGTGGCAAAGATGGTACATGACCTTGAACACTTGATAGCGGAGGAGCAAGATTTGGTTGCGTAGATGGTACATGAACTTCCATACTTGGTGGAGGAGGAGCATCTTTTGGTGGCAAAGACGGAACTTGACTTTCAGCACTTGGTGGTGGAGGAGCATTATTTGGTGGCTCTGACGGTACATGTTCAGTACTTAGTGGTGGAGAAGAAGTTTTTGGTGGCATAGGCGGTACACGGCCTTCAACACTTGGTGGTGGAGGAGAACTAGTTGGTGGCATAGATGGTACATGACCTTCGACACTTGGTGGCGGAGGAGCGTTATTTGGTGGTGCAGTAGGTACATGAACTTCAATGCTTAGTGGTGGAGGAACATTAATTGGTGGCGTAGGTGGTACACGACCTTCAACACTTGGTGATGGAGGAGAATTAGCTGGTGGCAGAGATGGTACATGACCTTCAACACTTGGTAGTGGAGGAGCATCTTTTGGTGGCACCGACGGTACTTGACTTTCAACACTTGGTGGTGGAGGAGCATTAGTTGCTGGCGCTGACGGTACATGAACTTCAGTACTTAGTGGTGGAGGAGCAGTTTTTGGGGGCATTGGCGGTACATGGCCTTCAACACTTGCTGGTGGAGGAGAATTAGGAGGTGGCATAGATGGTACATGACCTCCAACACTTGGTGGTGGAGGAGCAGTTTTTGGTGGTGCAGTAGGTACATGAACTTCAATGCTTAGTGGAGGAGGAACGTTAATTGGTGGCTTAGGCGGTACATGACCTTCAACACTTGATGGTGGAGGAGAATTAGTTGGTGGCACAGACGGTACACGACCTTCAACGCTTGGTGGTGGAGGAGCATTATTTGGTAGCGTAGACGGCACATGAACTTCCATCCTTAGTGGTGGAGGAGCACCTTTGGGTGGCAGAGATGGTACTTGATTTTCAACACTTGGTGGTGGAGGAGCATTAGTTGCCGGCGCTGACGGTACATGAACTTCAGTGCTTAGTGGTGGAGGAGCAGTTTTTGGTGGCACAGGCGGTACATGGCCTTCAACACTTGCTGGTGGAGGAGAATTAGGAGGTGGCAAAGATGGTACATGACCTCCAACACTTGCTGGTGGAGGAGCAGTTTTTGGTGGCATAGGCGGTACATGGCCTTCAACACTTGCTGGTGGAGGAGAATTAGGAGGTGGCATAGATGGTACATGACCTCCAACACTTGGTGGTGGAGGAGCAGTTTTTGGTGGCATAGGCGGTACATGGCCTTCAACACTTGGTGGTGGAGGAGCATTTTTTGGTGGTAGCAGTAGGTACATGAACTTCAATGCTTAGTGGTGGAGGAACATTAACTGGTGGTGTAGGCGGTACATGACCTTCAACACTTGGTGGTGGAGGAGAATTTGTTGGTGGCACAGATGGAGGAGAATTAGGAGGTGGCATAGATGGTACATGACCTCCAACACTTGGTGGTGGAGGAGCAGTTTTTGGTGGCATAGGCGGTACATGGCCTTCAACACTTGCTGGTGGAGGAGCATTATTTGGTGGTGCAATAGGTACATGAACTTCAATGCCTAGTGGTGGAGGAACATTAACTGGTGGCGTAGGTGGTACATGACCTTCAACACTTGGTGGTGGAGGAGAATTTGTTGGTGGCACAGATGGTGCATGACCTTCAACACTTGGTGGTGGAGGAGGAGCACCTTTTGGTGGCACAGACGGTACTTGACTTTCAACACTTGGTGGAGGGGCATTATTTGGCGGCGCAGACGGTAGATGAACTTCAGTACTTAGTGGTGGAGGAGCAGTTTTTGGTGGCATAAATGGGACTTGACCTTCAACACTCGGTGGTGGAGAAGCATTATTTGGGGGCAGTGGGGCGGACATAAGAGGTGGCATTGCAGGCGGTGGGTGCCAATTGGACCCTGGCATGTCAAATTAGGAGCTTAACCAGATGATCTTAACTTCAAATCTATAACAGCAGAGTTATGAGACTTACCATTTGGCTGTAATGCGGGGATTGGTACATTGCTTGTGAACGACTTTCTGTCAGTGAGAGGAGGGGGTGCTGTTTCAACAGGAGGATTCACGGAGAGAGGTTCAGGTGATGGTGATATATTTAACCCTGAGAGAAGGCATATGCTGGTGCTTAGAAGAAGAAAACTAAAGCAAGCAATGGAAATCTGATATCTTAAAAGCCCCTTTATATTATCCGTTCTTATTACCAAAAGTATTATACTTCATAGTTGCAGTACGATTTAGACTTGGAACAGCGTTTCATCAGATGAAACATATGGTAACGCATTTCCCAGATCAAGATGAAACCGGAACTAGGATTTGCTAAACGACCAAACTTCTCAAGACACTGTCATTTCAAAAACATAGCATTACAATTTCCGGCCATCACCATGCACTAGAAGACCCACTAGCTGTGAGCTCCGGTCATAAATTTACGCTCGGGCAGCATTCAGAAGACAATTCAACAACACAAGAACATGCTCAGATCAAAGAACATGCCAAAATTCGATTCATTTAGTCACTTCCTAGCATACTTCATACATCCATTCGGACCATACCCACAGAAATGTGATTGCAGAACTTGATCACAAACAATACCGACACGAAAATTTCACACACTTAGATTACTACAATGTTGCTTAAGCACTAAATCCTCTGAATCATATCAGAATTAACAACTTAAATCCAACAGTTCGTTCTAAATTCCTAACAATGTTTATGTGAATTGTGAAACATCAAAACTTCAACAGAGATTTGCAAAGATTAAAAAGTTACCTGCAGATCCTCGGAGAGCAAAAGCAAAAGCAAAAGCAAACCCAATGACACAGAGATTAACCAGCTGAAGAATGGCTGGCATCATCACCAAATCTCAAAAATCTCCGCACCCAAAAAACTCCTCCAGAGTAGGAAGTGACTACTAATTAGAGAGCAATAAAATAATAAAAGTAACAGTAACAATGATTAAATTAATAAATTAACCACTGTATTAAATTATTAATGGAGTTGTACCTTGAAGCAAAATTAAAGGGGGTGATTTTATTGGTTTAAAAAGTTCCCACAAGCAGTGAGAGCAAAGCAATGAGAAGGCAACCCAGAGAAGGGTTTGGTGAAAACAGCTAGGAGAAGCAAAACTCTAGCTTTCTGAGAACAAAAGCTCTGGAATTTGCAGAGCTTTGGGAGGTCCATGAAGGAGAGAAACTTTTCAACAGACATGAGTTGCAAAACCCAACTTGGAAATTTGGAAATTAACCAGAAAATGAAATTTTTTGTAACTTATATACACGCACACAGCAAACTGACAGTGCTGAAAGTAACAGTTTTTGAGAGTCAGAGAGAGAGAGGGAGAGGTAGTTGAGTGGGGTAGAGAGAGAGGGAGGAGATCGAGGCAGTTCTCGGTGGTTGATATTTTATAGTGGGGAAGGCTTATATTATGTTTAAAGTACAATACTTCTATTTGGGGTTGAAATTCTTGGGACCTTGATTTTAATGGGTTTTTACTCGACTTTCAGTTTCTTCTTTGGTTGGCTGTTTTTCCTGTTTTTCCTGTTTTTCCTGTCGGTTGGCCAGAGAGAGTGGACTTCAACTGAGTAAGGAGAGAAATTTAGATGCGACTGAGTGTATTGCGAGAGGAAAGCCGAAGAAAAATACACCAAGTTGCAGTCTCTGTTTGAAATTTTTCGATACGATTGATATTTTCACGAAATTATTGAAAAATCAGAGAAAGGTATGGAAAGAGACTTCACCATATGTTGGAGAAACACTTAAATTTCGGTTTAACTTGACAGATTTCGTCGATATTTTTAACATATAGGTTAAGTATCTGAAAAAATCTTATATTTCGTCTAAACTAGTGTTTAGTATCCTCTCAAATTCCGTTTTAAATTTTCACGTTTATGAACAAATTTTCATCTTTTCCATCGAAGGCACTGATATCGTTATCGATATTTTCACAAATTTATTTATTAATATTTTTACCGATACAGACATTTTAAATACCGTTGCACCCAAGATTCCTTTTGGGTGTGAGATGTCAAAACCAGGGTTTGACACATCAGCCTGCTTTTGCGATTTAGATATTTCAAATTTCAAACCTTATTTTAATGCAATTTAAAAGACCATGCATTATATATTCTACAAGTGTATGGTTCAGCAACCAGCATCCTCATAAGATAAAAAGTAAATATCTTTTTTATTGGTACATATTTGATGGATTGAAGTAGAAGCCTTTCTTCTTTCTTTTTCTTTGGTGGACTGCAAAGTGCAAAGAAACAAAGCAGTTTTTGTCAGTCGCATATACCATCATGGACTTATAATACAGTTTTTTAGTGTGACGGTCACATCTAAAAATTTTAAACGTCGGATTCATAATACAAACTTCACCAAATGCAATTCTTGAACTGAAAAAAAAAAAAAAAAAATTAATAATCAATTTATTTATGTTCTGTGAGGTCAATACACTCCTAACATATACTGCAATTCAGGAGAAGCCATTTAATCCTTCTTAAAAGGGTTGAATTGAGTATTTATTTATGGGTCTGAAATATTTTTCAGTGTACATAAAACACGGTTCAGTATATTAACTGTAGTAATATAAATAGTTGAAATTTTTTTTAAAAGAAAAAAAAATTCAACTAATCGCTTGGTGTACTAGGCTGTATTCCCGACACAATTAAAAAATTCTCATGGGGTCCATACTGTTAACCCTTGACTTTCAAAAACAAACTTGAAGACTTTTATGAAACATTGTGTCTCTTCTTGAATGGCTGCTTCCATTACTTTGTTAAACGGAGCGTCTATTGATAGGATATGCTAATCCATTCATACCTAATTTCCATTTTTTGGGTCATTCATGGCTAATTAGTCCATTATAAACATTAAATATTAATCAAGGGAAGAAAAAAAATTCTATTTGTGGACAACATACATCAGATGGAGAAAATGTGGGTTACGATAATTAATTACGGAAGTGTGTTTACTATTTTGAATTGAGCATGAGTTCAAATTTCCTTCCATGTAAATTAGTTTAGAATCCCAATTTATCAATAAAAATGCAACAAATGAAATCTTGGAAAATCATAAACATATAATTTGAGGGAATTGGTAGTGACCAATTTAAAAATTAGGTGTTGCATGAATGGATCACTTTCTAAAATTTAATCAATGTGTGGTCAAATTTGGATTAGGATTTTTATTTTTAAAATGACCAGTTGGTAGCTTCGCTACGACAATCCACCTTTTTTAACGGCCAGAGACTCAGGAAGACTTACAACGACATTTAAGCATTATTTGTCCACCATAACGTGATTCACACGCGTCAAGAGTCAAACTCAAGACGTGCCATTAAAATACGGAATTAAAATTCGTCTCCAACATTGAACCACCACATGATAGTTTAAATTTTGATTATTTCAACAATTAAACTTCGTAGATTAATGGGTTCAATCAATTTCCCATGATTTTCTTGTGATGAAAATACAAAACAAAATGAGCCACAAAATTCAAATATTGCCAAAGTGGAGCCCTAATCTGCTGGCTTAGTCTATCCAAACCTCGTGGTGGTTAATGGGTTCCCCACTGATCATGCAACTTTGTTGACTAGTTTGTTGATGATGCGACATTTCTAGAGAACAGCACCTAACGAGCCGACACACAACCAGTATCATTCATACTTCCATTTTATTTAATAGAGTAACAATTTCAATAGAAACGAAATTTTAACTACGCATCCATCAAATTTATTCCACGTGCAACTCACTGCCGCTCGATTTTTTTTTTCTTTAATTTACTATTATTAAGGGTACGAGATAACTTGAAATTATTACAATAATATAAACAAATTGAGAGTTTAGAACATAAAACATATTGATAGAAACCTAACACTTATCTATTAAAACGTTGAACTACATGCATGTTCTTGCTCAATTATTAATTAATAAACCCGTTGTAAAATAAACCAATGAGAACGAAAAGGATCAAGGCAAGCACATATTGCCTAACTAGTGGACGCACAAATTCTCTTTTTTCTCCCTACTTGGAACTTGTTCAGGCATCATGAACTTGTTCAGTTGTTCTTTGGCATCGACTACATAAGTTAATATCCAAGGGTTTTCATGAAACAAATATTAGTCTTTTTCTTTCGAAATTTTTTTTATTTATTTCTGAAATCCATTACCAATATTATCATCGAATTAATGAGAAAAACAAAAGATAGTGGCCTTGTGGGAGGTTAAGACAAGCCACGGAAACCCCCACCCCACACGATGGATGAGTAGTGGACCACTCGAAATCTATATCGGCATCCAAAAACTGTTCCAAACACGTTTCTACATCTTCTTTTTCACTTTGGTCCCTCCTATTCTTTTTACTATGGCTATATTTCAAGTCAGTCTCGCACTAGAAAGCAGAAATGTTTGACAAAACATGATTTATTGTGACATCTTCGTTGTTGGTAAATTTTTCGAAAGTACGAGCCCTGCATAATGATCGAAAGTCCAAAATTGGGTTTTCGTTATCCTAATGATTTCACTACTCAGAGAAACCTTGTGATTCAATAGTTTTCTTGTCTGTGACTCCATCTTTGTTCGAGTACTGGCCTGTCGTATTTTCTTCACGACCTAAAAAGTAAAGGCAACGTGACTATTCTGCCACAAAGCTTCTTTATAACCATCCAATTAGCATTGAGATCTAGACTGTATCTCTAAGCACGAAGTTCACGTACCAAGAGATTTAGACCGTTCAAGAGAAAGAAAAATTTGAACCGTTCATGTTTTTGGATTTTTGTAAAGTAAGCTAATTAGATGGGCTAATGAAGACCGTAAGATTTAAATTAACTGATCCGAATTTCTTGGTCCGCATGCTCGGGACACGTGGATCACGATCCATTAAATTAGAGAGCTTGTAGGCCAAGCCTTTTCTTCCGACCACGACAAATCACTCTTGCATCACGTGTTGGGACAAGAACAAATAAGGTTGGTACTTGGGAATTGGGACTAAAGAAACTTCGGGCTATTTATTTACATACAACCCACATGACATCTCATAGGATAGGTTTTTTCTCGTCTCAATCCATTAATGTATTGTGATGCATACGGTTTTTTACCACATGATATGAATTACTGGACGTAAACATAACGTCGTCGTTAAACTCGTTGCATGCAAATTGCTCTTATTGACACATGCATAATTGTCATCGTGACGTCTCGTCCCAAAAAGTCATATGAAAAGAAACTCACACACTCATGTATCATTACCACGGAATGTCAGCACCATACCAATATAATCATGTCATATAAATTCTTTCTCGTTCCGTAGGGTTTCAACTATTTAGTTCAATATTGCTTTGTTTCTTTTGGAGGCTGCAACTTTGCTAAAGGCTGAAAAGACACATCATTCCCTATGAATATTCGTCGCCCACTCTAGTAGGCTCCTAACTAGTCCTAATAAATCCTATCAAACTTGAGTCCCACTCAACAAGCTCTTCAACGGCAAACAGAGAGAGCTTATAATTTCTCTGGACCCTGAGACTGCGACCCGTTGCCCCTTCTATCGTAAGCATAAAGCTAATCATTGTACCAAGTACTAGACGCATATACTTTGTATTATTGATCACATTCCAACGGATGCGGGTTTGGGCCGTGTCCGCTTGCACCACTTAGTAGACACAAACCGAAAAACACGAAAAAGAAAAGCCTCATGGCTGCAAGGTGGTGTGCAATTATTGAGTTTCTATTGCCACAAAACTGAAAACAGCTAACTTAAAGCATGTGATTTCACATTTACGGCACCTAATGCGGTGAAGATAGCAGAAAATTACAATGCCGGATTCATAACAGAGCAACACAGATTCCGAATCCAAAAATACAAAAAACAGATAAACAAAAATCGGTATCAATCAGCAGTTGAGTTTAACTTACTGGACTATGTCTCATCTTTGAAGGCCACCTCTTGATCTCACTTGTTGCAGAGAGAATGAGCCACTGACAAGTTGTTCGGTTTAGGAAGCATTAGAGAACATCTGCGGTTAGTTGTTGTCCAAAGTCGTAGCTATCCACCTTAAAGTGATGGAAAAAATGACCTATACGGAGCAACATTGGATTTGGTTCTCAGAATTGCAAGAATTTGGAGGGAACTTAACCGGAAACAGAGAAGTGCAAAAGTACGTTTGATATCACATCATGTCACAAGTTTATGACTCTCAGTGTTTACTACCCTCTGAGAAATTACTTATTTGGATCGAATTCTCCAAATCCACTCTTGAAATCTTCCACCATCTTGGTTTCCTCTTCTTTGCTATCTGTACAGTTCTTCCAATCATCCCTGTCGGCCTTCTTCAACAAACCCGCCATAACCTGCAAATTATATCATTTGTCATTGGAGTTCAACCTTCTGCACGTCAGGAAACAAATTGGCAGATTATAAACAATCAGTTGAACTATGTCCTTACCTGGCGTCCAAATTGAGGTACGAAGTTCTCATTCTCTTCAATCGAATGTGATAGGATTGTACCATCAGGGAGCTGAACATAGAAGAAACTAAAATTTCTGTCGAACTGTTCCCCTAACAATGTTCTCCCATCATAATTGTTACCGGCTGCAACGAAGAGAAGCATCAGTTAAAGATACAGTCGAAGGTAAGGAATATCAAAAGTTTCTCAAAAAGTATACTTGAAAAGTTCCATGCCGATTGAGCACAATAAAAATGGGTTTTTACATTTCATGGTTGTGAACTTGAACCCCTGCCTTTCAGCAGCTAAGTTAAATATATTTTTAAGGGCAGCTGCTTTGGCTGAAGGAACAGGAACAACCTATACAAAAGAACGATGGGGTAAGTAATTCACCCAAAAAACTTCTCACATAAACATTTGCAACACATATCTTACCTGAAGATTAGCATGAGTAGTACGTTTCGAAGCCCATTCAAAGAAAACAACTTCCTTTCCTTGTTTGTTATAATACTTCTTCAGAGCATTCTGAAACTTATCGAGCTCAATATCACATTCTGAGGGTAGAGAAACGGTATTTGGTGAATGACCTATAGGGATTAGCAATACGTGATCTTCAACAAGCGGGCCTTTGGCAAGGGCACAATAGTAATGCTCCCCTATGCTGATAATGAGATGTGATTCTACTTTGGGGCTTGACAAACAAAACCAACACTCTGTTGACCTGCATGTGAGATTGAACTTAGTGTTACAACCAAAGAACATAACATCTTGAATACGTCTGACTGGGCCTGCTCAATAAGCATAAAAGTGTAATTCAGAGAGCAACCTGTTTCTGTTAGCATTTCCAGATCCACGTCCCGGTTGAGAATTGCTGTCACCTTCATCCTGTAAGCTGTGCTTAAATTTGCACTCTGTACCCCTTTCACATTTACCTTTGTTCATAAAATCGAAACAAACACCTCTCAACGATTGTTCTCTTGCATCTACGTCATGTTGAAAGTTGCAACTTTCCCCTCGAGGACAAGATCCAGATGATACAAACTTAAAACAAAGCCTATTACCATCTCCATGTTTCTGCCTTTTTTGTGGGACATCGTATCTCCAGTACTGAGAATCAGAAATACTATCGCTAGACCTCTTTCCAGCTTCTATTGAATGAGCTGTTTTCTCCTTATATGTGTATGGAGATAAGGTAGTGGTCGTCGACTGCGCCCTAATCTCAATAGCAGACATTGTAGATGCTGGAGTAGGAGAAAGCGCATGAATGAATTTCTGAGGAGCAAGTACAAATGCAACAGGTTATTAATGACTAGAAGCTATCTAAGGACAGAAAATGGAGATGTAACGACAAGAAACTCAAGAACTTTATCCATAACAAGGGGCAGCAGGCGTATCAATTCATCCCAAGACCAAATAATAAGGGAAACAAAGATGTTCGACTTGATGAATATAACTTGAAACTATGTTGAGATAACGAACCTGCTTATCTTTGTTTCCTACTGGAGCAAGACCCAAGAAGCGTGTGACATGCACAGCATCAACATTAGAGTAAGGTTCACGTGCATAGAACACGCCTTTTGTGCCTGCAATATGATAGCTACCACAGAGGACGAACTTTGATCAGAATCATAGAGATGTTGCTACTATCCATTGCAAAAGCTAAAATAATTCTGTTCACTACTATATGCAATTGACGAGAGTATTAAAAGTGACATGCCATGCAATAATCTCCAAAATTTCGTACCGTGGCTTGATCTCGGCTACTAACTCTGCCACAATATTGTCAGTGCCAAAAGGCTCGGAAACTCCAGGGGGAGCATCAGATATATTTGCTCTATTAGTGATCCCACTTGGCCATTTATTAGTAACAATCAGTTAAGGAAATCACACAAAAGTCCAAAAACTGAAAACATGCAGCAAACTAAAGCATGTAACGGATACTAATTGAGCTTCTTATTCATTCTACAAGATAAAAAAAATAAGAAATTGATAAATTCATAGCACACAAGGATATGTTAGGAACAAGTCAATAATTCCAGGCTCCTCAGCAATCGCTCGCAATACATCAACATCGTCCTGATTATACGTACCAAACTGTTGGCTATCCGAAGATTGCTGACCAGATAAATATGCCACAGATAACCCTGAACAATGTGAGCACCAAAATCAGCTATAAACGTAAATGAACAGATATCAACTATCAGTCTATCAGCAAATATCCTAAAATATACAAACGCAAACTATCGTAAAGCTATTTCATTTACAACAATTTACCCATTCCTCATTTTTACCACACTCAATGACTGCAACCCCTTATGTGAGCATTAATCACTTGCCTTTGATCAGAATTAAGCGTGATTCGAGTAATCCTAATCAAGCCGAGCAACTAATCCGAATTTACGAAAAATATAGCAAAGATTACCTAAGAACATAAAAGGTGCACTAAGCTTAATGCAATTGCTTAGCAAAAATAAAGTAAACTACTGAATTCTATATAAGCGCAATTTTAAACCAAAATTTTAACCTCCAGTTCACTCCTTTTTTTCCCAGTAACCAAACAGAACGGCAAAGTTCCGTCCTTTGGTTTTCCCAGTAACCAACAGAAACTTAAGCGAGAAAAATAAGCCGGAATTTAAAGCAGCACATTGGACTATACCGTGGAGCGTGAACTTGCCACTGCCTTTCAACCAGTAGAGGTTGTTGCAAATCTTCAAGCCGTCCAATTTGAAGCCTTGGTTGCCGGCGTCTCTCGTCGCAGCTAGGAGGACCTTGGCGGCGCCGACGCCGTAGTCGCCGATGAAGTAAGTCGGGAGAGGAATTTGGGCTCGGCCTTCGATGTAATCGTTGAACTCGTCGAGCTGGTCCGCCGAGTCGGGGAAGAATTGGCCCACGCAGAGCAGCACGTCGAATGGACCCGCCGCCGATTTGTTGACCTAGAACGAGTTAACTCGGTAAAATTAGAAATTGCAAATTAGTGAAGCTACAGAAAAGAGAGGTAGAGAGAGAGAGAGAGAGATACCGAAACGACGCGTTTGATGAGCTGCTTTAGGTTGCCGGAAATGTCACCGGAGAGCAGAATTTTGGGGGGAGCCATGAGTGATAGTGATGACTCAGAGAGGCGGGGGTTGGGAGGTTGACGACGCAAAAGGGCGCGCTTAAGCTTCTAGTATTTTGGGCTTTCCTTTTTTTGGGCTTTCAGGCTCAGTGGCAGAGTGGCCCAATTTTCAGTTCTGCCTCTCTAAATAAAAATAAATAAATTAAAGGAATGAAATACTATTCACAAACCCTCTTTTTTCCTGCATACACCTTTGTTAATTTTTGTCTAGTAATCTTCTTCAATTCATTCGATCCGATAATCAAAAATTAAGAAGAATACGTGAGAAGTAAAAATATATATGTGGATAATACCACCCTAATGACATCCTCTATACTATACTATATTTCTATGTATTTCTTTTGTACCAAATTATATAATATCTCGTCGGAAAAATTTGACACGGCTATTGTTCGGCCAGCCCTTGCCATAGGTTCGTCCTTAATGCTATGTTCGGGTGAGGGTTTTGCAAGTCTTGGGATTGGAAACCACACTATCCATCTATCCGCTTATATGCTTTTGTAATGCTTAGATGATGCATTTCTTAATCCCCGCATCTAAAATTTTGTAATTATTTTCTTTATAATTTGGCATTCAAACCCACGATCGACTTGCAAACCCCAATCCAAACATAGCCTAAATATGCATGTTCAAGTCAGGAGGATTCATGACAAAGATCAAAATAGCTAGTAAGTCTAACTGCATATACACACACGCACACACACACATATATACATACTAGTCTTTCTGCACGCGCCTTGCGTATACAAAATGTCTTTTTTACATCATGACGCGCTATGCGCGACATACAGATTATATTAATCGCAAGCGTTGCGTGCCTCTAGAAATCTTTTAAATATACGACGTTTATTTGTAATCTTACTCTAAGTCCCTCTATCTTTTACTTTAGATTAATCCATAATGTTTAATTTCTTTGCCCATTTCTTCTTTTGTTAGACCTTTTATTTTTCACGGGCACTACACACCCTTGACAATCTTTTGAATATACGACGTTTATTTGTAATCTTGCTCTAACTCATATTTTTTTTGCTTTAGAATCCATAATGTGTAATTTGTCTACTGATTTCTTCCTTTGTTTTCTACTGGTAGCATGCTTTCTTGTTTTTTTTTCCCCCGATATTATATTGTACATGTAAAAGCATAATTAAAATCATTAAAAAAATGGTAGAACTGTTCTGCCTATTAAAACTAAGAATGATACAAACCTAATCAAAGTGTCTAAAGAAAAGAAAAAATCACACCAACTGAACACAAAAAATAAAACACATCAACCATCGAAGATACAAACCTAATCAAAGTGTGTAATCCCCGAGATGCTTTGGTGCATTCCATATCAAAGTGTGTAAACCCAGGTTGTATTAGTTTGTATCACAAATATAAACCCTTCTTATAACTGGATGATCCCACGCTCACTCAAACCATGTATGATATCTTCAATTGCCAATACGGTACCGAAAACGCAATGGCTAAAATGATCGAAACTATCCTTCCCATTGAAAGTATAGACGATCTGCTAGCAACCTAAAATCCCAAAATCCCAACAACATGTCAATACAAAATTCAAACTTTCAAGCGATTTCATAAATGGACGTGGGAGTTTGAAAAATGAACGGAACTGCTATGTAGTTTGAACAAACGTGTTGGACGTGGTGGTTCTTTTCCCCACGTAATTATTTTCTGTTCTTTTTATTTTTAATTCTGTTTTGTTTCTAAATTTTTTTGTGACATAAGTATTCCTGTATTTTGATTGCATTATTTTTAGCCAGTTTTAGTTTTTTTTGGTTTAAGGGGCATTTCGGTCCCTTTATTTTTTTTTTTGTGAAACCTTGAGACATCAAAGTGTGCTTCTGGCTTTCTAATATTAGAGATATATATATATATATGTATATTCCTCAACGGGTCCAAGGTGATTGTGCATATATATATATATATATATATATATATATATATATGTATGTATGTATATTCCTCAACAGGGTCCAAGGTGATTGTGCATGTGAGTTACTGATATATATATATATATATATGTATGTATGTATGTATGTATGTATGTATGTATGTATTTATATTCCTCAACAGGATCCAAGGTGATTGTGCATGTGAGTTACTGATATATATATATATATATATATGTATGTATGTATGTATGTATGTATATTCCTCAACAGGGTCCAAGGTGATTGTGCATGTGAGTTACTGAGTAGGCAAATAATATGATGAGCATCTTCTTTCACCCAATCCTTTGCATCAATGAACACTAATATGATAACTTAATAGGCTTCGAAGCTAGTCCGACGTCGCAATTATATTGAACTTTGGCGGAACTTATGGTCAATATCAATTCACGCCTTGGTGCCTCTTTATCGTCTGTTTATTGTCCTATTATTATAAAAAATTATTTGAAATTGAAGATTCATAAAAACGTGCATGTATCTCAAAATTAATTTTATAAGAATATATGGTCCTACATTTCTGATTTTTCATGGCTACATGTCGGTCCCCAATCATGAATTACAAGGTGGTTCAGCCATTAATCGGAATAGGATCATTTATGGATCATTTTTGTGGGAATTCAGAGATCAATCAATCGTATCTGTTCATCGTATATCATGTATGTTAGAAATTATTTAAAATTTTTAATTTAAAATTGAATATAAATAATACCTAATGAAAACTGACTATACGATAAACAAACACGATTGATTGATCTTCGAATCCCAATAAAAATAATCTGGAAAGGATCATTTTCCCCATTAATCCAGTGAGATAACTAATCACATATTGTTCTTGTGACATTACATCGACTCTTCAATTAGAGCACCTGCGCTGCTGCCATGCTGATGTACTAGTGTGAAGAAATTGGGGTTTTTGTTATATGTATAGAGAACAATTTAATATTTTATATGCTTTTGCACTGGTCTATCCCTCACTGTTGTGTGACATTTTGTTCTCACATCATCAACTCTTAACACGTTTTTTCACGTGTAGTTAATTTTTAAGTCTACACATAATACAATAAATTGTGTGATGTATGAGCACATGTAATCTTTGGACTTTCACACGAGCAATAATTTGATCTCATACTATAAAAAAAAAATTAAAACTTCTACATAAAACCAATTAATAATTAGCAATATGAGGATAACCAAACATTTTATAAAGCTTTGCATTGGTCCTCACCGATGTAGGAACTTTTGTCCCCACATCATCAACTCTCGACGTAGTGTGAACGCGAAGAAACTAGAATATGAAACCTTTAAAATTATGTACTGTATGATCACGTTGACAGCTGGTACAAGTCTTGGTCTTCTTTCTTATGTACATTTTAACCTAATCATGCTTATATCTGTTAAATCGGTCAATTATTATTTACTAATCATGATTAGTATGGCATGCTAATTTTTATGTAAATTGACCAGCAATATCGCTTCTTTTTTGTTCTATTTGTTTCGAGGCCTCTTTACTTTCGTAGTAATCGATTGATATTATATGATGGCCCCCATTTTTTTTATTCTTATGTTTTATTGTTTGTTTAATTAAAAGTTTAAGTGGAACATGTTGGAATTTACATTTAATAATAATATTTAATTCAATGTTTGAATGAAAAGTTGTTAACCGTTGATTCAAGTTGGTGCCATCTTAATACAAAGTGGCACTACATTGTGTATGGACATCGTAGGTTTTACATAAATCCAAGTTAGAATAGACGTTAGATATGCATAAAGAGAAGGAGTTTTCCCTTTCTTATTTTCTTATTTTTTTTCTTTGTCAAATCTGAGTCGTGTCTTGAGAATACGAAATATATAATGTTCTCCAAAGTCTAAAAATTGCAGTGTTTTGACTTCGAATTATAAATTGTTAAATCTTAGGAGATAAATGTCTGCCTAACTACAAGCACAAGAGTAGATGTGAAATTTTGTCTTTAGGACATTGCATATGTGCAAGTCTCAATCTTCAAGTTTATCAATCTATATTACTTTATTTCTAGTTGTCTATATTAAATTTGTACACAATTAATGTTGTAATTGCGTTATAATTATTATCATTGATATTTTTTTTTTATTATTCTCATTCCAACAGAACTAACAAAGAAAGCATTTGATTATTATATCTCTACTAATTAATGAAACCCTATTTGTCAACCAAAAGAGAATGAAAAGACAAATTAGCCTTCTATCA
The DNA here is from genome assembly GCF_019419815.1 of Pyrus x bretschneideri. Lineage (NCBI taxonomy): Eukaryota > Viridiplantae > Streptophyta > Magnoliopsida > Rosales > Rosaceae > Pyrus > Pyrus x bretschneideri. Next base: position 11,115,472 of record NW_025999820.1, on the reverse strand, counting down.
CACAAAAAAATTATGGGCAACAATGTAATTTCATAGGTCCAAAATTTACTGTTTTTTAGTGAAACATCACCTACAGGTGATGTTAAAATACCTCCAATATTAAAAAAAAAAAAAAAACTAAAAACAAAAACCTTCCACTCCCTCCACGTTCTCTCTCTCCCCCCCTCTCCTTCTCATTTTCTTAAAAAAACATGTTTATACACACAAAGTGTGTAGGCAAATGCTTGTACTTAAAGAATACAAGGTGAAAATTATCACAATAGAGCCAATTTAGGGTTTCTGAGTAGAGAGATAGAACGGGTACATATATAACACAACTCTTAAACATATGTTTTACTCAAACTGTTTAAAGTGAACGGAACATCACTATTATATTGAACGAAATAGTTATTGGTTTGGGAAGTGTTATTAGCACTCATAAAATCTCATTATACACTCCTCACAAGTGTATTTTTCTTTTTAATTATAGAAAGTTTGGAGTGCAAAATGAAATTTTTGGAATGCCAATAACAATTCACATTGGTTTAATTAATAATATCTCTTTTTCTCGTGTTGAAAGAGTTTTCTAAGTTCAAATCACTACCTTATTGACTACCAAAAAAAATCACATAACAATGTTGGTGCAAAGGATACGGGAGCTGCGTAAAGTATAAAACAACATACACGACACTATTTTAAAAATCTCCGTCTATCACCGTCTAGAATCTTCCTAGCACTGTCTTGGCCTCGTCTAGGCGCTAGGCGGCTGGTCAATGCCCTGATTAATCCTTAGACACTTGAAAATTAAAAAAGCGAGTCTAGACCTACCTAAGCACCCGCCTAACTCACCTAAACCCGTCTAAATGTTAGACTCAGCTCGCCATCCTATTAGTGCATAATGTTTTTTAAAACTTGGATTAAACATTAACAAAAGAAAGAAGAAGAAAACAAATCTTAATTAAATTTTTACAGCGGCTAATACCATTTTACCTGTGCTGCGCTGGTAAACAGTTGTCTTTTGTCACTTTGCTATCACCCATCTGTGATAACATTAATTGCATTTGCATGTCCACCACTCAAGTAAAACTTCAAGATGCTAGTCATGTTTTCGAACACATTGCAAAAGTCTTCGGCGCAATAGTCCATTGCATCTTGACACTGAAATGTTACGGAAACCATATTTTTAAATTATATATTCTAATTTATATGAAATGACAGTTACTAGTTGAATTATTTTTTTAATAATTTAAAGAAGAAATACAATTTTCAATCATCTAGTCTATAAAATATGATATAAACAGATAATCTCTCTAACATCATTCTGTTTGTTTCAGTGTAAAAGGCCATGTTAATTTGATGATAAGTCAAAGTTAGGTTTGATGGAGGGGCTTCTTTGTTGATTTATATGTGATAGTTAGAACAAAAAAAATTATCAACAACTATTGTTCATGAGATTGAAATTCTTAATTTCGTAACAAATTTTGTCTCAAAATATGTACATGTGTGGAATTTCACCTTACGAAAGGCTTAGCAACTTTGTCAATTAAATTGTTTAAATAAGTGAACAGCAACAAAGCTTGTATAATATATTACATATTATACAAAAAATAAATGTTTTGTGTACTTATCAACTCTTATATACTTCATAAAAAAATAATAATAATAATAAAATAAAAAATAAAAAATCTTATATACATTAATCAAAGCTTCATCACATATCAAGTTTTTAAATATAAATAAAATGATCATGCTGACATGCTACAATGGAATCACCCCTTTTTCTTTCTTGAAGTATCACTTATGAATCATGATCCTCTCCAATAAAATGAAAACTCGATAACGCCAGACGATAATATGTAAATGTAAGTTTCTACTTAAAATTCATAATACAATACGTGAAAATTCACAATCAGAGTCGATCCAATTTTCTCATTTATTTTTTATATTTTTAAGTTTTCTAATTTCTTACATTTTTTATATTATTAATCAGTAAACATGTCGTAAATGGATATTTTGATTAAATCTCTCTTTCAAGATTATGTTAGATGATAGGTGGAGTTAACCTTAAGGGTAAGTAACCACAAAATTTATTGGGGGTGTACATCCACACACTTTCTTAATTTTTGGCAATCAGATCGAATGAATTGATAACGATTAAATTCCATAAATTAACAAGAAGTGTGAGAAGTAAATTGGGATGTGTGGATAGCACATCCCAATTCATTCCACTTAATAAGAGCTTATTTGGAAGTGATTTTAAAATTGCTGAAAATTCTTTTCGTGAAAATGTTTTAGAACAAATTCGTAGTAAAAATACAAATGAATTCTGAAAAAACATTTGAAGTACTTCATGAAAAAAGTACATAACTAGTGCTTCATGGTCCTGGGCTTCAAGTATTTTTGAAATTGAGAATCATTTCTCTAAAATTACTTTTAATTATTTTTAAAATACTTTTAAACGAATAGTAAAACTTAAGATTTTTATTTTTTATTAAATCATCCCCAGATTAGTTAGAAGTCGTGCATCCATCAAATCAACGGACGTCTGAAAGGACTTTGATTGTTTGCGCTCCCTATCTCATTCTCTTTTCATCATTTTTCTATTTATGTGATCACGGTTAAGCAACATTAACATTTTATATTGATTTAATGGGAATATAAAATGTTGAAGTGGTTTAACCGTGATCTTAGAAATAAAATGGGATGAGAAAAGTATAGGATGAGGAGGGCAGACAATTCAGGTCCCATCTGAAAACAATAATAAAAACTTGCAACGTGTTAAACCTCTGTCCTTTTTTATAACGTCATCTATCTCCTTTTTTATGACGTCATCTCTCACCATTTTATATATCCTTCTATGTCATCCTACTCACCAAAACCCTACGGTTCTCCACTTTCATATGCCATACAACAACAAAAACAACTTCTCTCTCTCTCTCTCTCTAGAAGCTCACAGGAGTGAGAAGCAGCTGAGAAACTGCAACATGGCGGACCCATCGTCGTCTTTGGCCATGTGGGCATGGATGCTCAGCTGGTTCACGCCCTCCTCGCTCTTCCTTCTCCTCAACCTCATGATCGGCATCATAGTCCTCAGCTCCCACTACGGGACCCACAAAAAACCTGAGCACCAACAACTGCAGCAGCAAGAAGAGCAACCCGGCCTGTTCAGCTCGCCTCGACTCGAACGAACCCCCTCACTCTTGGACCGGGTCCGTTCGATAAACTTATCCCACTACAAATTCGAGCAACCGAATCCGGAAACCCATTACACGCGCCACAGCATGCAGATTTAGATAATTCGACCGGATCAAACCGGACTCCCTCACCCCAACTCGAACGAACTCCCTCGCTATTGGACCGGTTTCGATCCATCAACTTTTCCCACTACAAATTTGAACAATCCACCAGCCCAGAAGTCCAATCCGGCGAATCAGCAGCACAACTTCCTGGTTCGAGTCAGACAGACAGCAATAGTCCGGTCGGGTTAGCTAGGACACCCTCGCTCTTGGAGCGGCTCAAGTCGATGGATTTCCCATTCTACCGGCCCGAACATGCCGACCCAGAGAATAAAATTCATGAACCGGAAGAGTCCGAACATGAGGCCCGCGATCCGAGTTTTAGTGAAGAAAACTTGGTTCATCGGAATAAGTCGAACTCGGGTAATGGGGCTCGGGTAAACCAGCGTGAGAAGATAAAAAAGTCGACCAGCGATAACTCGCTGCTTCCGAGGAGGGGTTGAAGGAAACAACAAAGAAACGGACATTAGGCCGGCGATGCCGAGGGTGAAGAAAACGAAATCGTTTGGAGGACACGAAGCGGTTGATGCGAAAGCTAACGATTTCATAAACAAGTTTAAGCAGCAGCTGAGACTGCAGAGGCTCGAATCAATTAAAAAAAGTAGCCAATAATAAGGTTATTGTGTTTTTCCTTTTTAAAAATAATAATAATAATTTATTGGTTTATTTTCTTGCCTGTGAGACTGAGTTTGAAAATGTAATGGTATTTATTCAGTTTATTTGGTCATGCAAATTAAGGATAATGCTTGTGACCCTTCGTTATTTGCGATTAATGAATTTTTATTGTTTAAACATTATAATTAGAACCGTTCATAATATTTATCATTATTTAAAGATTATATTTGTAAAAAATTATTCAATTTTGAGATCGTTTATTTTTTCATACGTATTAAACTAATTAACAGTTTGGTGACAAGTAGCATCATATGACGAACCGTCTATTTATTTTATGCATATGAATGACTAAATAATCTTTAAATTGAATAATTTTTTCGCAGATATAATCTTTAGATGATGATAAAGATAATGAACGGTTTCAATTATGATGTCTGGACGATAAGGATATTTTAATCATAAGTAGAGGGACAAATAATTTCCATATTAATTCTCCTTATATTAATTTTGATGATCTGTCAATGGCTTAAGTTGGTATGATGTGTTGAGAGTTGTCCCACATTGGTGAGGGACAAAGTTTGCTATGTACTTATATGGTCTTGGGCTACTCCCATATTGCCAATTGATTTTATGATGGAACCCCAATTTCATCATGGTATCAGAGCGGGTTGTTCTCGTGTGAAGCCAAACAGCCACACGCGATCCACGTCACCTGATTGTTGTCCACATGTAGGCTTGAAAATCCACCAACGTGCGTGGGCGTGTTGAGAGTTGTTCCACATTGGTGTGGAACCCCAATTTCATCATGATGACTATTAATTTTACGAATGTATACATATATATAACTGTACATGTATTTAAGTTGGTATACATTTGTTCTTCTGAATTATGATACAAGATAGCAATAAGGATGGGTTATGGATTATAATCGATGATGAAGGAATAATTTCCAAGAAAGAAGTCATCGCAAGAATCTCAGTAATCTGATATGCATGAACATATTTATTTGTTTGAAAAAAGAAAGATATATGTTGTTTAATATTTATATTTCTTCTTGAAAAAAAAAAAAAAAAAAAAGCTTTCCTTTTTCGGTGTTCAAAGTGCCACAAATTCGTCAACCAAATTAATTAATTATTAATTCAAGAATGAATAATTTATTAATTATTACTCTTTACTAAAATAAATTATCGTTTTAGGGAGGTTATTATTGTATCAATGAATGAATAATTTATTAATTTATTGTTAAATAAATATTATTACATTTAACAAGAAATTTTGTTTGTTCATTTATTACTGTTATTATTTTTTAGCAAAGATACATGTATCTTATAACGCAACAAGTATATGTATATGACTTCAAACTTCTAAGAACTAGAAGATCAAATATTTTCAAAACTTAATGCCCTTGAAGACAAATATACTTTAGAAGCATATTTTGAGAAATAGTTGAATTGAGAAAATAGAAGTTGTTTGAAAAAAGAAAAGAAAATAGAAGTTGTTAAAAAAAAATCTAAATATGTATTATGAATATTTATGTGTTAAGCTCTTTTATGTACTGTGAATATCTACGTGTTATTTCTTTTATGTATTCACCATTATGAATTTATATATTCCCTCGGTCTTAAAAGATTTTAAGAAAATTTAATATCTTATGCATTTAATTAGTGAGGTTATTGAGTACACTTGTCACATCCTGGTCGGGTCCTCACCACATTCTCGAACTCAACTCCACAGTAGTACGATATTGTCTGCTTTGGGTCTCGACCACACCCTCACGGTTTTGTTTTTGGAAACTCACGGGCAATTTCCCAGTGGGTCACCCATCATAGGATTGCCCTCACGGTTTTGTTTTTGGGAACTCACAAGCAACTTTACAAGTGGGTCACCCATCATGAGATTGCTCTCACGCGAACTCGCTTAACTTCAGAGTTCTAATGGAACCCAAAGCCAGTGAGCTCCCAAAAGACTTTATGTTATGTAGAGTGAGAATATACATATAACGCTTACATGATCCACTCCCCTGGGCTATCCGGGATATTACAATCCACCCCCCTTAGGGGCCCGACGTCCTCCACTCCCCTGGGCAATGCAAGATGTTACAATCCACCCCCCTTAAGGGCCCGACGTCCTCGTCGGCACATTTCTGGCCAGGGATTGGCTCTGATACCAAATTGTCACATCCCGGCACGGGCCCCACCACATCTCAGGCTCAACTCCACCGTAGCACGATATTTGTTCGCTTTGAGCCCCAACCACGCCCTCACGGTTTTGTTTATGGGAACTCATGAGCAACTTCCCAGTGGGTCACCCATCATGGGATTGCTCTCGCGCGAACTCGCTTAACTTCGGAGTTTTGATGGAACCCGAAGCCAGTGAGCTCCCAAAAAGCCTCGTGCTAGGTAGAGATGAGAATATACATATACGGTTTACCAGATCTACTCCCTTGGGCGATGTGAGATGTTGAGTTTGAACTAAAATATTTATTATTTTTTCAAGATTATCAATTGGGTTTTTATTGCAAATGGTCTTTGAAATTGAGCCACTCCATCAAGATAATCTTTAAAATTGAAAATCCATCAATGTAGTCATTGAAATTGGGTGTTGCCAATTAATGTGGTTTTTCTATCATGAATTTGTAAAAAATTTTGTTATGTGCGATTGTGGCACATATATGGATCCCACGAATTTAATTAAATATTATTTTTGAATTAAAAATATTTACATAATAATAAAAAAAATTATTTAAATTAATTAAATATTATTATGTGAATTAAAAATATTTTAATAATAAAAAACAATTTTTATTTTTTATAATAAAAAAAAGGAAGAATCACCACCCAATCAATAAGAAAATGGAGAGCTTCAAAGCAGCTTCAACAAACCCAGTCGTCCTATTTCAGGTCTCTCTCTCTTTCTCTCCTCTGCTTACTGTTTATGCTTTTTCTTCTTCTGGGTTTTTGGTTTGATGGCGTAAGAGAAATAGGTTGTGGAGAAAAAAACATAAAGTCTTGAAATTTACGGAAGTGTACAGATTTTCAGCAGTAAAAAATAACCCAGTTGCTCTGTTTTTTAATGCGGTATGAAAAGCCAGGGGAGACGACAGTGACCGGAACCAAACACGTTTTGCAGATCTTGGAGAGCTTGAACAGTCTGCTACTACCTTCCCTCACGACAGCCGCAAGTTCGACGGTGGCACTCTAAAGATACCCAGAACTTCGTGGGGAGTGGGAGGGGGCGGGGTGGGGGTTGTAGTGGGAGGGTGGGGAGGCAAGAAGATGATGAACAATGTTCAATCATCTTCATCTTCATTTTATTTTTTTATTTTTTTAGTTTTTAATTATAAAAAATAAAATTTGTTTTTTATTATTTAAATATTTTTATTCACAAAATAATATTTAATTAAATTGGTGAAAACCATTTATGTGTCACATCTATACTTAACAGAATTTTTAACGGAATTGTAACAAAATGATCATATTAATTTGCAACAGCCATTTTCAAGAACTATATTAATTGATTTTTAATTTTATAGATTATTTTGATTGAGTGGGTCAATTTCATGGACCATTTGTGATAAAAAAAAACCTTATTAATTTATCAAACATTCATCTGTTGAATTTTGCTGTAGATTTTGATTGGTTGGACGTCCTTGATTTGAAACACTATTTTTCTTTTCGCTCCCTTTGATTGCTCTTCATTTTTAATTTCTTAGAAGGTTATTCAGATCTTCATACTTGATATATTAACGATTGTTTATCTCTATTAAACTATACTCTCGGATTTAGAGTTTTGGATAATTTTGATGCGGGACACTCTTTTCTTTTGTCTTGATTAAAATCCTCACAAGGTTTTATCGAAGCTTGAATAAAGCACCCTATTACAATACTCAGAGGTCTCGTTTGTTTGACCTCCTTAGCTAGGACTGAACTAGTTAGAACTAATAACCAATGTTTGGTATAGCAAGGGACTAAGTTAAATGGGATTAGCCCAAACTCGTGTGGACTTTGGACCTCGCTATGTCGCCTAAATTAGTCCTCCGCAAAAGCAAGGTATTGCTAAGAACCTCACTACGCTGCCTTCTCTCACTACGATGCGTCCTTCGCGTGAACTGGTGAGAGCCAGGTATTGTTCTTCATCAAAGCCACCGATCATTGAGTGAGCTTCATCCAGAACAAGTATCCCCTCTCCCTCTATCGAACTTAATTACTATTTTTTGTTGTTGTTTTATATTAGAATTACCATGATTATCTTGAAGTTCATCAATTTAAAAAGTAAAAGAAAAAAGAATTTGGAGTAGATCTAAATTTAATTATTTAGATCAGAATGTGAAATTTAGTTTTATAATTAAATTTAAAAAATGAAATTTTAGTTCTAATCCGACACTGCAATGCTTCACAATTTTAGTACTGGTTAGTCCAAGCTAAGCCAGTCTAGTTTAGTCCATGAAGTTAGTCCAATCTGAACTAGTCTGGTACAACAAACGCACTCAAAGTGAATAATAAGAGAAGAGACAAACAAAATTATACACTCCATAAAGCAATTCAAACAATTGGGTAAAACTTATTATTGCTTTAAATTGAAATTTGTTCATGCAAGACATAGTTTGTCATTTATTTTTTGCGTGCAGCAAGGCATCAATACACAATGGCACAATGCCTAAATTGATTCGGTTATTTTTGGAGCAGCTCTCATAACATGAATCCACGAAGCCTTCCACATAGCGCGTATCTACAATTTCAAGCAATAAAATTTGCAAACAACTGCAAATAAAACTAACCAAAATACAAGAATTTAATGAGCTCGTTTAAAGTTAGTTGTGCTATTCCCCATATAGTTAATTGGTAACTTCTTCAATCCGTACACTCACTTCCTCAACAAAGAACTCATGGCAAATTTTAAATTAGCTGGTGCTGCCTGCAAATACCAAAGGAGAAAATGTAGAATTTGTAAATGCGCAGCATATGTTCGGCATTAGAAACATTTATAAGATTCTGGCTACAGTCGAGCCAGATCAAAGACAAGCATCAACTGAGACTAATACTCTTCAAGGGAATACATGGAGGGATAATCGTTTGGTTGGTTGCCTTGGTGTTACCGGATTATTCCTCCGAGAACAAATAGATTTCTATGAGAAAGAACTTGAGATTACAAATTGATATCTAGCAATTTACAGGGAATTAAAACAGATGCTCGATTCGCAGAAAATACAACCAACACAAGCAGCACCGGTCGTCCCTAATCAAGTAAGTCAGATATTAATTTTTAATGATTCAGTCTCCTTATTTTTTTTTTTACTGAATTATTGTTAATTGATCTATATTTTTGGAACCAACAACATATATATATATATATATATGTATGTATGTATGTAGACTAAAATAATTGATTTATTATTACTTATACTGTGAATTTAGTTCCCTCAGATCACGGTGTAGTAGACATCAAAATTTCAAAAGTTCGTCTTCCACGTGGCTGAGATGAAAAAGTATGAAGAAGGGTACACTGAAACTTGCATGGGTGCATGAGGCAGAAGTCGAAGGCGTGTCTTCCAAACTCAACGTGCAGATGTACCCTTCTTCATACTTTTTTCACCTCAGTCATGTGTAAACACGAAACTTCCGAAATTTCGATGTCTACACCATGACCCGAAGACCTAAATTTCACATCAATTATTTTAGTCTATATATATATATATATGTTGTTGGTCAGAAAAATATAGATCAACTAACAATAATTCAATAAAAAAAAAACAAGAAGACTGAATTAATAAAAATTAAAATCATATGCCCTACTTGATCAGGGACGACCGCTGCTCCTTGTGTTGGTTGTATATTCTACGAATCAAGCTTCTGTTTTAATTCCCTGTAAATTGCTAGATATCAATTTGTAATCTCAAGTTCTTTCTCATAGAAATATATTTGTTCGAGGAGGAACAATTTGTAACACCAAGGCAACCAACCGAAGGATCATTCCTCCATGTATTCCCTTGAAAGAGTATAGTCTCAGCTGTCTTTAATCCGGCTCGACAGTAGCCAAAATCTTATAAATGTTGCTGATACCTAACATATGTGGGGTACGTGGACAACACAATTTTTTGCTTTGGTATTTGCAACAGCACCAGCTTTAAAATTTGCCATTAGTTCTTTGCTGAGGAAGATGACGGTAGGGAGTGAAGAAGTTGAAGTTCCATCATAAACTCAATTGGTAATATGAGGAATAATCCAATTATTCTGAGCACATGCAAAGTTTCTTTTCATCAATGTGAGATTTATTCTCAACAAGCTCCTTCACGTGTTATGTGTGACGAATTTCAAGTCTAACACGTGGACAACACAACTCAAGTTATGTGGGGCACGTGTGGGGCCGTTGAGTTTCGCACATGGGACAATTTGCTCTGATACTATGAAGAAATTGGGGTTCTACCATAAAATCAATTGGCAATATGAGGAATAGCTCAACTACTTATAAGCACATGCAAGGTGAGAGTTGATGATAGACACATATGTATGTATATATGTATAGATAATACTAGGAAGACCTAAATTTGCAAATCACAAGATGTGTCACTAATAGAAAATAAGCACAATACTCAAAATTTAAGTGACAATTCAACCATCAACAACAACATTATTTGATTTACCTAATTTAGTTCCCTTAAAAATTTGATGTCTCTAGCATTACTCATGGATATAAGGTGTTTATCGATAATATGGTTAAGGGTTTTAAAGCCAATTGTCATTTGGAAATGTGCCTTGTCTGTAAATGCATCCAAGGTTGTGTTGGAATTTGAAAATGTTTGGTGATTAGATATGACAACTCAAATCCTAGTGGATTAATTATGTCTCTCTTGGATTTCCCTTTGTTACAAAGCAATATATGTTTTTATTGCTTAACAGGAAAGCGGGATTTGAATTATGTCTCGTTTTCAATTTTGAATAAAAAATATTAAATCAAAAGTTAGTTTGTAACGAACAATTCACTTTAGTTGACAAAAACGAAACATAATTTGAATCCCACTATCCCGTTAATCAATAAAACGTATATTGCTTAGTAACTGAGGTAAAATCCAAAAGAGACATTATTAATCCATTTGGCTTTGAGATGTTAGAACTAGTACTCAAACATTTTTAAATTCCAACACAACCGTTACATGTATTTACAGACAAGTCACATTTCCTAATTAACGACAATTGGCTTTGAAACCCTTATAAATTATATTATCCAGCCTATTTACATATATACAAACATACATACATACCCATCTTCAACTCTCTAATTAACCCTAATTGCATTTGTTTTCCTAATACACAGCTAAACTTGGCATAAAAAACTGAAAAGAAACTTGTAATTTGAAATACACAGCTATATGGTATATAATTTGTCACTCCAAACAGTTAAATATGCTACTAAAATTGTTCTTTATATTATTCATTGAAAATTATAGCACTATTAAGTTCTGATTTGGTTATGCTGTGATTTAAAAAAAAAAAAACAAGTATATATAAAAAAAAACATGACCTTTTCAGTGTTTGGTAATCCTCCTAGAATCACCTTTTTCACAATCTGGGTGGAAAAAGCAAAATTAGCAAATGCAAACTTTGTAAAACGGGGTCTTTTGCTGTGTTTGCGCTTCTGCGCAAACCTATTTTTCCAGGCACAAAGACTTCGCTGTTAAAATTTCAACGGGACGTCCTGCTTACATTTAATTTCGGGTGGACACTTGTTCATCCGGTATTGAGTGTAAGCAGGAATTCCTGCTGAAATGTTCAGCAGCGAAGTTAATTCCTTTTTCCAGAGACACGAGGTCTTGTGTATTCTTTCCGAATCCTTTTAGTAAGGATCTTAGAGATTTGTAAATCGTGTCTATTCATCGTATATCATGTGGTTAATTTTTATCAGGTACTGTTTGTATTTAATTTTAAATAAAAATATTTAAAATAATTTCTGATCGCAATGTACGAAAAAAACTAATATGACTCACGGATTCCCAGAATCCTCACAAAGAGGATCCAGATTCCTTTAGTGTAACTTTCAAATAACAAAAAACAACCTTAAGCAATTTAATAATTTACATGTCATACCAGGATGGTTTTATCATCTTCCATCACCTCTCTGTTCACAGTGCCGCCGACTGATCAAACTCGAAATTCCTCTTCCGTTAATTCACCAATCTGACCAAACTCGAATAAGTAATTTCTTTTCCATTATAATTGTGGTCAGAAACTACAAATTAGCAGGAAAACTTACCACACAAATACTGAGCCAAAATTGATCATATTCACCTTCCCCCCTTGCCAGTTGTGAAATTGGTCAGTCCTAGGTGATATCGAAGTTCATCTTCAAGCAGCATAAGGGGTGTCGATCTTGTTGCCCAGCACAAGAAATGGAACAATTGCAGACGCCTTGCCTTTCTGTCCACACTGTCTGCCCGATCCGACGACCTCAATCTCATCAAGAAATCTTATCAACAACTTACCGACCTCTATTCGGGGAACTTTTTCAGAGAGTTTGAAGAACAGCCCACAAGGTGGTGATGAGAATGAGAGGGCTGCAACAGTTTATATAAAAGTTTACAAAACATGTTTACACTATATTTTTTTAATTATTAAAAACACTTTTATAAAATAAAAAAAATTATCAATCACATAACTTTATTTTACAATTGTTTATTCTTGCAATACATTATAAGTAATATTTTTTAAAACGCACAACGATACCATACTAGCCCTAAGTATGGTTGGTACTAGGAATCTGTTATGATTCTGCCAATCAATGATAATGCAATTGTTCATACGGATTAAATTCGATGTTATCTTATTTGGCATGCACTTTCTCTAAATGTCTGGTTGTACTAATCTTCCTAAAACTAAGATCATATCCAACCTTTGGGTTAAAACTTAAAATTTGTAACCTTGAAATTTAGGTTTTAACCGAGAAACAGTTTTTCCGTTCCAACTCCTTTTGGGTTAAAACTTAAATATTTAGTTCCAAATTATTAAAGAATGAATTTAGACTATTTTTTTAAAGTAACTTAAAAAAAAATACGTAGATTATCATAATTTAATTTTATGAACATTTTAACTCAAAAATATTTAGACTCTGATAAATATTGAAAAATTACTAAACTGATATCCATGAAACTCAATAAAACATTATGAAAGAATATAAAACATATGATAGAGATGTATAAATAATTTTTTATTATTATTTTAGTTGTTAGATTTAAATTTGGACCGTTAGATCTTTTTTTTATTATTGAATTTGATCATATTAGATTTCAGCTGTGAATTCAATAAATATATAAATTTAAAAAAAAAAAAAGTTTGAATGGGGGACCATTGGATCAACCAACGGTCGATTTAATCTAGGGCGTACATGACCGTAAGAGCCATTTGGCTCAGCATCAAGGCCGACAAGCACCCAGGTGTCTAGGACCCTGCCTCTTTAATGCCGCCACATCTTGAGGCGTGAGGCTCTTCTGGCGCTCCGTGCTGGACAAAAATTAGGCACGTCCACGTACATTTGGGGGACTCTCCACTAACTCGGCCCACTTTTTTGGCCGATATTCGACCCAATTTTAGCTTCTTACCCATAACCCTAAATTATGTTCTCATCTGAATACACCCCCCTAAAACTTATTTCAAGGATTAGAGTTGGTCTAAAAGATGTGTCTAAGTTCAAATCCTGTTCTTGTTGCTAGAAAGAATAAAACCTCCAATATTCAAGTATTTGGGCCTTTCCGGCCCAAGAAATTTAGAACGCACATAACAGTATGTACCCCAAGCAACGATACGCACTGCAATTGGCCCAGCAGCGTCCGACACACGTAATCCAACAAAGCCATCCCTATAATCTCACCGTCATCGAGCAGCTGCAAAAAACCGTCTTCAATTCACCGATTTGCGTCACCTAAACGCAGCGTTTTGACTTTCCCCAATTTCAGAGCGAGGGTTAGAGAGAGAGAGAGAGAGAGAGAGAGAAAGAGTGGGGAGGTACAGAGAGAGGAGCTTGAGGCTGAGCTCTGATGGCGGGGAAGCCCCAGCCGGTTCGCGTGCTGTACTGTGCGGTGTGCAGTTTGCCTGCTGAGTATTGTGAATTCGGACCCGATTTCGAGAAATGCAAGCCATGGTTGATCCAAAACGCCCCGGACCTTTACCCGGATCTCGTTAAAGGTTCTATCTTTGCTCGAACCCTAATTTCTTTTTATTCAATTCGAATTAAAGTTTAGTTTATTTATTTATTTATTTATTTTTATGATTACTCTGTTCTGTTTTATTTATTTGTTATTTTCAATGATTTTTTAATTTATTTTATTTTTTGTATTAATATTTTTTTTTTTGTGCAGAGGCTAATGCTAAGGAAACTGATAAAGTAGCCAACCAGTTGCAGTCCACTGGTATTTCTTCTGGAGGTGGTGATGGAGCTGCTTCTTCAGGTATTGCTGTAAATATGTATATGTGCGTATATGTGTGTGTGTATATATATGTATATCATGTATGCGTGAGCATGTGTTTATGTTGGTATGTGTTACCATTTCTGGTCTGGTTTGGATGAGTTATGAGTGCTGGTACAGTATATATGTGAATGAGTGTGTGGAGATATGGAGTGCCTAAACATGTTTATGTTATTGTGTTTGTGCTGCTATGAGATGAATTGGGATGTTTTGTTTTATTCTTTTCGGCTTTAATTTTAGTTTGGAAAGCTTGTTTTCTGCTTTGCGAATCCAAATTATAACGATTTTTGTTTTTTTTTTCGGCCTTAATTTGGTGGGTGCCATTTCAGCACCTAAAGAAGAAGTCAAGCGTCTCCCAGGTGGGAAGATTAAGAAAAAGGTGATAATTCGGAAATTGTTTTCTTCTATTAAATAGGTGTAACCCTTTGTGAACAAGCTGTCTGGGTTGATGGTTGCAAAACAATATTTCTTTTGAAACCCTTTAAATTATAATGACTAAACTTGGTATGGGTTTTTTTCCGTAGGAGAAGCAAGAAGTTACAATTGAAAAAGTCACGCGTAATAAGCGAAAATCTATCACCACTGTGAAAGGGCTGGAGCTTTTTGGTGAGCAATCTACTACTTTGCATCCTTTGTCTTTCTATTTGGAGATTCTTATTTTGTTCCTACCATAATTAACGTGGTTTCTTTCATTACAATTCAGGTGTCAAACTTAGTGATGCTTCAAAGAAATTGGGGAAAAAGTTTGCTACCTGGAGCCTCTGTTGTTAAGGTATGATGGATAGTATATTGTTTTGTCTGTATGCGATGATGGTTTGTTATAATTAATTTGGAATGATTGGTTTCAGGGGCCAACTGAGAAGGACCAAATTGATGTTCAAGGAGATATCGCTTATGACATTGTGGAGTTCATTACAGATACTTGGCCTGACGTAAGCTACTCTGCTCACTGTTTCTCTTTCTTCCACATGATGTGTTGTTTTCAACTTTTTTTCAAAATGGGAGTTCTTATTTCCAATAAAAAGATTAACCTCTTTAACGCTATGTATATGAATGAATTAGGCTAAAGTAGAGTTACTATATTGTATGAATTAGATCGCTATGTATGGTATAAATTTTGAAATGTGGTGAAAAAGTTGTTAAATTAAAAACTAAACACTGGTAAATGTAAACAGTTAGCCAAAATATGGCTTTGGGACATTTGTACCACGTAGTGTTAAATTTTTATTTCGTCATTTGTATTTTACTACTTCATATCCATGGATAATTGCATGGGGTAGCACCATAGGAATTATTTTTAATGAATTCTTTATAAAAGTCAGGGCATCAAGGATTATCCTTTTATGCCTTTCTTTTTATTCTTTCTATTGTTGTACTTAGGGAGGTGTTGATTGGATTGTGACCTTGGCTGTAAGAACGTATTCTTAATTTGAGTGGCATAAATTGTCCCTCGGTCACCCCTTTTTAGTCATGTTTTTGTAATCTCGTGTTTTCGATGATAAGATCACTTATACTGTCCAAGTTAAAATTGGAATACACGCTTAGCTTAAAGTACCTAAAACTTTTCTTTGCCTCCCTTCTCAGGTCCCAGAAGCTGCAATTTTCTTTATTGAAGATGGCAGAAAGGTCCCAGCTGCTTAAACAGTATCCTTGGCACACAAATAAGATGGAGCATTGTACTGTTCTCCTGTAGGTGCGAGCTTTAACTCGATTCAGTGTGCTATCAAATTAAAGGAACAGCGATCATACTCCTTAAAGTTCCAAGAGTACGACGGCCTATGAGACGTTTGGCCTTCCCTAGAGTCTCTTGTTCTCTTGGTTGCAAGAATGGTACACATTTTGCAGTTAAATTGTATTTCAAGGTCTATGTTTTGCTCGGTTCTTGTGTGTTACATATTACCTATAGTTAAATCCTCATGTTGCAGACCTAGCTGCTGCATCCTGTATTCTTTTACTTCCGTGAGTTAACAATTCAGAAACATCTTCAAATTTTACCAAATGAATTATATCTTTTACATTTCATCTTCTAGCTGTGAGTTCGAGATTTTTCTTCAATGCTATGTAGCACTTAGTGAAATAGAAAATGAATGGATGAAGTTAAAAATAGAATATATAACAAGTGCGGAAAAGAAATTTAATGGCTAAAATACTTGTGCAACATAACATTTGAAGCTACAGCCCTTGAATTTTCCAATACCTATGGGCCTTTCAATTCATCCTATTTCATCATATTTGTGATGTGATATGGTTCCAAAGTATGATTTGGATAAGGACAATTCCAATAAGATTTCATTCTTGAATCAAATTCTATTTTTGATTTATTGCATCTATTTCATGACCGGAACAAGGGAGAATGCACGTTACACCATAATTTTAAATAAGAAAATAGATTTTAAATGATAGCAGATCAATCTAATTGAGTCGAATCTGGTGTATCATAAGGGGTTTACCTTTTCTACTGGATTGAATAAAAAACAATTCTTGAATGAAGTATTCAACTCCAGGAACGAACGATATTGACAAAAAGAAAATTAACAAGAACCTAAGTGTAAATGACCTTAACCACCTGAGTTATAATTCCCTGCCATCTTTTTCAGCCTATAAAAAGACGGTAAAATAGCTGCGGATGGTATATTAGTGCGCTAGTAAGTTTGAAATTTTTTAGATTGACAACCTTGATGGAGCAGCGAACTATGTCTTTGCGCTTCCCAAGCAGGAAATCCCTGTCTTTGCCAGCCTAAGTCTGGATGTCAGTCCATATTTTACTCCATGTTTTTTAGGGTAAAAAATGTTTCGTCAAACAATATTATAAACTTGTCAAACAATAGTTGTCACCGGCCAAAAAGAGGCGTATCTAAAACTGGATTGTTGGCGGTACACGCACAGTGAAGAAGGATTCAAAGGAGTAACATTTTTCCATGTCCCAAAGTCGAATTATATAATATAAATTAAACTCACTAGCTTCTTTAATCCAAAAAAATAAAAAAGGTTGAAGTGCATATAACCATTTCATCTATAGTTCTTCATCTTCAGTTTTCGTCTTGGAGATTGAGGAAAAGTATACGGGATAAGGAAAGAAGAAGGGTCGAGAGTTAAAATTACGAAAAAAGTACAAAACAAAAACATGAGTATAAAAATAACTTAAGGCATGTATAACCATTTCAGTTTTTTTTGTTTTTTTTTTGCTTTTAATTTTCATACTGAAAGTCTTGTTTGGTAACACGTGAAAATAAAAATGATACCTCAAAACAAAATGATTATCAAACGGCCCCTTAATATCTCATTTCTCATGTGTAACATTTCATATACATTTCTTTTAAGGATGGTGCTATCCATACATCTTTTTTACTTCCCACACACTCCATGTTAATTTCTGTTATTTGATCATTTTCGATTCATTTGATCTGATAGCTAAAAATTGAGGTGCGTGTAGGGGCGGATTTACTAAGGGACCAGGGTGGTCTCGGATCACTCAGAAGCTCAAATAAATGGCTGTGAGAACCTCTTAGGACCACCCAAGTTCGGGCAGTGGTAGAGAAGAGCAGTAGCCATGGCTGCTGTGCTATGCAAAATTGAAGGTGGAAGAAGAAAGGTTTTTTTTTTTTTCAAACGACTTTGCCAAAACAACGTTGTATTAAGCTAAGTCATTAAAAAAAAATTTAAAACCCCCATGATAGCACACACCGTCTTTTATTAAAAAGTCAAACAATTTGAAATTTAATAAAAGCCCATGACTTTTCATTAGTCTGTTTTCAATCAAATTCAACTTTATCAAATATAATATACCTAATTGCCTGCCTATTCCTCACACCACCCAAGCTAGTGAAGGCCATCAACAACAATTTTAGAATATCGGTAAGTTTCCTAGTTTAATGTTAGTTCATACTTATTTTTAGTGTTAGTTCATACATATTTATTGTTAATTTGTTAGGATTTTTAGTTTTAGTTTTTTATTTTACTTTTTAAGAACACTAATTAAAACAAAAGGTTGAACAGTGAATACATATATGTAAGGGTCTTGATAATGGTTTTTGATAAGGATTTTTGATAAAAAGTCAAACAGTCACACACTAACAGGTTTTAAACTAAATTCAGCCTTATTCATTGTTAATTTCTTAGGATTTTTGCATATCTATTTTAGTGTGAGTTCATATATATTTATTGTTCATTCGTTAGGATTTTCTGATATTACTTGAATTGTGTTACAGTGTATTTTTTTTTTTGTCGAAGATTGTGTTACAGTGTTAGTTCATACATATTTTTTGTCGAAGTTGTAGTTTGCCATTTATTTTTCAATGTTATTTTCGTTTTTTTTTTTTGGAGCTTTTATATTAGGACCACCCTATGTTAAAATCCTGGATCCGCCACTGGGTGCGTGTGAAAGGTAAAAAAGGATGTGAGGATAGCACCACTCTTCTTTTAAATCCCTCTTACCATCTTTTTTCCACCTCTTCTTCATATCTCACTTCTCTAATGTATTTTTGCCTCTACCTTTCACAAAAAAATAAAAAGAAAAACTAAAAACGAAATGATTATCAAATGAGTCAAAAGTTGATTAAAAAAAAACTGAAATTCCAAATAAGAATTAAATAAAAATAAACACCTCCCAGATTAAAAAAAAAAAATGGGAAAATTACACCCGGAGGAAATAAAATATTGCAACTACGTATATAATCCGTTGATGTATCAGCATACTTGTAAAAGAATGTATGTACAGAATTGCAGACCATGCTTAAGAATTTGAACATTAATCTAACACAAGTAATTAACTCATTTTTCTTACATATCCAACCGACAGTTTGAAGGGAAAAAAATAGTTAATGCTCAATGTTTTATATTGCGTAAATTTGCAAAAGATGCAAGTGTACTGATTTGATTAAGTCTTCTTCTTCTTGCGTACATTTGGAAAAGCCTGTACAACTTGGCCGGCCACGGCCACTAAGCGACGTTTATTAACGCCAGTCCATGCTCTCTACTATCCCACACTAATTAAATTTGTTTAAGTAATTTCTCTTCTATATATAATGCAACTTAATTTCCCTGTACATATCAACACACTTCTCTTTCCCTCTCCTTTCACCACCAAAAAAATGGCTGAGAATTTTGCAGTTCCAAAATACTGGACTACTCTGAGTTTAATCCTAGGGTTTATGATGTTATCCGCAACCGGGGCAAGTCTACTCCTATCCTCACTCGGGGATGTGGACAGCTTGCTACTAAACGATACTGGGTCCATCAATTCAACCTCTACTGATTATGGCCATATAGTTTATGAATTCCCAGCTGCAGTTCTTAATCCGACGTCGCCAAATGACATCGCAAGTCTAATCCTATCCTCAAACAACAATTCTGCGCCTTTTAGCGTAGCTGCTAGAGGCCAGGGTCATTCTGTTCGCGGACAGGCCCTGACCTCTGGTGGCGTTGTCATAAACATGACAGCTTTGATCCGTAATGGTTCTAGAATTGTGGTCTCAGAGAGCCCCTCTTTGGGTTCTTATGCTGATGTTGGAGGTGAGCAACGTTGGATCGATGTGTTGCGTGCTACACTGGAGCGTGGTCTTACACCGGTTTCGTGGACCGACTACCTTTACCTGAGCGTTGGTGGCACGCTCAGTAACGCTGGAATAAGTGGGCAAACGTTTCTATATGGTCCCCAAATCAACAATGTATATGAACTCGATGTTGTAACTGGTATGAGGACTTCTCTGACAACTCAGTACTACTCTATCTGGCTCTTTCACTTAAAAGTCCTAAAAACTATGTTTGCCTTGTGTTGCATGCATATTCACTGGAAATGAATGCATCTCAGCAAGCGTTATCAATATATTCACCACTCATTAACTTCCAAATTTTCTCATATTAATTTCTTATTTTTTATTAGGTTCCACTCCAAAAATATCATCCCGCATTTTTTTCTTATAATTTTTTTTATATATTTTCATAAATTTGGAGTGTATAATAATAATTTTTGAATTGCAAATGCCAACAACACCTCCCTTATTATATTACCAAAATTTCTCAAATCAAGCTCATGGTCTGTTAATGAAGTGAGAACTTAGAAATTTTTTTCTTGATTATTTTGATTGACCTTAAAGTATATGGATTTTATAAAAAAAAAAGACTTTAAATTTTTAATTTTTTTTTAATTCAGGGAAGGGCGAATTAGTTACTTGCTCCTCAAAAAAGGTGCCAGAGCTATTTTATGCTGTTCTCGGAGGCTTGGGCCAATTTGGTGTAATAACCAGAGCAAGGATTCCCCTCGCGCCAGCTCCGAAAAGGGTATGAACTAATTTCTATTTCTTCTCCTCAGAGTAGAATATCGTTGTAACAAAATATTTTTTTTCTTCTTGAAATATGATTTGAATTTATTAAGTTCTGCACTAATTCTCTGCAGGCTAAATGGGTTCGAATGATGTACAGTAACTTCTCTGCATTTTCAAGAGATCAAGAACACTTAATGGCACCCAATGGATTCGATTATTTAGAAGGTTTCCTTCTAATGAAGCAAGGTCCTGTAGATCTTTCCTTTTACCCATTACTCGATCAACCAAGAATAGCAGCTTTAATAAATCAATACGGCATCATCTACTACATAGAAGCAGCCAAATATTACGATGATAGCACTCGAAAAACCGTGGACAAGGTACACCATTTTTTTTTACTACAGATTTTCTGTTAAATCACTAATATTGAAGGTAAATTAAAAGAGTTAGTACCATTTAAATAACTTTTTCTTGTTTATATAGGTAGTTGATAAAACGATCAAAGGGTTAAGCTTTGTCCCGGAATTTTTATTCGAGCAAGATGTATCGTACATAGATTTTCTGGATAGAGTGCACACGGAAGAGGAAAATCTTCGATCACTTGGACTATGGGAAATTGCTCATCCGTGGCTGAATATCTTTGTACCAAAATCACGAATTTCGGACATTGATTCGGGTGTTTTCAGGAACATTCTTCTCAAACAAAATGTTCCTACGGCGGTGAGCCTTATTTACCCCGTGAACCGAAAAAAGTGAGTTTCTGTGAACAAAAATAATTAGGGTTTCTGTTTATTTATTTATTTGTTTTATTTTTGGTAAATCTAATGTACTTTGTATTAAATAATGTTTCAGGTGGGATGGTAGGATGTCTGCAGTTATTCCAGATGAAGATGTTTTCTATGTTGTAGGGCTCTTGCATGCAAGCGGATTCAACGACTGGCAGGCATTTGATGAAGTAAACAGACAACTATTGCAATTTTGTAAGGATGCTGACATTAGGGTTAAGCAGTACCTTCCCCACTACGAAACACGGGAGGATTGGAAAAACCATTTCGGAAGAAAATGGCAAAGTTTCCAAGACATGAAAGTTAGGTTTGATCCAAACAAGATATTAGCACCAGGACAAAGGATTTTCAGTATTTTGTAATTAATAAAAATATGCAATTTTTGGTGATTTTTTCCATTTCATAAATTGTCCCCAAAAGTTTGAAACCTATGAATGTGAAATCCGTATTATCCTATTCAGAAATGTGAAATCTAAATGTTAAACCCATTCATTCAAAACTTTCATTAATATAGCAATTTAATTGAAATTAACTAGTTATAAACATAATTAAGTCAGTTTAAGTCACAATAAACAAGATCCAATATGCACTAAGCAAGCTTTTCCCCACAATTCAATATTGAGAAATGGATAATGCTAGTAATTTTTAAATCAAATTTGCAAATCAAATAATATGTTACCAATAGGAAATAAATACATTAATTAAAACTTGAGTAATAACCTAATCATCAATAACCACAGTATTTGTTTTACAAAATTTGATTTAAAAATTTGGTCTCCTTAGAATTACTCTTGAGAAATGTTAAGGAGACTCTCAAAAGTGGGACTCTCCAATCTCCATGGACTCTTCGTTACCTCATATTTTTGACATAATATTTTATAATGTTAGCACAAAAATTAACGATAAACTATGAGATGATAGATCAGAGAATCCATGAAAAGTTCTACGTTAAAAGAGTTCCCTTAACATTTCTCTTCCATATTTGCACCCCCACAATGGGGTAACATAAATGTATTGAGGCAGCTAGCGAGGGAACCTTACCTTTACATATGTGCTAGTTATCTCAACACTAGTTAGTTCAGTTCAAGCCCAAAATAATTCAGGAATAATTCAGTTTGGACTAGGAGAATATGGGGATCAACTCAGAATTTCGAAAACGAACAAAAATAGTAGAGTCCAGAATTAATAAAATAAAATAAAAAGTAAAGTTTGGATGTGAATCAATTTGAAGATATTGAAGGAGTGATCACTTTCCATGATTTTGTCAATAATACAATGAGAGGGAGACTAGTTTGGATTTTGTCGGAGATTGCATTTATCATGTGAAATATGTGGACAAAACTAGTGTATATTGCTTGCTAATTCGGCTAATCATTATTTAACATTTGCTTGTTTTCTTATTGAGAAATTTTTATGTATATCGGGAGTATTTATTATAATATGAGTGAATGACAAAATTGATATATGTTGTGATTTTTGGCTTCTTAACAGAGTTTTTTTTTTTTTTTTCCTCAAGAAAAAGAAAAGAAAATAGAAAGGTAGAGAAACCTAAACGACGTCGTGGCGGTATAAAGCTTCGGTTGAAAACCCTTTGCCTTTCTCCCGTAACGCGATCCTTGGCACGACACAGAGGCAGCAGCTCTCGTTCTCGCGCCATTTTTCTGTCCAAATCGAAAACCCTAGAATCACATCACTAACAATCTTCAAAGATCCCGTCAATTCAGCTGGGGTGGTATCCTGTACAAGCATCCTCTTCAACTTCCGAAAAGAAAGGCTAATTTTTTCTGCCGAACAGGTTAGAATCGTTAGATACTGTCACCAAAGGTTTCATCTTTTTCGATTTCGTCTGCTATTTCTCCTTTTTTTTTTTCCTTCAGAGATTGTGTTTTTGCTGTGTTGTTAGGATTTAGGATTGGATATGGTGTTTTTGCAGCTGTGAAAGGTTTCGATTTTAATTTTTATTTTTTGTTTGCAATTTTGCTTTTTCTGTTTTGGTGTTCAGTGCAGTGATTAAGCTGGGATAAACAAGTTTTTACTGTTGGAATTTGGGTGTTTATGTTGGATTTGGATTTCTTATTAAGTTGTTACGGTGTTGTTAAGCATATATTATAAGTCTTTTTCTTGATTATTGAGGATGAATGATGAAGCTGTTGTTTAATATATATGTTTGGATTTCTCATGCCTCACAAAGCAGCGTTTGAAACGCCTTAGAGGTTTCTAACTTTTGGAAAAACGGAAATAGGTAGTGGAACTGTTAAAATTTTGTTTAAGATTGATCTCTTGTTGCTTGATTGTGATTCAATTTGGTTGGCCAATTTCTAATTTAATTGTTTGGGAAATCAAATTTTCGTAATTCTGGAGGAACATAGCTGACAAGCTGTGTTTTGTAACATATCAGAGGCGAAGATGGTTTTAACAGAAGAAGAAGTCACAAGGCTTTACAGAGTTCGAAAGACTGTGATGCAAATGCTGAAAGATCGGAATTACTTGGTTGGAGATTTTGAGATCAACATGTCAAAAGAACAGTTCAAGGACAAATACGGAGAGAACATGAAAAGGGAAGATCTTATCATCAATAAAACTAAGCGAAGTGACAGCAACGATCAGGTGTTTCCCCGCTGCTTTTATTGCGGTGGATGTAGTACTTTAGCTGTTGACGGTGTCTGATTGTTGGTTTATGTGTTTCAGATTTATGTCTTCTTTCCTGACGAACCAAAGGTTGGGGTCAAGACAATGAAGACTTATACCAACCGCATGAAATCAGAGAATGTGTTCAGAGCAATCTTGGTTACTCAACAAAGTCTGACGCCCTTTGCAAAGACCTGTATCAGTGAGATATCGGGAAAGTTCCACTTGGAGGTTTTTCTGGTGAGGTTCATAGCTTAATCTGTTGTTAGTACGAAGTTGTGTTCTTGAAACCTCACGAATATCACGTTAATCAATTAAACCAGAAATATCAGAGTTCATAGTATCAGAAATTTGAAGGCTATACACATTCAAATCGCCGTTGCAATTACCTGATTAGTTTGTTTATATTCTAACTTCTAATGGCCTTTCTCTGATCAAATGCTCGTAAAAGTATTGTTAATCTGATGAGTAGGTATGGCCCTACCTTTTAGAGGGACAGGTTGGATGCATAGGGTCATCTTAATAATGTCCATTAACCAAGAGGCCTAACTAGGGTCATCTCGAATAATTACTTTGCATTGTTTGATTTACTTTTTCTGGGTATGCAGCTTTAACTTCAGCTTGCAAGAGAATTATTTTTACTCCACTTACAAAAAATTGGCTCCACCTATAATTTTATCAGCTGCTTTCAATACGAACTTAGAGGATATTAACGTTTGCTCTGTCTCTATTGATTCAGGAGGCAGAATTGTTGGTGAATATTAAAGAACACGTTCTAGTTCCTGAGCATCGGGTGCTTACAAATGAGGAAAAGAAGACTTTGCTGGAGAGGTACACTGTGAAAGAAACACAGGTCAGTGCTGCACATTGTTGTTAATCTTGCATTTACGAAATTCCGATGCTACATAAGGCGTGCCATGACTTTAAATCTTGATTTATAACACTAAAAAGTGTTACAAGTCTACCACCTCATTTATTCAACTGTTTGTGTTGGAATATTAACTCAAGTACAGAGTCATGCTTAATGCGTCTTAATACCATCTAAACTATTACGACAAAGTGACAAAGCTTTCTCTCTCCTCCTAATGGCTATTTTACGTTTGTTTTCCAAACACATCTTAGCCTGCATATCTGTGGCAAACTAGGGGAATTTGCATACTGACTGTTTCTCTTGTATTTGTGTTGTTTATTGTCCAGCTCCCTCGGATTCAGGTGACTGATCCAATTGCGAAATACTACGGGCTTAAGCGTGCACAAGTTGTGAAGATAATTCGACCAAGTGAGACTGCAGGGCGATATGTCACCTACCGTTACGTTATATAATTACTCTTATGTCAGCTCGACTTGATAATCTTTCATTCATAGTTATGTCGGAATTGGAGCTCTAAAGCGAGCAGTTGCTGCAATCCGGATTTTATGGAACTGAGATGATGTTTTGAACTCATTTTGTGGATTCCTCAGTGGTGTATGGACCTGAATTCAGTGTTTATATGATTATGCATTACGACTTGCTAGTATTGTTCATTGTGTTATTTTATTGATCTTTGAGGTAAAGACTCGATTTGTGATGCAATGGCTTGCATCATGTAGCGAAAACAATCCGTTGAATTCGCGCACAATTGACCATCGACAAGATGAGATTTCGATTAGTAAGCACAAACTTGTGGCAAAGCATGTATGTACCAAGCTACATCAAAATTCAAGATAAGGACTCCACCCGGCTGAGTCGTCAACGGGTGCAACACGAGAGAAATTTATATGCTGATTGGCAGTGTCTAGTTTGAAGTAGCCTTGTCCTGCTGCAGAGCTGCCTTGATGAAGTCCACGACGAGCGATGCTAACTCGGCTTGATGCGAGGTGTACGAATGATTAGCGCCTTCTATAAGATGTAATTTGTGGTTAGGTATTATCTTGGCAAACTCTAATGCATCTTCAACAGGGATGACCTCGTTGGCAGTTCCATGGATTGTCACCACCCTGTATGTAGAGAATCGCCGATAAACTTGGTCATGCGGGAAATGCAACAAAAAGAAAGGAAACATGAAACCATGAGAACAGAGTTAACTAAAGTTTGCTTACCGGCATTCTTTGTCAATCTGAAGGCATGATTCATGCATATCAGTACTTAGGCGATCCATCATACTCTCCTCGGTCACACGATAATTACCATCTCCTACAAGCATGGCATCCATTAACCTTGTTAAACGCCAGCATACGCGTTGCTCGTTTTTGTGTGTTTTTAAGTGTGTGCATGTGTTACTGAAAATTACGCAATTCATCTGCGTACATCTGCCCTCATAAACGAATTTTGCAATTCACCACACGATAGGAATTAGAAAATTACCTGACTTATTCTTAACATCAATGAACCCTTCCTTCTTGATTACTTCCATAAAGTCTTTCCCCAAGCATTCTTCGATGCCCTTCTTCAGATCATAACGTCCACAAACATTGACAACCGTACGAATGTCATGATACGTAGAAGCATACAGGAGCACAGCATCGCCTCCTGTAGTAACAATTTTCAGCAATACTGTTGGTACACGATAGGAAATTACTCATTCGAAACCTTCATCAACAGCATTTTGTCCTCTATTTGATCCGAATAAAATCTTACATAACGATCGTGCAAAACAATCCAACGTACCTTCACTGTGTCCAACAATTGCACTGGGTGCACGTTTTGCCCCAGAGAAGTACTCGACCACAGAGTGCAAGTCATCCGCCTCTCTCCGATAGTTACCAAACTGAAAGGTGCCTTCACTTTCCCTGACAACCAAAAACTGACAACTAATGAGCATCAATGTAATCGATAGATCTCAAACTGACAACAATGCAAACTTTGCAAGTGGGAACAATATGGCGAAGACAGAGCCATGCTTACAGGCTTACAGCTATGAAACAAACGAGGTGCACACAACGAAAATCTACTCAAAACCTGTTATATTCAAGAATTTCAAACCCTGTAATTCGACAGCCTTACCCATTTCCGGCAAAGTCAAAACGGAAGGAACTGATCCCTTCATTTTCCAGTGCAACAGCAAGGTTCACCATAATATAGTTTTCCTGGAAATCAAGAGACACATGCTGTGAACTTTGCCCACAACGATTCCAAGATGCCAACCAAGCATTACAATTTTCCACGAACGATGTACTATTCCTTTTCTTTCAGTAGAGCGATAGCATTAGTGGGTTAGATAGTTAGTTGTTAGGGGGTAGGGAATCAGTGAGGAGCGAACCTGCACCAGAGTGCATTATTCTTTATTCATCAATTCTTAAACATTGTCGTCTTCAAATTACAAACTGAATCATCTAACAATCAAAGTTCGACGATAGATTGTGAATGAAATATTAGAAAAATAACTTAAATTAAGAACATACTAATCAAGCTGGAACCGAATCCAACAACAACAACAATAATAACAACACTTGATGTATCAAAAATTCAACCTTGGTGTCTCGGAATCCATGACATAAGATTACGAGGTCCGCGGAACCGGTTTCGTGTAACAATCCCACAAGCTTTTCACCGTGTTTGTTGGGTACGATGATTTTCTGTTGCTGACCCACTGAAACAAGATGGCAATAAGAACATGAAAATTCACAAACAAACATATACAACGTGAGACGATGAAATTTCTGACCTGGGTTTTTTTGCAGCTTCTGCCATTTTCAAGATTCGTTTTGGGCTGCGACTGCGGGAAAGATAAAATTTTGGTGAAGGGAAGCTTATGGAAGTGAAAGAACTTGAGAGCAGCATATTAATTGAGATTATAAGCTAATTAACGATTAATTAATCCTCAAGGCAGTGGAAGTTTACCTAGAAACTTTTGCTTGCTGCTCTTGTTGCTCTGAATTGCAATCCACACGGCTCCAGTGAGTTTGGAACTGGGGGAGTATTTACGTTTTGGGTTTTCAGGTTTTGGTCCACAACAGTCTCTTTTTCACCTGTTGGACCCTGATTATTTATGGGATTCTCGAAACTGCCATTGATTCTATCTTTTCTTTCAGAAAATGATAAACATATATATATGGTTATTCAAGCAATATATACACCAGTTTAGATTCTTACACGATCGTGTTTGATCATGTCTGTTATTTTCTAACTTACTATTTTCAATGATTCAAACAAAATAATTATATAATAGACTTTGGCAATGACATAGCAAGTTAGCAATACTAGCACCAATCAAGAATTTCATGCGAGTGCACTCAACCATTAGGTTGAGAATAGGATCAGTAACATTCGTATTTATTCGTAATTGGGAGATCTCATACTATCAGCTCACGTGGATAATGAGTAAAATACCCTTTTGCAATTTAGCCAAAAACCCCTCGTTAAAGTATAAATAAAAAGCATGTACTAAAGAGACGGGATTAGAACCTGAGTACAGAAAGGAAGAGACATCACACATAGTTGGCTAGGTTCATATCAACCTTGGCTTAATTATTGTTATGCGACAATGAGTCATTGTGCCCCTAATGTCTCACTTAACACCTCGTAATTTTCCTCCATGTCTCACATTATCCATTTCGTCAATGAATCATGAACTTCTTCACTATTTCATGCAACAGATCATAGCAATGGTTTACAACAAATAGAAACCGTCACACATTTGGCAAAGGTTAAACCAATAAAATATTATCTCAGAATCACCACGGTAAGATGAGGATTCTCTTATTAGTGCATAAGCATGATATGCTAATTAACCTTGTCCTGCTGCAGAGCTGCTTTTATGAAGTCCAAAACGACTGTCGCTAACTCAGCTTGATGTGAGGTGTAGCAATGGTTAGCTCCTTCGATAACATGTAATTTGTGGTTTGGTATTATCTTTGAAAACTCGAATGCATCTTCAACAGGGATGGCCTCATCAGCAGAACCATGGACTGTCAACACCCTTTGTACAGAATAGTCCATGAACTCGGTCATGCTCACAATGCAAGAAAAAGGCAAAGGAAACATAAAACAGTGAAAACAAAATTAATTAGTTTGCTTAGTTACCGGCATTCTTTGTCAATATGAAGGCATGATTCGTGCATATCAGTACTTAGGCGATCCATCAGACCTTCCTTGGTCACACGGTAAATCACACTTCCTGCAAGCACAGCATCCATTTATGGTGTGAAAGGCCAGAATATATACACATTGCTTGTTTTTGTTTGTTTACTTATGTGGGCAATTGTCGAATGATCACCACACATGGTGAGAATAAACACAACCATTGCAAATTACCTGTCTTAGTTTTAACATCAATGAATCCTTCCTTCTTGATTATTTCCATGAAGTCTTTCCCAAATTGTTGTGCAATGCCTTTCTTCAGATCATAACGTCCAGAAAGATTGACAACCGTACGAATTTCATGATACTTAGAAGCATACAGCAGCACCACACCAGCTCCTGCATGCAGTAACATCAATCTATAAACAATTTTGGCACAAAGATACAGAAATCGTGATTATTTAAAACAATCCGGCACATACCTTTACTGTGCCCAAGAATTGCAGTTGGTGGCCGGTTTGCCCTAGAGAAGTGTTGGACCACAGCATGCAAGTCCTCGGCCTCTCTCCGATAGTTGCCATACAGAAAGGTGCCTTCACTCTCTCTGAAACCCAAAGTAAACCACAACTTATTAGAGCATCAAATTATTAGCTTTAAAGCATAATTTGCTATTAAATTCATGAATTTATAGTCCTATAACACCAAATTGCCTTACCCATTTCCAGCAAAGTCGAAACGGAAGGAACTAATTCCTTCCTTTTCCAATGCAACAGCAAGGTTCACCATAGTTGTTTCTTCCTAGAAATCAAAAGACCATGTTGCTGATGTATGCAATAAAATTTTAATCAAAATATGACCACAGATCGAGTTATTAACGAAGAGAAATGATTTCTGCACACTAATTTTATGATTTTGCACACCCTTGTTTATTCGATCCAAAGGCTACAAGTATACAGAGGTGTGCATGGGGAGAAAAAAAAAAAGCCCGTTGACTGTCGATATCATTTCTCTTGAAGAAATATTTCACAAAGTAACTTAAACTCAAAGCATCCTAGCTAGTTATAAAGATGGAACTAACAACCTTGGAGGCTCGAAAACCATGGCATAAGATTACAATCTCCGCAGAACCGGTTTCATGTAATATGCCGACAAGCTTTTCGCCATGTTTGTTGGGTATAACGATTTTCTGTTGCGGAACTACTGAAACAAGTGCAATACACATTAAGCAAACAGCCATCAAATTTCTTATCAAGTACTGTAAACATATTGCTCTGAGATTGGTTTCTTGCAACTACAACACATACAACATACATACGTACACAAATACATATATTAAGGGAGATGATGTTTCTTACCTGCTGGGTTTTGTGCAGCTTCTGCCATTTTCAAGATTCGTTTTGGGCTGCGATTAAGGGGAAGATTAAAGTTTGGTGAAGGGAAGCTTATGCAAGTCAAAGAACTTGAGAGCAGCATATTAATTGAGATTATAAACTAATTAACGATTAATTAATCCCCAAGGCAGTGGAAGTTTACCTAGAAAACTTTTGCTTGCTGCTCTTGTTGCTCTGAATTGCAATCTACACAGCTCCTGTGAGTTTGGAACTGGGAGAGTATCGAACCAATCCGGTCAGATCAGTCCCAACCAAATACTGTCTTGGGTTTTTCAGGTTTTGGTGCACAACAGTCTCTCTTTTACCCGTTGAACCCTTATTATTTCTGGGATTATCAAAACTGCCATTTATCTATCCTTTCTTTTGGGAAATGATAAACATATGTTGATATTCAAGCAAAATATACATCACTTTTAGCTTCTCACGTAACAATATTTGATTGTATCTATTGTTTTCTAACTTAGTATTTTTTTAGTATTCAAGCAATAGACTAATATAATATACTCTTCGGCAATAGCATAACAATATCAGAACCAACCAAGAATTTCACTCAACCATCAGGTTGAAAAGAGGGTCGGTAGTATTTCTATTTACTCGTAATTGGGAGGTCTAATACTATCGGCTCACATAGATAATGAGTAAAATACCTAATTATAGTTGGCCCACTTTACGATTTAGATAAAAACCCCTTATTAAAGTATAAATGAAAAGCCTATAAAAAAATGTGATTAGAACTTGAGTGCAGAAAAGAAGACACATCACACATAATTGGCTAGGTTCATGTCAACCTTGGCTTAATTGTCGTTATGAGACAATAAAATATCATTGTTCCGCTAATGTCCCACTTAACCCCGTGTACTTTTCCTCCATGTCTCACATTATCCACTTTGTTAACTCTCTCATCAAGACCCTAATGCTTCAAATTTGAGTTGAATAGAACCTTGATTTCATGAGGCAATAGTATATATATACATCATGAACTTCACTAATTCATCATCATGAACTGCACCCAATGTGTGGCCATTGGACTTGATATAAGCAAGGTATGAACTGTTCTGAGAGGCTCTAAGGATCCATGATGCACCCCACAAAAGCTCTGTTGTGTTTGGCTCATACATTTGTGAGTAATTACGAGTCATGTGTTGACAACAATTGAAGACAATGTGAATGCTACAAGGAAATCGCAGCAGCCATTTGTGACTTTGTGTGTTTCGGTGGAAGGATCACATTTCTATGCGCTGCATTGAAAGCTGCAGGCAAGTGCTACAAAAGAAAAGCAAGAGTACGCTTGCTTTTTGACTTTGGGAGCATTTTGCTAGAAACGTGATGTCTTGGCCTTTATTTAATGCAAGAAAATGCTTGCATTAGGCATGCTTGCCGAGTGAGGGGGCATGCATCACAGAAGCATCCAAAGAGATGGTGAGGGCATTTGGCTCTCCCATGGGCACAGTTTAGAGAAATCAAGAGAGCTAGAGTGAAAGATCTTCTGGTTAAAGAACTCTTGAGGTAGAGTGAGGCTTTTAGGAGAATTCTGTGAGTGGGTGTACAAGGGATTCAGGATTGGGTTATGTCGATATAACTCATGTGTAACGTGTACTGTTATTCTTATGGTGAAGAACAATATCTCTCTGGGAACGTTGGCAGGATTTTGCCGAACCTCGCAAATCTCTCGGTGTCCTTATTTCTTGTATTTTTATTATGTTCAACTGTGTGAATGATTTGGTGAGGTTCTCATCTTAATCTCGATTCCGCACCGAACAGGCCTAGGCACAACAAGCTCATCCTAATCAACAGCACAATTGGAATCATGAGAGGAACTTTAATGGGATTAAAATAAGGGTAATATGTACCGATAGAACTGGTTACAAGTTTTCAATAAAAAATAAAAGTGAGGGCTCTATAAATTATTGTATGTTTGGTGTCCCTCCAACTCTATTTTTTATTAGAAGTTAGTGATGTGTTCTGTTTGTACGTATTTTCCGTAAATGAAAGCAATTAGAAGCAAATTATGCATATGCATTTGGGTTACATGGGTATCCTGAGTATTAGCAGTAAAAAGGGCAGACCACTGAACCAATTGAGTCATTGTAAGAACCTCTGTACTTGTTTGCAAAATCAAAAACATGCATGGCGATCAAAATTTTAAAATTAGCGTTCTTGTTAACACGCGGTGAAGGCGAAAAGATTGTTAAAATGAAGTCAAATTTTGTTATATAGATGTCTACTTTCGTTGCTGTGCGGAGCATTTTTGCAGAGTAAGAAGAGTCAGAGTCTTTGAACACCATGGAAGCTGCAGCCAATGCAGCAGCAGTCTCAGCTGCAAAATCTGATCCCGGATTTTGGGTTGATACCTTGTATACGTTGTGCGGCGTATCTATGTCCTTCGACCTTTCCCAGCACCAGACCACCGTTGGTCAATGTTAGGATCTGTGACCTGCAACCACCAAAACATGTGACTGTCTTTAGGACATCTCTTCAGCTCCAAACTATCATCGTTAATCAAAAGTCAATTCTTATAGCCTTCAGTACCATGGTTTAGTGCCATATTTTATTGTCTATTTAGTATTCCCAGTTCTATTTTTTATTAAGGGTTTATAACAGATTTTATTTGTGCATATTTGCTTATTTCTCTTACTTGAACATATAAGGTTCCGGGGGTTGCAGTGGCTGCTTTTAAAAGATAATCAGTGCTTTGCATTGTCAATCTGGCTACGCATAGAGTCACCAAATTCAATCACACTCCATGCCAGCAATGTAGTGCTGAAGGCCATTGGCAGGCCAAACTTGACATTGTCTCCAGCATCCTAGTATCCCCCTACTGTGGCCACCTGAAATACAGTTCACCTTCAATTGAGCCATCGGACAAGCCAGAATTATCCCTCCAATTGAGCCGCTGGTTGGCGGGCAGTTTCCCAGACCTCTGACCCTCAAAGAAGAGGATCAAGTTCTCGAGAGCATTTCAGTGGTCTTGAGGAGTGAAGGCAGTACAGCATAAGCTCAGCAGACAGAGTTAAGCATACAATTTTTGTCCCTAAAGAAAATGTGACAGCAGAAGCTATTATATGATTGCTAGTGATTGCAGCAATAACAGCGGAGGCCTAGTAAAAGACAGGGTGGTGGGTTTGAAATGTGTTGAGGTGGACAATGAAATTTATAGGCAAAAAAAGGTTGGGAGAAGAGGGAAGTTGGTTGTTTGGTTGGTCACGGGATCAACTGCGCCAAAAATGGGACATTTTTCTGTGAGGACAAACATACTAATGGTGCAAAGTTACAAACTTTTATCCTCTAGAATTGGATATCATGAAACTGAAAAGTCACAAAAGTGAGACAAAAGGACATAATAGAGTTCACAATTCTCCAAGGTTTTTTGCAGCTTCTGCCATTTTCAAGATTCGTTTTGGGCTGCGATTGCGGGAAAGATTAAAGTTTGGTGAAGGATTCCACCACAGTTGCCCTCGTCTTCCGAGTTGCCCGAGTTTCTGCTATAGGCTCAGCCTCCCCATCAGAGTCTCCAAAACAGTTCTAAGAGGTCTTTAGCATGGCTAGATCCATCACCTTGCCTTACAGCCTCGGTCGCAACTTCTTGGAGGACAAAGGCGTGCCCAGCTTTTTCATTTTGCCCGACATCCACTTCTTCAGTGTTGCCTTGGGCTGCAAAGTTCAAAAGAAGCCAGAGAAAGGTCAATGGAGGGCAGGTTATAAAATAAACATAAAATACAAGTTAGGGGAACAAAAGATACCTATAAGAAGTAGTTGGTTCTTCTGATGAATCATCTTTTTCCAACCTTCAAGCTCACTCAACTTGAGATATGACTTGATTATGAGGTGTCTGAAGATGCAGTCGTGAAACTCCCTGATATCCCCTGCATACTTCTTAGCCCATTTGGTCTCCCACCAAGTGGAGAAGTTTGAAGTGCACTCAAAGTTCAGCACAACGGGCTTTAGGGCAATTTTGCTCATAACTTCAAAGACTGCGTCAGGCAGTTCGGAAAATGGCTTCTTGAGGAGAACGAAGACGGAATGAGGTGCTGCAGTGCAAAAAATAAAAAAAATGGCACATAGATGGCTTGTCTAAAACCCAGCTACCTGCTACAGAAGTTAGGGTGGTAAATTTTCAGCTCGCGCTTATAACAATCGCTGTGGACTTCCCATGTCAAATCTCTTGGTTGGATGTAACTGATAAATTTCTCTTTGCATAAGGCACTGATGTCCTCCCCGAAGGCATCTTGGAAGGCTTGGACAAAGAACCAAGGATATCTTCTTAGCACTGAAGCTCCCCATTCCAAGTCTGCCCAAGTCCGGTAGACTCTGAAAAAATAGAGGTAAGAAAAGGTAGAATGGTTGGTTGGAGAAGCTTCATCCAGAATGCGGGCAAGAGCAACGTCTTCTGGGAATTCTAGGTTTAGTGCCCGGAGCTCGAGGAAGTACCACTGCAACTACAGGAGAAAATACATGTGCTTCTGATCTCTGTTAGCAGTAGAAGAGGTCGGGCTAAAATTCTTCTTAGCAAACGGGATAAAGCCCGTGAATGAGGTCTCGTAGCTCTTGAAGGTTGAAGAGTTATACTCCAATTGAATGATAGAGTCAGAACAGCTTGAGCTCTCTGCAGTCGGGCGAGTAAAAGGAGACCAGTCATGGGTGACATCCATAACTTTGCCTGAGGGCTTTAGCCGAAGACTTTAGGCATGTCAAGAATGGTTGGGGACATGGGGCCCATCCTAAAATCAAAAGTCTTTGTCCCCGAATTTCAGAAAAGAAGAGCTGTGGTCAGTAGCTCAGGCTTGGCAATTACGGTGGTCTTAGAGAGCATTATCAGCTCGTATATACCATTATTCATCCATTTCGGCTTGAAAGTAGGCTCGAGCTCATTTATCCACTGTGTCCAACCTTCATCTTTCATCATAGGAAAACCTCTTCGATTGTTCGACCACTTGGAGGCCGAAATGCCCGCTTTGGCCAAATACGGGTTAGGAGTGAACCAATTAGACTTGGCCATGTTGTTATCCACTGAAATTGGGACCTGAAAGGTCCATGCAGGTCCCATGAAGTGCACTCCTCCCTCCTCAAAGAAAAGTGATTTTGCAGGCCAGCCCGAGGGCAATGAAGGTCGTTGAGCAAACGACGCATAGTGGCGATGCCCTCACCAATTTCATGGGAAAGTTGGGTAGCTTTGGGTGCCATTGAAAGATTTTGAGAAGAAGATGGGAGGAAAAGTAAGACTAAAAGCAAGAATTGAGAAAGCAAGAGAAATTTTGGAAATTATGAGGGTTCTAAGAAATTTGGGATTTTGGAAGCTCGAATTGCTAAGGTACTTGGCCGAGGGATTTAAGTGAGGATTATATAGTATGCAGTTAGTTAGTGTTTAAGGTTATGGGTTAGTGTAAGGGTTTAGTTAACAAACAGCTATTTTAAATGGCACAAGTCCCGAGTAAAGGCATGCGGCGGTTGTTTAATCATCATTAACGCCTCGATGTGCAAACTCAACAATGATTAAAGGGGGCACTGTTTGGGTTAATATTTGAATATTGGGTTGGCATGAAGGAATGCCTAAAGGTGCTAAATTAAAGATGACTTGCCCGAAGCACTTAGAGGAAGCCTAAGAACAAATTGAAACCTTCTCAGCCAAGATACAAGTCATGTGTTCATAACTAAAGTGACAAGTGATGGAGACTAACCTACTATCAGCCAAAAAGCACTTTCCAATGGCATTACAAGTAAAAAAGTTGATGACTCACAACACTTCAAAACCTTTCGTGCAAGAGCAAAGCCCTGACCCTTGGGCCAAGACGTTTATAAAAGAACGAAGAGAAAACAGAGACAAGGACACTCAACCAATCAAACAAACAAGCATACAAACTCTGCTCTCAAGCTAGATTTGCATCCAAAAGCTGAAATCAGCCTAGATTCAGTTCTTTTAGCAATAATTTCTTTAGGAAAGCTATCTTTATCTAGTTTAAAAGCTCTACTACTCTCTAGTATTGTAGTATCGATTCCCTTATGTAAACTTGTTAACTATCCATCATTTTTTAGCATACAATCACTGTGAACTCAAAGAGAAGTGGCCACAAGAGGTTCAACCTTGCCAGATAAGGTGAAATCTTGCCGGAGTCTCTTTGTTTGTCTTCTAAAAATAGTAGATCTATTACTTAATACACTTTCCAGCATGTATTCAACTCATTTCCACTTGTTTCCTACTTTAAGAGTTTCATTTTATTTGGATCCGGTTACCTTAATAGATATGCTTTCATTTAAAACCAATTTGGAACCAAGCAAATGACTTAAAGGGTTATGAACTCCCTCTGTCCGAACATACAAGATTATGAACTAAAAGTCCTTGTTTACAAGGCAATAAGAAGAACTTAATACAAACTTAACCCATCTGTGACAATCCTTTGATAACAAGAAGTTTTAGTAACTTAGGGCGCAAATAATCAACTTAAAACACACTTGTTTTACATCTGGCAATGGCACGCCTAGCACTTTGTTTTGATTGTGAGCCTCAAGGCTTACACCTAAGGCCCTACAAAGGCACCTTTCAAAACTAACGTTATACTTTTCTTGTAGCACACCAGCAAGCAAGAGCCCAATTACCAAACATACATCCAAAGTGCCAATCCTTTGGGGAGCTGTGATGAGGTCCAAAGGTCCTTCTCCGGAGAAATCTTTGCCCAAACACCTTCAAGAACAGCTTTCTTCGGGTCAGTTCGTTGTCAATAATCCAAGCTACTGCCGTCCACTTAAATCTATAAATATTTGAATAGGATGAGGATTACTTGCATTTGATATAGCTATTTACTAAAAATCCACAACCTTGAAGTGTTGATTCTCAGATAGTCATAAGCCAGGAGCTGCTGATCTGCAGTTGCCAATTTTTTGTCTTTTGACCCTACAACGATTGCTACAAATTTTAAAAGAAGCAAAACACGATTAGTACCTTTAAAACATGATTTAGTGGAACGTTGATTCAACAATGTTGTTTCTTTTTTGCACGTACCCTGTTGGTAATTTATTCATCAGCTCCAGCGCAGAAGAAGACCGTGATAGTGCAATGAAAGGTTGCCGAGGATTCTTCAATGCTTGAAGAATGATCTCAGACATTGTCCTCAGCGTATTGACCTCTAAACCCTTGCTAACTGATATGAAAGGCAAGCCTGGATAAACATGTTCTGGAATCCCTTGAAGAAACGACAAGCTGAAAAACTTGCAAAGGAACTTGGTGGAATTTCCAAGATCACGGCATAAGAGTTAATGTGACAAATCCGGAGTTTGGATCACACTGTTTGTAGGCGATGAGGTTTCTGAAAAGAGACTCTGCATTGGATTCAATGTCTATTGGTGGAATTTCCGTAACTCCCTTTTCGAAGGTTATGTCAAGCATGTTGCTCCAATTACTGTTTTTACTCTTGAATTTGACACCAGCTTGAAGAAGTTCCATGACAGTTGGTATAAGTTCCCAAAACCTTTTCAGTGTTGATTGCGGCTGGTGCGAGGAAATTAAAGAGGCTCTTATGGCATCAAGTAAATGTCTAGTTTCCCCTCCTTCTTTGATCTGTGGAGTCTGGTCGAATACAGACAACTCAAAGAATTCAAGAGCAAGCTTAAGTAGAGAATACTTGTCATTTCCTACCGTGTGGCAGAATAGACATTCAAGAACTTGCTGGTTTTTGAGTAGAAACAAGTCGTTTTTTAAGTACCTTGAGCATCCAAGAGGTATACTCCAAGGGATCAACATCATCGCAGGGTACCAGTCCTTCACTCATGCGGAGGAGTTCAATATGCAACCATCAACTACCAACATTTCCACAAATTTTCCACTACAAATGTCGAATTTTTCACCATAGCAATCACGACAATATTGTTCTATGCCTCTAATGGCCTCGACAAAGCACTCCAAGCTGGTCTCTGAATTAGGTTTTTCAAGTAGGCAATGTAAGCACCACCGTTTGATTTCCTCCATCACTTGCAAGTTCTCTTCTTCGCAGTGAAATGGTCCTATCGAAACCAAACTTGAAACAAAAGATTATTTCGTTATGCCTGTGTTGTACTTTGGGGACTCTAAATGCAACTACAAGCTGGGAATGGAGGCTGCTGATGAAGCTTACCCCGAATTGATGATACTATCAATTCCACTTGATTTTTATTTTCACGCAAGGTTTCCGAATTCACATTGTTTCCTGCAGTCACATCTCGGTCCTCATCCCTAATTTCCAATCATGGAGCGGTGATTAACTTTGTCTACCATCATGGAGTAGTGAATGGTGATTAACATTTGCAATCACAGATCATATTTAGACAATTTTAATTTTCCAATAGCGATGATATCAACAATAGCAACGACCTATAAATGGAACATATGTTGCATGCCTACATTAGCTTAAAAACGGTAAACTGCAACTTAGAATATCTCAATATATGATCATCTATACCAAAAGTAAGCACAAATTGATGTGATGAAAGTTGGAACTTGGACAGAACCAAGAACGAAATCAAACAAGAGAAGTTCATCAAGAAGATAAAAAAATAAAGAAAACAATGCAACAGAAATCAGAAAGACGCTGCTCCAACATTTATTTAGGAAAGATAGGTCTCACAACGGAGGCATTTCAAGCCAATTCAGATTGGGTTGTTCTTTTGCCACCTTGATTTTGTCTCTGGCTATGAAGTGTTCCCACAAATGTTTCTTCTCTTCATCACAAATCACTTTCTCTAACTGCACGTCAAGAACCCGCACTGATTCAGGCAACTCGTCCAATCTTAAGCATTGTCCTACATTGATCTCTCTTAAACTGCTCATCTTATCAATGCCTTCAGGCAACTCCTTAATACTGAAACAATTATACATGTCAAGAAGGTTCAACTTAGTGAGTCTCTTAATCGAGACCGGAAGCCTTTCCAAGTCTGCACAGGACCGTAGTCTCAATACTTCCAAATTCTCCAGCTTTCCAATCTCTTCAGGCAAGGCAGATAGCTTATGGCAGTTGGTGATACTAAGAATCTCCATATGAACAAGATCACAGAGCTCGGCAGGCAGTTCCCTCAAATCATCGCAATAATCGATATTCATTTCCTTTAGACCTGGCCAGGCATTAGAAATTGTGATGGAACAATTGCAGAAAGCTTGACCAATGTTACACATGTATAGAGATATCTTCTTTAGACTCTTCAATGGTACGAAGTTCTTGGTTATGGAATGAATTGAAATGCGCTCTAATCTGATTCTCTTCAGATTTGATAATAATTTCAGAAGATGAAAATTATTCAATTCAGTAGGTAATGAACCATATTTTGTGACTATTAGAGCCTTCAGTTTGTCAAATTTCTGCACAAATTCAGGTACGGCATTGTTCTCTGTCGTAAAATTCAAAACTAGAACCTCAAGTTGTGGTAGACGGACACTCTTCCATTGTGTTGAGGACTTTCCATCTGCAAACAATATGCTACAAGATATGAGTACGAGAGAAATTAAATGAAACTTATGTGCAAATCTTAGCATGTGTGTCCGTGTGAGCATGTGCATTTGCGTGTGTACATATACATGTGCTTGTGTATGTTTTCTTGTGTCATGAGAAAATAAATGATAATGCTATTCAAATCTGAGTGTGTGTGTGTGTGTGTGCACGTATTTGCATTTCCTAAAGAGAGATATGGGACAACCAGAGGAGATAGATAATAGGCGAGCATTGATGGGTTGAGACTTCTGCACGTATTTGCATTTTCTAAAGAGAGAGATGAGACCACCAGAGGAGATACATAATCGGCTAGCGTTGATGGGTTGATTGTCTCCACTTACGACAATCAGTCTTTTTCTATATTCTATTGGGTCTAGTTTCGCATTGTAGATAGCCAGGTCTTTAAGCCGATCATGCTGTCTAACAAAGTGTTCGATGTAGTAGCCATCCAGAATCTCTATATTCCTGGTAGCAATCCAAACTCAGTCAGTTGCAACTTGCAGTTGTATATTATGGTAGGAGATACTCATGAATAGACATTTTCAATGAGAATATTATACAGGAGAGACATAAAAGCTTGCGTACCTAGTGATCACAAGATTTGCCAGACCTCTGCTGGCGAGATCATGGAGGATCGTAATGGACAGAGAGTCCACATAGTTATATAACTCTGCCCACATATCAATGAAAGCAGCAGCAGAGATTCTTTGACCTTCAGGAAATGAAGCAAGGTCCATGAAACATTCCTTGATGAAAGCCTCGTTGTCACCTAAGGCATCTATGCTACTTTGAAGGTTAAGAAGCAACTCAGTGTCAAAATCAGGAATAGAACCTTCAAACCAGTCTGCTAGACTTGAACGCCAGAATTCTGTATCTTTTCCGCAAAGTGATTTCCCAATCACTGAAATGGAAAGCGGAACTCCCTTACAGCGCTTTAGTACCTGCAGGTTAGTTGTACCAAATGATGTCAATTACTATCTGAGTTGCAGACCGAAAGTTCAAGTTTCTTATAACATCTCAATGGTTTCATGAAAATGGTTAATGACTAACTACTTATCTTCATTCTGATTTTAGTTTTAGTTCTTAGGTAAAGGGAATTGTTATTAGTACTCTAATAATCTCATTCTACAGTCCAAACTTTCTATATTAGGAAAGAAA
Source organism: Pyrus x bretschneideri (assembly GCF_019419815.1). Lineage (NCBI taxonomy): Eukaryota > Viridiplantae > Streptophyta > Magnoliopsida > Rosales > Rosaceae > Pyrus > Pyrus x bretschneideri. The sequence continues at coordinate 11,074,456 of NW_025999820.1, read as the reverse complement.
AATACACTTATGAGGAGTGTAGAATGAGATTTTTGGAGTGCCAATAACACTTCCCTTGGTAAAATCATGATTGTGAATGATCATTTGCAGGTTCATATTGTAAAATGGGTGCTCACTTCTGTATGTGTAGACTTATCGTAAAAGATCAAAACATTTTCTTTTCCCCACTTTGTTGCGCCTATAATTTGTGAGGCCTTGATAAGTATATATGTTGTGGATTGCATAGTGAGAAATAAACCTCTCTCAGAAGATCTTGAACAGACGAGATATCTCCCCGGGATGCTGAATGACGCAAAAGAGTCATTGAATCTTCATCATTCAAAGCTTTGAGATTATACGGAGTGCCAAATCCTCGAAATTGAATTCTCGATGTCACCAAGATCTTGCAATTTTTCAATTTCAAATCGTAAAACTCCTGAAGAAGAGATTCGGAATTGGACCAAACATCATCCAGGACCAACAGTAGAGGATCTGGTCCTGCCATGCGTTGACGTAGCCACTTGTATAACGATCTAAGTTGGGCTCTTTCGAAACGCGGACAAAGAACATATTTTCCTTGAATATAGCTATCAAATACAATACATGAATGTATTAGATAAATGTGAAAACACAGAACGATAGACGATGGGAACGTTAAGGTAGAAAAAATTAAATCTTGATCTCAAGTGCAGCCCTGGTATAGGCAACGAGTATGAACCGAGTAAGGCAATTTTCTCTATGGAACCTAATCCAAGATAATACCAGATACTACTCATGGCTAAGAGAAAGCTTGAATTTCGAAACCAGATATTCGAGCAATTGAAATATTCCATTTGTGGATTATCTTTGATTTTATATATCAATTAGCAGTTAGAAAGTATTATCATACCTTTGACATCCTTATCTTCACAGAATTTAATTGCCAATGTGGTCTTCCCGCATCCTCCGAGACCATTCAGCACCAACATTGAGACATTGTCCTTAAGAAGCATGTTCTTCAAATTCCTCAAAGGCTCATCCAATCCAACCGTGACATCTGCAAGTGTAGTAACTGATCGCAAGTTCTCCCTCGAAACAACCATTTTCCCCAACGCATTCCTTGATCCCTCCTCAGTCAGTATCCTCAACAACCCGTTTAGACACTTTTTCAAATCAACAAGTTGCAAGGCGTGGAAGACGTTCCACGGGCTAAGCTTGGAGCACTTGCGAACGAGCTCGTTTCCATTCTCTATTTGTTTCACCATTTTTCCCACTTCCCATTCTGGTTGATCCAACACGTCCTTCAACTTTGCTACGCCTTTTTCTTTTTTCTTCTTTTTGGTCGAATACTTGTTCTCTATGCTTTTGATCAGCGGATTTAACTCTTCTAGCTTTGAATCGAGATTTTCGAGGGGCTCTCTAAACATCGGATTCTTGTCCTTGACATCCTTAACAGCCTTATGTAGCATAGTAAACCATTTTACTAGATCAGCCTCTGCAAAAAGCTCCTCAACTTGAATCTTCAAGCCTTGTTCCATCCCAGCTTCTCTCAAGCAAAACCGACACCGAAAAATCCGAAAACTAACTTGCAGTCATTTCAATCCAAACTTAGAGACGAGAAGAACAGAACCGTATGAAAAAACGCACATAAAAATGCTCTCTTGACAAAAGGAAGAATCCGATTCTGCTTCAGTGGGAGGCTAATAATTTCTGAGTTCAATCCATTGGCGTTTACTTTTAGCTATCTCCATTGCACTTCCGGTTTGTTTTTTTGCTTGTTAGCCTCTTGTTCGGCTTTCGCTGTTCTCCTTGCTTCTTTTGCCCTGGCTAATACATCTACAGTTTTCCCACAAAAAAAAAAATTAATAACAATCCGAAAATTCTCAACCCGTGCAGTTGTTATTTAAGAAGACAATATAGTTTTTATTAAAAAGGAAATTAACCAAAAGTTTAAAAAAAAAAATTTCTTTTAATGAAAAGTTATTTTTAAAGGTGTAATAAATATTATTAGAAAAATATATAAATGTGATTTTTCATTAAATATAAACAGTACCGAAAATATTTTATTAAACCTCCCTTTATTAAATTGGTCAGGCCCACAAAGATTTTCACCTGCAATACAACATCCTTGGAGTACAGAGCAGCTTACTGCAATATTATTAAAGCTTTCCTACCAATGATAAGAAAAAAATCAAAAGCATTAAAGATATAATATTTCGAGGGAGTTGTTATTAGCATTCCAAAAATCTCATTCTACACTCTAAACTTTCTATTTTAGGAAAGAAAAATACATTTGTGAAGAGTGTAGAATGAGATTTTTGGAATGCCAGTAACACTTTCCTATTCGATTGAAGATTAACTCAATCAAGTAGGTAATTATAATTATATCCAATCAAAAATAATTTCAAGATATTATTTAATATTTTGGGATGACTCACCTTCTACACAAGTAGCCGGTCCTAGCTCTAAGTTCCACCGCTGCTCTTAGGCTGTCATCTAGGCTAAAACAACAGACCGGCTTCTCTTCAATTTGCTCCACTCCAACCTAATAGGCTGGCACCCAGCCCACACCAGGCAAGAGACCGGCCTAGAACCGACAGACCCAAAAGCGGGGCCATCTGACGTGAAAAATCCTGTGCACGGCGGCCGCAACGATGTTGGCCATGGGGGCGTTCACCATGAAGCACCTGATTTTAAACCTGGTCGGAGCTCTTCCCACAACCTTTAAACTCCGCTGGCAAAGAAATAAATCAAATCAAAGTTTAATTCTTTAAATTTTATTCTGGGTTCCAGACAATTGGTCTATGATCGTCCTCAATCAAATCTGAACAATCTCATTTGCCCACAATTTATGAGCTTTCAAAATCACAATCCTTAACTTTACCTTTGATTTTGAATTCGAAATCCCAACCCCTAATCCCAATTCGAACAAGAAGGTGCAGTTTCTTACCTTGACCTTGAGGTAGAGGCATGTACAATGCAGATGCAGCAGTTGAACAAGGGAGAAAGAGACCGAGAGACTGAGTAGAGCGAGAAAGAGAAAGAAACAGAAAGAGAGAGAAAGAGAGAAACCGAGTTAGAAAATAAAAGTCAAAATTATTTTACAATAAAAATTAATAATATTCTAATAAAATTGACTAGGCTATTTAGTTTTAGGGGTGGAGATGCATTTAACCTATTACTGTTTATTGAGGTCTATCACTATTCACTGAGTGGATTAATGCGCTGGGTGCTGGTGCATATTTTTAGGGATGGAACTGTTCTAAATACCGCATCTTCTCCAATTTCTAGTGAACTTTTACTATGCATTTAAGTCCTAAACTATCTCTTATTTAGAGAAACTGACTTAGGCGATCTTTTGGCCAACCCCCCACCTCGTGCGAAAGGTGTTTACAATGCAATGATCCAAAGATAAATAAATAATAAATAAAATAATATTTGGAAATAACTTAAAATTTTAGAAACTACCCTGCAACTTGAATCGTTGATATGATTAAGCCTAAAATATGGTCAATTACTAATCACTGACGGAGCAACTAAGACCATCTCCAACCGATGGCTGGTTAGATGGCTCGTTTTAGCCTTCTGACCCTCCAATATTCTCCAAGATATTAATATTTTAATGAACAATACAAGGCCATATTTACTTCCGTCTCCAACCGAGGACCAAAGGGCCAAAGGGCTCGTTTTAGCCCTATCACAAAAAACTGTCTCCAACCGAGGGCCATAGAGCCAAACATAATTTATTATTTAAAAACTACAACTTAAATGTTGTTTAAGTTTCATGTTGTTAAATGTTTTTTTTAACAAATATGAAAAACTAGAAATGTTTTTAATAATTTGTTAAATGTTGTTAAAAACTACAAATTTTGTAAAATAAAAGTTATAGGAAAAAAATAGAATTTAAAAAAAATGAAAAATATAAGTTATAGGAAAATTTTCGTAAATAAAAAATAATAATAAAACTGTAAAAAACAAAAAAATTCAAATCAATCATGTCGGTTAAAACCGATAGGAATACATTTATACTAAATAATATAAATGTATTCCTGTCGGTTTTAACCGACAGGATTGATTTGAATTCTGGCTAGCCCCAGGTTGGCTGGCTGGTTGGCTGCAACCAGCCCTCTAGCCCTCTCTGATTCCACAACCCTCTGGCCTAGCTCTCTAACCCTCTGGACCCTTTGGTTGGAGATGGCCTTAGGCCAGAGGGCTGTGGAATCTGAAAAGGCCCCATGAAATCGGAGAGGGCTAGAGGGCTGGAGGGTTGGCTATATGCAGCCAGCTAGCCCGGGGCTGGCCAGAAAATAGAGCAATCATGTCGATTATAACCGACAGGAATATATTTATATTAAAATTAAATATAATCCTGTCGGTTATAACCAACAGGATTGCTTAAAATTTTTTTTTAATACAACGGCTAGTCAGCTAGCCGTTTTATTCAAATTTTTTTAATTTTTTTTGGTTTTTTGGGCCAATTTTTTTTTATTTTAAATTCTTAAAAATTCTAATTTTTTTCCTATAAATACCTAAACCATTCATTAAATTTAAGTTCTAATTTTTTTGGTTTTTTGGGCCAGTTATCATTGTAGTTTTTAAATTTAAGTTGTTGTAGTTTTTAAATTTAAATAATAAATTATGTTTGACCCTATGACCCTCGGTTGGAGACGGTTTTTTGTGATAAGGCTAAAATGAGCCCTATGGCCCTCGGTTGGAGACGGAGGCAAATATGACCATGTACTGTTCATTAAAATATTAATATCTTGAATAATCTTGAAGGATCAGATGGCTAAAACGAGCCATCTGGCCAACCATCGGTTGGAGATGGCCTAACAAGGCTCAAGTGGGTTGTAGCATATGAGAGTTTTAATTTTTTCAAGCTTAAAAATACTAATAATTTGAGTTATTTTATAATTTTTAATTATTATAGCATACCTAGCAAATGAAAAGTTTAACTCTAGGACTACTTTTAAGAAATGTAAGAGTTAATAAATTTTAATAAATTAATTACTTAACCGATACTGAAATTAAATAGTATTAATTCATAGTTTTATACATACGCGTCTCTTAGAAAATAAAAAGGTCAAATCAGATAAATGATGCCTGTAATCATAAAGTATTCGAAAGATAGTTTCTGTACTAAAAAAATTCGAATTTAAACCCCTGTGATGTACTTCATTAGCAAATTTAATCTAAAAATGATTTTTCCGTTAATTATATGTTAAAAGTGATTTTTTAGGCTCTCTCTCCTAAAAAAGTAAAAGAGAGAAAGGAATAGACTTAAAGATGGACATGGGCATGAGCTCAACCCTTTCTCTCTCCCTTGTTCTTTTTGTGTAACGACCAAAGCTTTTCTTCTCTTCTTCTCCGAAGAAGAGGGCTCTACAAGAACCCCAAGAGCTCCAAAACCCTGCAATGGCGTTCGATCCTTTATTATTCTGCGAAGAAGGATTTGTGGAAGATTTGGGAGACAATGGTAGCAAGGAAGAGAGCAAGAACTGTGATGGGTTTTCAAAAAAACAATCAACTTTCCCTTTGATTTTCCTGGAAAGTGATATGTTCTGGGAAAATGGTGAACTTTCCTCTCTAATCTCCAAAGAGGAACAAACCTATGTGTGTTTCAGTGGAGAAATCTCAAATGGGTCTTTGATGGCGGCTCGGAAAGAGGTGGTTGAATGGATTCTGAGTGTAAAGGCACACTATGGCTTCTCCTCTTTGACCGCCATTCTGGCTGTGAACTACTTTGATAGGTTCATTGCCAGTTGGCCGTTTCAGAGGGATAAGCCGTGGATGAGTCAGCTTGTTGCCGCCGCTTGCGCCTCGTTGGCTGCCAAAGTGGAGGAGACCCATGTGCCCCTTCTCTTAGTTTTGCAAGCATGTGTAAATTTCCATTTGTAATTTGAGTGTATGTGAAATTGCTGGACTGTTGTGTTTGTTGAATTTCTCGTGATTGTGATTAGGTGGAGGAAACAAAGTATGTTTTCGGAATGGAGCTTTTGGTGCTATCAACTCTCGGGTGGTGGATGAATCCAGTGACCCCAAATTCATACTTTGATAACAGAAGAATCTCTTTTGGACTAAATTTGCTAACGGAGTACACTATAAGGGTTTAAATCTGAGTTTTTTTAGCTAGGAATTATTTTTCGAATACCTTATGACCACAGAGATCATTTATCCTATTTGGCCAAATAAAAAATCATTATTAACTTTCAACATTCATTATTTTAGAACCTACAACCATTTCCAAGCTTTGGATTAATTTAAAACCTAAAATTTTTAGCCTAAAAAATTTAAGTTTTAACCCAAAAACAGTTTTTCTGATTTTAAATTATTAAAAAAGAAATTTAGGCTAATTATTTTTAAATAACTTTTTATAAAAAAAAATTACGTAGACTATCCTAAATTAATTCTATTAACATTTTAACCTTAAAATATTTATATTTCAATAAATATTGAAAAATCACTATACCAACACATGAAACTCATGAATCACTAAACCGACACTTTGGAAATGGGAAGAAATGATTTTGGAAGATGGTACAAAGAAAAATTGGAAGAATTGTAGGAAAAAGTGAAATTTGTGCTGATGTTTGAACAAATACATATGTATTTATAGAGTTTTGGGTGAATTTTGAGTTAAATAAATTTTTTTTACGTCAAATTCAAAACATCGAATTTAAATTTGATGGCTGACTTGGCAATTTGAGATATTGTCAATATTTTCCTTCCACCCGGTATACCAAAATTTATTGCTTCTTTTATATTTTTTTTAAACAAAAATAATAAAAGTTGTGTGTTGTTGGTATAAAAATAATAAAATAGTACTTAAGTATGTTAGCATTTAAGGTAAGACAAGCGGAATGTCTTTAAAAATAGCAAAAATTAAATTTGAAGGTAACTTCAAATTTGATTTTATTTTATCCATGTAAATCGTTAAATTTTATAAATATAAAACAAAAACATTAACTAAATTAAATATGAACAGTTGAATCACAGAAGGAGAAGATGGTCACAAAAGCAACCTTTGGGCTCAACTTAATTAGCCAACTAAAATAGCCAACTAAAATAGCCAACAGGAGGCTGACATAACCCACGTGGGTGGGGTCACAAACTTGCAAGCTGGTGCGCGTTGGGGAGTTGGCGCGTCCAGTTTGCGCGGGTGATGTGCAATTGCTGGTTTCACACTAATTCTATTCTATTGTTTGGCTTTCGTCATTCTCTTTGGCTTCTTTTGTCCTGAATAATACATCTTCGATTTAAAAAATAAAAAATTAGAAATGGTCTTAGAAGAAATGATTAGATTTCAATATTTTATTATTTTATACATTTAAATTAAATACTTGCACGTTTTTAGGTTCCTACTTCGTACTTTCGTAGGACATCCTCACTATTGACTTTTGGCTTTTTGACTTTTTGACTTTTTGAAAGCTAAGCAATAGCCGCCCATTTTACACGTTTCACGTTTCTGAAGGTTTAGTTAAATGTTTTCATGGTTAACTCTAGTTGAAACATAACTTATGCATAGTTTAAATTTATTTTTCTATATTTATTTTCTCCTCTGATTTTATTTCAGGAGGTACGCAAGTTTCAATGGTTAATTGTTATGAAATTGGGAATCACATGCCTCCTTACATAAAAATAAGGACAGAATTTGGCTGCTGAAAATTCAACAATCGATTTTGCTTACACTCAATTAATAATGGACACGTATCCAAATTTTGATTAAAAAAATCAAAACTTGAACACGTGTTCATCCGTGATTGGATGTAAACGGGACCAGCTGCTGAATTCTTCAGCAGCCAAGTAGTTAGGAGTATAATAATGCAACCAAATCACCTGATCATCTATCAAGGAAAGGTTCGATTTTATAACAATCCCGATTCATACATACAATGATACAAGACATGATCATTTATTTAGTAACTTCATAAAAGACATGGAAAAAAAAAGCACGCAATTGCATGGTTTAAACCGGAGGCTTAGCTAATAGTAAGACAGCATGGAATATAAGGTTTGTAAGAAGGTTAAAACTAGGATCGCGAGTGCAGCAACAACTGACATGATTGTCCATGGATTGCTGAAATAATCGCGGCTGAGAATTGTTCGCCATCTGTTCCAGCGATGGTTATAATACTGCTTGACATTCTTGGTGAGCTCCACATAAGAGAAATGGCTGGGAATGGTGTCCTTGTAGAGGCCGTTGAAGAAGCAGGCGAGGTCCTCTTTGCTCAATATGGTAGTTATAATTCGTTTCTGAATAAGAAACTCCGCGTCTTTGCTAGACTTAATAAGGTTATCCAAGATCACGGCGTAAGAAGTAATATTACAAATCGCGATGTCTGGCTCACACTGTTCATATGCGATGAGGTTTCTGAATAGAGACTCTGCATTGGATTCAATGTCTATTGGTGGAATTTCCATAACTCCGTTTTTGAAGGTTATGTCAAGCATGTTGTTCCACTTCCTGCTTTTACTCTTGAATTTGACACCAGCTTGTAGAAGTTCCGTGACAGTTGGTATAGTTTCCCAATAACTCGTCCCTGTCGATTGCGGCTTGTGCAAGGAAATTAAAGACTCTCTTACGGCATCAAGTAAATGTTTAGTTTGCACTCCTTCTTTGATCTGTGGAGTCTGGTTGAATACGGACGACTCAAAGAATTTAAGAGCAAGCTTAAGTAGAGAATGGTCATCATTTACTTTGGTGAGGTCGAATAGACAGTTCAAGAACATTCCAAGGAAGCTGGTTTTCGAGTAGAAACAAGTCGTTTTGAAGTACCTTGAGCATCCAAGAGGTATACTCCAAGGGATCATTATCGTCCCAGAGTACGAGTCCGTTATACCTGCGGAGGAGTTCAATAATAAAGCAACCATCAAGCACCATCATTTCCACAAATTTTCCACTATAAATGTCCAATTTTTCACCATAGCAATCGCGACATTGTTGTTCTATGCGTCCTATGGCCTCGACAATGCACTCCAAGCTGGTCTCCGGAGTTGGTTTTGGTCAAGTAGGGAATGTAAGTACCACCGTTTGATTTCTTCCATCACTCGCAAGTTCTCTTCTCCGTGGTGAAAAGGCCCTATTGAAACCAAATTTGGAACAAAAGCTTTTTCGTTATGCCTGCGTAGTACTTTAGGGACTCGAAATATGCAGCTACAAGCTGGGAATGGAGGCTGCCGGTGAAGCTTTCCTCGAAGAGATGATACTGTCAATTCCACTTGATTTTTACGGTCACGCGATGCTTCCGAATCCACATTGATTCGTGCAATCACATCTCTGTCCTCATCCGTAATCTCCACGACGGAGTGATCATTAACATTGTTGTCTACCATCACGAACGCCTTTCTAATTGCCTACTCAGTTTAAATCTGCTTTTTAATACAGGAAAAATTGAAACTACTGTTACAAGCTGCAACCAAATTAATGTCAATAAGTAAAGGGATATTCACACTCTTGTTCATTTTTTTTTCCATTGATATTCTTCAATCTATTCGATCGGATGCCAAAAATTGAGAGAAATGTGTGAGAAGTAAACATAGGTATTTGAATGTAGATCGGAACCTGAAAACTTCTACGTCTACTATATATGCTTAGTAAAATAAAGAATAAATTTGTTGACAATTACTAGAACTTACGAGGTTGATCGAATTTGATGCAGTTTCTCCTCTGCAGTCTAGCAATCTTTGGACATTAAGCAAACAGCCATCAAAATTCTTATCGAGTTTGAGAATATAAGAATAATTTCTTGCATCAAAATACAAATTACTAAACATATTGCTCTGAGATTGATTTCTTGCAACTACAGCGCATACAACATACACACACAAATACATATATTAAGGGAGATGAAGTTTCTTACCAGCTGGCCGGTTTTTTGCAGCTTGTGACATTTTCAAGATTTTTCTCGATTTTAGTAAAAGAGTAAATCTGGGCGAAGCAAGTTTTATAACCAAGTTGGTTGGCAGTGAAATGATGAAAATGAAAACAGGGCGAAGAACAAGTTTCTTCTGCCACAACTTTAAAAAGAACCACCAAAGAAATTTCCCCATCGAATAAATTTAATTATTGCCTCCCAAAATTATATTGAATTTATTAATTAAATCAGCATTTGGGCTTTGATGGCGAGTGTCATCCGCTCCACACTTCTTTTATATAATTTCTTTTCCAAATTTCTTTTTATTTTTCAATAATTTAACAATATTTTAATTATGTCCTATTCTTTGACAGTAACGGAGCCTAGGTGGTGCATTGGGGAGATAGGATTAGACGGTTCCTCTTTTTTGAGGAGTTTTAGGAATCCTTTAATTATGTTCTTTCATCATAAATTGGACGGTTAGAAATTATTTAAAATTAACTACAAATAATACATAATGAAAACTGACCACACAATATACGATGAACGAACAAAATCAAAGGATTTTAAGATCCTCATTGTGAGGATCCGGTGATGATCGTATCTCTGATGATGATTCTATCTCATGCATTGGGGAATCCTTGACCCCAGTAAGAGCAACTCCACCGTGGTGGATTGCTCGGGGGACAGGCCAGAGAAAAGGGCCTGAGGCCCTGTGGATTTGCTCCAGCGTGAAGGAGCCTGAGTGGAGGTGGAGGCCCGAGCTCCAGGCCTGTGAAGAATTGCCAGCCCGAGAGCTCGAGTGGATGTGACGCCAGGGTTGACGTCAGCCCGGTGTCATGCCCTTTTTTTATTTTTTTTTTCTATCAAGCGCTTGCACCCCACTCGTGCATGGGGGCGCGTCGCCAACATATTTTCAGAAAAATCAGCCCACTTTTCAGACTGAAATGTTACTGTTGGGAAGTCACGTGGCTTCCCACGGTCCGTTCGATCTCAACGGTAAAAAAAATAAAATAAAAATCTTATTTAATATTAATCGTTCGATCTGAGATCAATGGTCGATATTAATAGGCTTTATAAATAAATAAATAAATAAAAGAAAAATAGTTTTAAAATTAAGAAAAGTTACCATTGTGACACATGGCACAATCTGGAGTGTTGGAATTCAAATTTTTTTGTATCCAACATAAGAGATTAATTAGTTGAATAAATATTTAAACAAATTGTAAAAAATCTGAAAAAAATACTAATATTTTATTGTCTATTGCTAGGGCTATTAAAGTGCAACAGTGGAGATGCAAAAGACGAAGGGCAGTTACTGTTCACTGAATGGATAGCATAGTGTATTGCCTGGTGGAAAGTTTCACACGCTGAAACTGCCTAAATATACTCTTATGAAAAAATATACTTGACCCCTTAAATAGCAGTAGCAGATGAGTTATGGCCAAATTTAGTGGGCCATTTGCTTTCTATGATTCACACTTCACATCCCTATGAGTTGTGGGCCATTTGCTTTTTATGGTTCACACTTCACATCCCTATGAGTTATGGCCAATTTAGTGGGCCATTTGCTTTTTATGGTTCACACTTCACATCCCTACCATCTGCCATGAATAATAGTTGTGGTTATATTTTAATAACTTCATTCATTTTAATTAATCAAGCTGTCTTAGGAGTATAATAATGCAATCAAATTATCTATGATTAAGATCATCTCCAATGGTGACCTAAAATCTAAAAATATTTAGCTCAGAAAATTTAGGTTTTAGCCCAGAAACAGTTTTTTTACTCCAACCCTTTTGGCCTAAAATTTTAATCCCAGATTATCAAAGAATGAACTAAGGCTAATTTTTTTTAAATTAACTTTTTTTTTTTAAAAAAAATTACGTAAATTATCCTAAATTAATTTTAAGAACATTTTAACCTAAAAATATTTAAATTCTCATAAATTTTGAAAAATCACTAAATCAATACATGAAAATCATGATAAACCACAAAAACTTAAAATAAAAAAAAACAAACAAAAAAGACAATTAATAAACCACATAAACTTAATACAATCGAAAACTCATAGACTACATAAACTTCATAATGATATCCACCATCTTGACTTGGTGATGGACTTGGGTGATAGTTTTGAGATGAATCATCATCTTAAAATATACTCCTTGTGGCATTCCTTCGTAAAATTTCCTTTTGCTTACCACGTAAGTATTTCTTCCTCTCTGGAGTGTATTTGTCGAGGTCCTCCATTATCAAATTAGTTTCGTACCTTTCTTGCTCCCTATCCCCTTCTTCCTTCATGGCCAAAAACATTTGGGCCGATACTTCTTGCCGACGGCACTGGTTTTCGTTCATTCTTGCCATTTCGCTAGCAAATTGTGCACGTATCGGATCTTGGGACTTCCCTTTTCTCTTTGCTTCCTTTTACTTATCTCTACCTGGGGGTCTTGGAAATGAAGAAGTTTGGCTCATTTAGTCAACACCTTCATTGTTTGCAAAATTCACACCTTCATTGACATCATTTGGGGGTGGGGCTTCATTATGAAATAATCTTCCATATTGTTGATTCGCATTGGTTCTCCACCTTGGACAATCCTTGAGGATGTTCCAAGCATGAAGCAACTTAAAAGCTTGATTTTTTGGTGTAGTTCTTGTCTTGTAAATTGTCATTGTTTTGTCACCCTATGCAACAAATACATAAAACAATTAGTTGCAAAATACTATTATGTACATAACAATTAAAATATCAACAAAGAAACTCACAATTTCTGAGGCGCCCCTTCCACTAGGCATGTCAACCATGGCTCTCTCCAAGCTTCCCTTCCACAAAGTGCACGCTTTGTTGATAATCTTCCACCGATCATAAACACCACCAACTTCCCTTTGACCGGCGTTGGAGTTTCATAGAACTTATCAACGATTTTACCCCACAAAACCTTTCTATTTTGATTGGTGCCAACGGCACCATCTTCGCTAACAGAAATTCATGCCAAACATAAAGCAATATCTTCGTCAAAGGTCTAATTACGACCTCTAACATGCTCTTTTGCCATCTCAAAAATTTTGGAAATGAGAAGAAATGGTAGAAAGAAAAATTGGAAGAATTGTAGAAGAAAAGTGAGTTTTGTGTGGATGTTTGAACAAATACATAGGTATTTATAGAGTTTTTGGTTGAATTTTAAGTTAAATAATTTTTTTAAATTATTTTAGCCGTTGGATTTAAATTTGGACAGTTAGATCTTTTTTTTTTTTACCGTTAGATTTCATTATATTCGATCTAAGCCATTAGATTCAATAAATATATAAATATAAAACTTAAAAAAAAATAATTTGAACCTGAACCGTTGGATGAAGAAAAGTAGCCGTTGGGCTACAGTAAAACTGACAGCACAGATGCACAACCCACGTGGGTAGGCCTTCAACTGCACTGCTTGTGGCGCGTGAGGGAAATTGGGTTTTGGGGTGTGGGCTTCACAATCCACTTTTCACTCTCATCCGTGGGTCCCACTTCAATATGTGAGCTAAATTTGTGACTGGTATTTGCCTTCATTTTAAGTTTTAGGTTTTAGGTTTGATTTAGGATTTGGGTTGGAGTGGATTTGGGGGGTCAAAAAAAGGAAAATTTAGGTTATAAGCCACCATTGGAGATGGTCTAAGAGGTAAAATTATAAATTTATCTTTCCTCGCCTAATGGTGGCGGGGCCATGATGATCTGATACTATAAAGAAAGTTTAGATTTCATTGTAAAATTAATTGATAATATGAGAAGTAATCCAATTACTTATAAACAATTTGTTTGCACCCGAATTTGTGTTGTCGGCTTAACCAATCAAGATCGTTGAATGAACAAAATTTCAAACCATTGGATAACATATTGGTTGAGAAAATTTTCAAGTACTATTAGGGGATAACTGTGTGGTTTTAATCATAATGATTATCTATTATTAATATTTTAAGTTATTTAGACTTAATATCTAGATTCCAGTTGGTTTGGATGATGGAAGATGATACCCTTCGGATCCTCTTTGTGGGGATCCCGGGAATCCTCAAATCTGGTACATCTATCGTTCATCGTGCGGTTATAAATTATTTTAAATAATTGTATTTAAAATTAGACATGAACAATACTTGAAGAAAACTAACCGTACGATAAACGATAGATGCACCGAATCTGAGGATCCCCACAAAAAGATCTGGAGGGAATCCCCTTCCTTAGATGATGATGAAAAATAGCCATATTGATTTGATAGAATTTGGCGATGCCGTGTGGGTTGATACGGCTGTGATTTCTTTAAAAAATAGTGCATACATGGGATAAGGGTTAAATAAAAAGAAAAACTAATGAAAAAAACTTGAAAACTTTAAGTTTTAACGATAAAGATAAAATAAAAGGTAAAGTAAATAGTACCAGAATTGATTTTTTAATATAAAAATATGGTTTTTCGTTAAAATGAATAGTACCGGAAGTTTTTCGTTAAACTTCCCTAAATAAAATTTGCAATGAGGTGGAGTTGAAATGCAATTTGTGACAACTGGGAGAGTCATCTCTGAAGAGAAATTTATACGCTGATTGGCACAGTATCTAGTTTGAAGTAGCCTTGTCCTGCTGCAGAGCTGCCTTGATGAAGTCCACGACGACCGATGCTAACTTGGCTTGATGCGAGGTGTACAAATGATTAGCGCCTTCTATTAGATGTAATTTGTGGTTAGGTATTATCTTGGCAAACTCTAGTGCATCTTCAACAGGGTTGATTTCGTCGGTGGTTCCATGGATTGTCACCACCCTGTATGTATAGAATCGCAGATAAACTCAGCCATGCGGAAATGCAACAAAAAGAAAGGAAACATGAAACCATGAGAACCGACTGTAGACATCAAAATTTCGGTGAAATAAATGTTGACCAATAATTAAAATTTCAACGTTCACGTGTCAAATAAATTTTACATGTAGCGTGTGATTCAACGAAAAATCGAAATAAATTGGAAAAGTCATCAAGTGTGACACGTGTCAATACCTGGCAGAAATGATTTATTTCATCTGATTATTTAAATCCAAAAATCAAGTTTTGGAATTCTATAAATAGGAGGCCAAGGCATTCATTTTGAAGGAGGAAGAAGAGAAAGAAGGAAGGGGAAGAAAAGAAGGAGAAGGAGAAAGGAAAAGAAGAAAAGAAGGAAGGAAGAAAGAAAGAAGCCTTGAAACTCTAAAGCTCTCAAGCAAATCCCGAAGGATCAAGAAAGCAATCTTCGTTCTTCGTCAAATCCACCTTCAAGATCAAGCCCCGACGGCCCTTGAAGAACTTCCACCAACTCAAGATCAAGCCCCGACGGCCCTTGAGGAAAGTGTTCATCATCCACACATCCGTTCATCCTTCAAGATTAAGCCCAGAAGCCCTTGAAGATCCGTTCATCCTAAGATCAAGCCCCAACGGCCCCTTTGGATCAACAAATCCACACATCCGTTCATCGTTCATCATCCATCAACCTTCAAGATCAAGCCCCAACGGCCCTTGAAGATTCATTCATCATCCGTTCATCCTTCAAGATCAAGCCCCAACGCCCTTGAAGAACTTCCACCAACTCAAGATCAAGCCCCGACGGCCCTTGAAGAAAGTGTTCATCGTTCATCATCCGTTCATCCTAAGATCAAGCCCCAACGGCCCTTTGGATCAACAACCTCAACAAATCCACACATCCAATCGTTCTTCAAGATTAAGCCCAAAAGCCCTTGAAGATCCGCTCATCCATCAACCTTCAAGATCAAGCCTCAACGGCCCTTGAAGAACTCCCACTAACTCAAGATCAAGCCCCGACGGCCCCTTGAAGAAAGTGTTCATCATTCATCATCCGTTCATCCTAAGATTAAGCCCCAACGGCCCTTTGGATCAACAACCTCAACAAACTCATACACCCATTCTTCAAGATCAAGCCCAACGCCCCTTGAAGATCCATTCATCAACTGTGCATCCTTAGATCAAGCCCCGACGGCCCTTTGGATCAACAACTCATCCACAAACACACATCGTACGAAGATAGAATCAGAGGATCAAATTACAAAGAGATTGTAACCCCAAAATCATTAATACAAAATATATATTTTGTACGCGTATTCTTGTCGCTTGTGTTTCAGGAATTTCTCGTGTTTACAAATTTGGCACGCCCAGTGGGACAATCTCTACCTCTCATCTCTATCCTCAAATCATCAAAAAACGCAAATGGCATCAAGAAAGGATCAAGCTGTTCCTGCAGTCAAAGCGAAGAACAAGAACATTATCGCCGCAACTGGTGATATTTCGGGCATCACAACCCGAAGTGGAGCAAGAGCTCTTTTTGCCGCGGCTTCCGCCCCTGCATTAACTCTGTCAAAGGAACAGGAGCACCTGAGGCACGAGCCTGTGATCACCCTAGCCTCGCTAAGGGCATCAAGAGGGGAAAGCCTGAGGAAATACTCAGAGTCCCTACCCTCCGACGCTGATTCGAGCGGCAGTACAACCATGCAAGTCATGACCACTGGAGCAACTTCAATCGAGGAGCAACTAGCTCAGATGAATGAAGCAATCACAAAGCTCACACGGACTGCAGAGGAGAAAAACTTGCAAACCGCCGGACTCATCAACCGTCTGGAGGCACAGCATGGCGTCAAAATGAAACCAAGCTCTCTTCCAACTAAGAAGACCGAAGAAGGCTTTAACCCAAATGCCTACGAACCCATGTCAAAGGCTAGGCATGACTTTGCTTCCTCTTCAAATCTTGGAAAGAAGGTTTCAAACACCGTCAATGACAAAGAACGTAACCTCACCAAAACTCAAAAGAAGTTAAAGGAGCATGGTTACGGAGTTGACAACAACAAAGCCGGACTTGGCTTCACACCAAATGCACCCGTGAAGATTTCAAGCAAAGTGAAGAAAGCTAGCGCTCAACACATCAGCGTGAGCATTGAACAAGACCAAAAAGAGCCTAAACCCGCCCCTCGGCCGTCGGTCTTCGATAGGATGAGCCATTCAAGCTCCAGAATTTCAGCGCTTAATCGCATTGGTAGTCAAGGCCGAACCTCTGTCTTCAAGAGGCTTAGCGTGCCAACATCCCAAAGCTCTGTTTTTGAAAGGTTGTTAAAGCCTAAGAAACAAAGCAACACAGCTATCTCTCCTCTGCGACCATCAGCTTCGGAAAGATTTGAAGATAATGAGAAGCCTTTTGGAAAGAGGAAGACAACACCAAAGGAAGAAAAGTTCGATGGGTTAGCAGAAAAAGGCGACGTTCAAAGCTTGATTCCTTCAAGGATGAAGCGCCAAGCAATCCTAGAGGTCGACACAAAAGGACCACTGAAGGTAAGGAGGCGCATCGTCGTCCACACTGGCAAATCTTCATGCCAACAAACCCAAGAGGACGGCACTGAAGATGAAATCCCTAAGAAAGATGTCACTTCTGGCTCTTTCGACTCAAAGTCTTCACCTCGACTGTTGGGGGCATGCTCAAAGTCAAGTGAAATTGAAGGATGGACTCATGTCGCTTCGAAGAAACTGCACGAGAAACATATGTCTTCTCCACAAGTGCACTAATCAGAAAGGGGGGAAAGCAGCTTTCGCCAACCTCCAAAGCAATGTGAAAATGTTGAAGATAAGAAAATTTCAACACAAAGATCGTTCATGCGGGATCTTTTCTTCCTCGAAGACTTATTCAATTTCTCGATCAAGACTCCTTGCTATGAAGATTGTGAGGAATGTCTTTCGAAGATCGCTGCGAAGAAATTGGACAAGCAGCAACCATCTTGTCCACAAGTTTATCAGTCGAAAAGGGGGCAAAACAGCTCTTGTCAACCTCCAGAACAATGTGAAAGTGTTGGAGATAATGAAATTTCAACACAAAGATCGTCCATCCCCATCACAATGTGCGACCTCTTCCCAGAAGACTTCTTCAATTACTCGGTCAAGGCTCCTTCCTATGAAGATTGCGAGGAACGCCTCTCCCAGATCGCTTGACAAATCCTCAACAACAACCAGAGCTCCTCGTTCGCACGAGCCTAAAAGGCGACAACCAAAGCTCCTTGTCCGCACGAGCATAAAAGGCGACAACAAAACGCTCCTTGCCTGCATGAGCTGAAAATGCAAACGGCACCAAGACGCTCCTGGCCCGCAAGAGCATAAACTGTGTACGGCAAAATCACCATCAAAATCATCGTCAAAATCATCATCAAAACCATCACTCATTTGAACTACGTTATGACTTGATCTCTTCGTTGGAAGAGTACGTAGGCAACTTGAAACTTCAAAACTTCAAGTACAGTCACATAAAAAATAAATAAATAAATGTTTCATTAAAGAAAGTCAATTTTATTACAAAAGAAAAGAAAAAAAAAATACATATGTTACTATGTATTAGAAAAAAAAATATATATTCTCTATCCAAAATAAAAAATAAAAAATAAATAAAAAATAAAAAAAATAAAAAATAAAAATAAATAAAATAAAAAAATAAATAAAAATAAAATATAAAAAATAAAAAAAAGAGGCCGACTCCAAAATTTTCTACTCCACTTTCCAAAGCCAGCGAGCCCAGCGACAAATCCGGGCCCAACTCTCAAAGCCCATCCTCACTCAGCTCCAAGCCCACCTCTCCTCTCTCTCTCTCTCGCACACACTTCACTTTTGGTTCCATTTCTTCACACCAGCGTGAACAACCACCACAGCAGCAGCCCTCTTCTTAGCAGCTGGGCTTACTACTGCCAAGGAAAGAGCATGGAAGAGTTGAGGCAGTCCCTTTTGTACACAACCGTGGAGCTTGAGCAAACAAGAGCAGCAGAGCAAGAGAAGCTCTTACAGCGCCAACGGGAAATTGTTCTCGGGGCATTCCCAAATCGCTGCCGCTGAGGATAACAACAGCAAAAAGAAGAAGACGCCGTCGCTGGGTAGCAACGAGGAGGGGATATTGTCCTTTAGTTCGGGAGTGGTTTTGCCGTCCAGCGGTGTGGCGAAATCCAGCGGTGGTGCCGATTCAGACCATTCGGACCTCGAAGCGTCGGTGGTTCGGGAGCAGCACCAAGCGACAGCAGCAGCGCCAGCTCCTCTTCTTCTTCCTCCGTCTTCTTCCTCTCATGAAAATGGCGGAGCCACCCACAAACGAAAAAGAAGACCTGCAGGCACACCAGATCCGGATGCAGAAGTGGTGTCTCGGTCTCCCAAGACCCTACTCGAATCGGACCGGTACGTGTGCGAGATCTGCAACCAGGGATTTCAGAGAGACCAGAATCTGCAGATGCACAGGCGTCGTCATAAGGTGCCGTGGAAACTACTGAAGCGAGAGATAGCGGAAGATCAGGTGATCAAGAAGAAGGTGTTTGTGTGCCCGGAGCCCAGCTGCCTCTACCACGACCCCCGCCACGCCCTAGGCGATCTCGTCGGGATCAAAAAAAAAAAAAAAAAAAAACACTTCAGAAGAAAACACAGCAACCACAAGCAGTGGGTCTGCGACAAGTGCTCCAAAGGCAGAGACTTTACAGATCCGATTAAAAAAAAAAATTCGAAGCTTTATATATACAAAGCTTTTTGCAGATCTATCAAATTTTTTCACATTTTTTCTCTGATCTGAAAAGCAGAGAGAAATGGTAGTGAAAGTTCATTCGACCTGCTTGCACTGGTCGCAGCCGATCATTTGCCTCTCGTCAAAAACCCAGACAGAATTGAAGATTGGGCAGATGCTGAGCTTCAGAAAATAATAGAGGAAGATCAGGACCTCGACGCCGCTCCACGTCGTGAACTTCTCCGAGATCGTCGCGATACTCGCATTCGTCGCCTCCTTCATCTACTTGCTTGGATTCTTCGGGATCTATTTCGTGCAGTCGCTCATTCTCCACAGAACCTTCGATGTGCCTTCTACCCAATTGATCAGGGACTGTCTGACTCAGACCACCTTCGAGGAAGCAGAAATTTGAAGACGCCGTCGCCGCCCTGAATTCGCTGCTCCGCTGACCTCCCCAGGGCCCAGAGATCCAAGCTGCATTTCGTACGGATGAGATCCGAAGAACAGTTCCCACTCCACAAGATGAGATGAGAGCGGGGATGAGCTATTTCCATGAAACAATTTGGAAGGGTGTCCCAAAATTTCTCCGTCGTGTGGATACAGCTTTGAAGAATATTGGGATTAATGAGCGTGTTCCCCATAACGCCCCACTTATTCAGTTTTCTTCCTGGATGGGTGGTGATCGTGAGGGTAATCCACGAGTAACTCCCGAGGTCACAAGGGACGTTTGCCTACTAGCTAGAATGATGGCTGCAAACTTATGTACTTCACAGGTCCACGAGGATCGCCACCATTTGCTGCAACTCCTCCACTTCAAGCTCAACATCGACGATGACGGCCTTTCTACCTTCAAACATGGGTGCAAGTCGCTTAAGAAACTTGAGATATCTAGCTGTCAGAACATTAGTCATGTTGGGTTGTCCGCCCTAGCGAGCTGTAGTGAAGGATGTTTAGAGCAACTTGTATTGTCTCTCCTGTGACTCTTGCTCTTGCTGATAGTTTGGAAAAGCTTCCAACGTTGCAGTCAATCAAATTAGACGGTTGCCTGGTTACCTGTGCTCAGTGGCTGTGCTCCTTGCCTGTGCTCAATGGTGATGGTGGAGCTCCTTCCTCTGTCTCCTCACGCCTTGCACTACCTCAAGTTCGTTATTCTGGCCACCTTGATCAAAATCAACGAAGAGCTTCATTGACCGCCGTCAAACGACTAGCCGGTCTTCAAACTCGACGCCTTACACTCTGCCTCAAGCTCTGGCTGCTTCTGCACCTCTGCCATGGCTGCTGCCTTTGAATGTGATCAACAAAATCAAAGTTTGTTAACTCACACCCAAAGATCTCATCCGTCTGCTTGCCTCTGCTGCTGCCTTTGAATGTGATTGACAAAATCAAAGTTTGTCAACTCACACCCAAAGATCTCCTCCGTCTTCTCTCGGACTCGCCTGGGTTTTCACCCACGATCTCAACCTTGCAGATGGCCATATAAAGAAAAAAAAATGATGATGCGGGGAAGCATCTTTCAAAAGAATAATAAAAAATAAAAAATAAAAAATAAAAAAAAATAAAAAAAAGTAGCAATGATGATGCTGGGAAGCATCTTTGAAAAGAATAATAAAAAAAAAATAACAAATGATGATGTTTCTGGAATCATGTGAAAAAAAAAAGAAAAAAAATATATATATAATAAAAAGAAAGAAAAAAACGATGGTGGTGCTTCTGGCACCATCTGAAATATATATATAAATGAACGGTGGATCAGTGCCACAGAAAGCAAACAAATGAATAAAAAAAATTGATGATGGACAGTGATGTATATGTTTTATCAGTATTTAGCATAATACACTAAATAAAACGAAGCATGTTCATTGATTTTCGAGAAATTACAAGTGCGAAAAAAAAAAAAAAAAAAAAAAAAAAAAAAAAAAAAAGAAGAAATGTATCTAACAAAGAAAGAGGAAGATGGAGCCTTCACAAAGGTTGTTCACGAGAAGCCCCACTACTTGGCCAAACTCCAGGAGCGGGAAGCACCGAAGATAGATCATTCGAGGCCCCAATACTTGGTGGAACGCTTGATGACGCCGGAAAAATGTGCCTCTGGAAGAAAGACGCAAGCCTTTGACGGTCACTTTGAATGCGACCTTGAGATTCTTGCATCTCATCAAGCTTCCTCTTCATGCCCGACGAATAGTTATTTGCAAGCACATGCAAACTTCTATTCTCGTACTTAAGCTGTTTAATCTCCTGCTTAAGATCTTCCACCTCTGCCATCAATGATTCCACTTGACGGGACCGAGCAAGCAGGCGTTGGCCCATGTTGGACACAGAGCCCGCACACTGAACACTAAGAGCGAGGGACTCTTGGACGGCCAACTCATCGGACCGTCCTGACAGCAGCCTACTATCTTTTGGAGTAAGGAGGTTCCTAGCTACTATTGTAGCTGTTGTGGCGTCCTGCATCACGGAGTCTTCACCTGTAAGAGGACCGTTAGAAGATAAGAAAGAAGGGCACCATACATTACCTTGAAGCGGCGCAACCGGATCACTGCTGAGACTCAATTCTAAGCTAAGGTTCGATGGGTTAGCCATTTTTCAAAGGTGTTAAAAGAGATGGGTGGATGGAGTTAAAACTCAAAAGGCCGGGGATGATTTTCAGGAATGAGCAACCTTCAAAGTGTGCATGTTAGAGGTGATCAATACCTCTATAAAAAGGAAGAGGCGCTTGCTCAGAAATCAAAGAGGCGTTCGTTCAGAAATCGAAGGGCCGCTTATTCAAAAGTGAAGAGACATCGCTCTGCAAATCTCAAAAGCTGGATTTTCCGGCGTAAGTTAGGCGACGCTTTCTCGGCTTTCTAGAAAACGCGTTCAACTTTGTCAAAAGATCTCCGACAAAGTTGAAAACACGTGGAGACTGGCGACGCTTTCGCGGCTTTTCAAAGCACGGGTGCCACTTTGTCAAAAGATCACGTGGAGGTCATCATCGCAGCTACACGTCTTTAGCTGACAAGCGCAAAGTTCGGCGACGCTTTCTCTGCTTTTCAGAAAACGCGCGCCATTTTGTCAAAAGAGACGCTCGTGCAGAAATCGAAGAGGCGTCGTTCAGAAATCGAAGAGGCGTCGTTCAGAAATCAAAGAGGCGTATTCAAAGATCAAAGAGTCATCACTATTTCAAAAAGCCGGATTTGCGGGATCAAAACGTTTGTCGACAAGGGTAAAAGAACAGTACCACCACTTGTTATTGGGAAATCCCTATATATGTCGACCTTCATCTTTTATGGCAAGGCAAACCTGCAAACAAGAAAAAAAATGCCCAACTCTTCCTCACCTCCGAGAGTACACTCCCAGCAAAACATCTCAAAATACTCAATTTTTTCCTCTTCCCCGAAGATGATACCAGATGCCTGGAGTACAGATGACCCAGGAGGAAACGGTAGATGGAAGCATGTGCTGATTCATTCACCGCTTCTTCAAAAGCAAAAGTATCTCATATCATCAAGGGCGAAAGCAAAGGTATCTCATATCATGCTTTTTCCCTGTCCTTTTCTTTGTCCTTGCTCTTACATGCAGGAGAAGGGGAAATAGAGTTATCAGTCGGAACCTGAAATCAAACTTCCGACCTGGAACTGATTGACTGGAACCTTTGCCTGGTTGCTTACCTTGCATTGCTCTCGAGTACTCATCGTCGCGGAGAAGTAATGTTTTGAAGCACCATTTAAATGCAAAGGTTGCATTCCATTCCTGCATCAGAGGACAAATACTACACGAGAAGATGCCAAACCTGCATAAGGAAATACCACTTCTGCAAAGGGAGCAAGTAAGACAAGTGAAAATGATACATCAAAGCATGTGGAGACAAGCACAACAAATATATGTGCTGATTCATTCGCTGCTTCTTCAAAAGCAAAGGTATCTTATATCATGCTTTCTCCATGTCCTTTCCTTTGTCCTTGTTATTACTCGCATGGCAAAGTGAAAAGAGCAATCAGACGGCACTTGGAGTCAGTTTTCCGATCTACCCTCTTCAATACGAATTGGGGAAAGATTGAACAAAGAAACAGGTCATCACTTCCACCTCCTGCTTGCCTGCCATGTGTCTGAATCCTGCTACCCAATTCAAGAATAGCACAAAGGAAAATCAACGGTAGGGGGAGACCAAAAGAATCCTCCAGCCCAGTTCAAGATCAAGCCTCGATGGCCCTTGAAGAAATCACAAGTCCGATTCAAAATCAAGTGTTCACCACCCTTGAATCAAATTCAACTCCAGATAAAAGGAGTAAGTTCAGACCTTCGGAGGAGACCAAAAGAATCCTCCAGCCCAGTTCAAGATTAAGCCTGTGGAAAATCAACGATTGGAGAAAACCAGAAAATCTTCCAGTCAAGCTCAAGATCAAGCCTCGATGGTCCTTGAAGAAATTTCCAGCCCAATTCAAGATCAAGCCTCGACGGCCCTTGGGTTGACATCTACATTAAAGAACTTCAAAACGCATCTTCTACACGTGACAAGCACATGCCTACGACGCGTCTTGAAGTGGGGGCATTTGTAGACATCAAAATTTCGGTGAAATAAATGTTGACCAATAATTAAAATTTCAACGTTCACGTGTCACATAAATTTTACATGTAGCGTGTGATTCAACGAAAAATCGAAATAAATTGGAAAAGTCATCAAGTGTGACACGTGTCAATACCTGGCAGAAATGATTTATTTCATCTGATTATTTAAATCCAAAAATCAAGTTTTGGAATTCTATAAATAGGAGGCCAAGGCATTCATTTTGAAGGAGGAAGAAGAGAAAGAAGGAAGGGGAAGAAAAGAAGGAGAAGGAGAAAGGAAAAGAAGAAAAGAAGGAAGGAAGAAAGAAAGAAGCCTTGAAACTCTAAAGCTCTCAAGCAAATCCCGAAGGATCAAGAAAGCAATCTTCGTTCTTCGTCAAATCCACCTTCAAGATCAAGCCCCGACGGCCCTTGAAGAACTTCCACCAACTCAAGATCAAGCCCCGACGGCCCTTGAGGAAAGTGTTCATCATCCACACATCCGTTCATCCTTCAAGATTAAGCCCAGAAGCCCTTGAAGATCCGTTCATCCTAAGATCAAGCCCCAACGGCCCCTTTGGATCAACAAATCCACACATCCGTTCATCGTTCATCATCCATCAACCTTCAAGATCAAGCCCCAACGGCCCTTGAAGATTCATTCATCATCCGTTCATCCTTCAAGATCAAGCCCCAACGGCCCTTGAAGAACTTCCACCAACTCAAGATCAAGCCCCGACGGCCCTTGAGGAAAGTGTTCATCATCCACACATCCGTTCATCCTTCAAGATTAAGCCCAGAAGCCCTTGAAGATCCGTTCATCCTAAGATCAAGCCCCAACGGCCCCTTTGGATCAACAAATCCACACATCCGTTCATCGTTCATCATCCATCAACCTTCAAGATCAAGCCCCAACGGCCCTTGAAGATTCATTCATCATCCGTTCATCCTTCAAGATCAAGCCCCAACGCCCTTGAAGAACTTCCACCAACTCAAGATCAAGCCCCGACGGCCCTTGAAGAAAGTGTTCATCGTTCATCATCCGTTCATCCTAAGATCAAGCCCCAACGGCCCTTTGGATCAACAACCTCAACAAATCCACACATCCAATCGTTCTTCAAGATTAAGCCCAAAAGCCCTTGAAGATCCGCTCATCCATCAACCTTCAAGATCAAGCCTCAACGGCCCTTGAAGAACTCCCACTAACTCAAGATCAAGCCCCGACGGCCCCTTGAAGAAAGTGTTCATCATTCATCATCCGTTCATCCTAAGATTAAGCCCCAACGGCCCTTTGGATCAACAACCTCAACAAACTCATACACCCATTCTTCAAGATCAAGCCCAACGCCCCTTGAAGATCCATTCATCAACTGTGCATCCTTAGATCAAGCCCCGACGGCCCTTTGGATCAACAACTCATCCACAAACCCACATCGTACGAAGATAGAATCAGAGGATCAAATTACAAAGAGATTGTAACCCCAAAATCATTAATACAAAATATATATTTTGTACGCGTATTCTTGTCGCTTGTGTTTCAGGAATTTCTCGTGTTTACACCGACTTAACTACAGTTTGCTTACCGGCATTCTTTGTCAATCTTAAGGCATGATTCGTGCATATCAGTACTTAGGCGATCCATCAAACTCTCCTTAGTCACACGATAATTACCATCTCCTACAAGCACGGCTCCATTAACCGTGTTAAACGCCAGCACATGCATTGCTTGTTTTTGTGTGTTTGCGTGTGCATGTTACTGAACATAAATGGAAAGAAGCTGAAAAGAATTATTAAATTACCTGACTTATTCTTAACATCAATGAACCCTTCCTTCTTGATTACTTCCATAAAGTCTTTTCCATAGTGTTCTTCAATGCCTCTCTTCAGATCATAACGTCCAGAAACGTTGACAACCGTACATATGTCATGATATATAGAAGCATACAGAAGCACAGCATCGCCTCCTGTAGTAACAATATTCAGCAATACCTTTGGTACACAATACGAAATTACTCATTCGAAATATTCATCAATAGCAATGTGTCTTTGATCGTGCAACACAATCCAACGTACCTCTACTGTGTCCAATAATTGCACTGGGTGCACGTTTTACCCCAGAGAAGTATTCGACAACAGAGTGCAAGTCATCAGCCTCTCTCCGAAAGCTAGCATGCTGAATGGTGCCTTCACTTTCCCTGACAACCAAAAAACCAAAACTAATCAGGATCAATAAAATCGTTAGATCTCAAACTGACAACAACGCAAACTTTGCAAGAACAGTACGATGAAGACAGAGCCACGCTTACAACTATGAAACTAACAAGGCCCACACAACGAAACTCTACACAAAACCTGTTATATTCAAGGATTTCAAACCCTGTAATTCGCCAGACTTACCCATTTCCGGCAAAGTCAAAACGGAAGGAACTGATCCCTTCATTTTCCAGTGCAACAGCAAGGTTCACCATGATAGAGTTTTCCTGGAAATCAAGAGACAGAAACCGTGAAATTTTTGCTCACAATGATCCCAAGTTGCCAACCAAGCATTACAATTTTCCACGAACGATGACCTATGCTGTACTGTTCCTTTTTTTGAGTATGGTGACACCGTTAGTGGGTTAGACAGTTAGTTGTTAGGGAGGAGGGAACCGGTGGGGATTGAACCTACACCAGAGTGTATTATCATCAATTATTAAAACATTATCGTCTTCAAAATACAAACTAAATTATCCAACAACCAAAGTTCGACGATAGATGTGAATGAAATATTAGAAAAATAATTTAAATTATAAACATTCCTAATCCAGCTGGAACCGAATCCAACAACAACAATAATAACAACATTTGACATATCAAAAATCCAACCTTGGTGGCTCGAAAACCGTGACATAAGATTACAAGGTCCGCGGAACTGGTTTCGTGTAACAATCCCACAAGCTTTTCTCCGTGTTTGTTGGGTACGATGATTTTCTGTTGCTGACCCACTGACATCGCAATTCGAAAAGAAAAAAAAAAGACAAAAGTCCATTAAACTTTTGGTAAAGTCGGCAACTTGATGGCAATAAGAACATGAAAATTCACAAACAAATATATACAACGTGAGACGATAAAATTTCTGACCTGGGTTTTTTGCAGCTTCTGCCATTTTCAAGATTCGTTTGGAGCTGCGATTGCAGGAAAGATTATTTTGTGATGGGAAGCTTTATGGAAGTGAAAGAACTTGAGAGCAGCATATTAATTCAGATTATAAGCTAGTTAACGATTAATTAATCCTCAAGGCAGTGGAAGTTTACCTAGAAACTTTTGCTTGCTGCTCTTGTTGCTCTGAATTGCAATCTACACAGCTCCTGTGAATTTGGAACTGGGAGAGTATCGGACCAATCCAGTCGGATCAGTTCCCAACCAAATAATTTTTTGGGTTTAGGTTTTGGTCCACAACAGTCTCTTTCTTACCGGTTGAACCCTGATTATTTATGGGATTATCAAAACTGCCATTTATCTATCTTTACATTTGGGCAATGATAAACATATGTGGTTATTCCAGCAATATGTACATCACTTTTAGCTTCTCACCTAACAGTGTTTAATTATGCCTGTTGTTTTCTAACTTAGTATTTTTTGGTAATTCAAGCAATATACTAATATAACATACTTTTCGTCAATAGTATAACATCAACATCAATCAAGAATTTCACTCAACCATTGGGTTGAAAAGATGGTCGGTAGTATTCCTATTTACTCGTAATTAGAAGGTCTAATACTATCGGCTCACATGGATAACGAGTAAAATACCTAATTATAGTTGACCCAATTTACGATTTAGCTAAAAAGCCATTATTAAAATATAAATGAAAAACCTATAAAAAGACATGATTATAACTTGAATGAACAAGAGAAGACACATCACACATAGATGGCTAGGTTGGTACCAACCTTGGCTTAATTGCCGTTATGCGACAATAAAATCTCATTGTTCCCCTAATGTCTCACTTAACCCCCTTTACTTTTCCTCCATGTCTCACATTATCCATTTTGTCAACTCTCTCATCAAAACCCTAATGCATCAAATTTGAGTTGAATAGAACCTTGGTTTCACGAGGCAATGGAATATATACATCATCAACTTCACTAATTCATCAGCATGAACTTGGACTTGATATAGGCAAGGTATGAACTGTTCTTAGAGGCTCTATGGATCCATGATGCACCCCACAAAAGCTCATCCTAATTAATAGCACAATTGGGGTCATAAGAGGAACTTTAATGGGATTAAAATAATGATAATATTTACAGATAGAACTAATTACAAGCTTTAAATAAAAAATAAAAGTGAGGAACTACATAAATTATGGTATGTTTGGTGTCCCTCCAGCTCTGATTTTTTATTAAAAGTTAATGACGTGTTCCATTTGTGCATTTTTTTTTGTAAAAGAAAACAATTAGAAGCAAATTATGCATACGCATTTGGGTTACGTGTATCCTGAGTATGAGCAGCAAAAAGGGCAGACCGTTGAACTAATTAAGTCACTGTAAGAACCTCTGTACTTGTCTACAAAATCAAACATCTGCATGGCGATCAAAATTTAAAATTAGCATTCTTGTTAACACGCGGTGAAGGCGAAGAGATTGCTAAAATGAAGTAAAATTTTGTTTATAGATGTTTACTTTCATTGCTGTGTGAAGCAACTTTGCAGAGTAAGAAGAGTAAGAGTCTTTGAACACTACGGAAGCTACAGCCAATGCAGCAGCAGTCACAGATGCAACATTTGATCCCGGATTTTGGGTTGACACCTTGTACACATTGCGCAGCCTGCAATCACCAAAACATGTGACTGTTTAGGACTTCTCTTCAACTCCAAACCAACGTCGTTAATAAAAAGTCAATTCTTATAGCCTTCAGTACCATGGTTTAGTGCTATATTTTATTATCTATTTAGTATCCCAGTTCTTTTTTTTTATTAAAAGTTTAAGCGGTTTTATTTGTGCATATTTGCTTATTTCTTTGGATCATCATGTGTTGGGCATGGGGAAGATATAGAGGAGGACAAGAGAGAATAACGAATGGTTTTTCTTCCTATGTTCCATTTGAGTCTATCTGGATATCAGCATTCATTTGCAGGAATATATGTGTTCTCCATACCGTAAATGTCTAGTAGAAAGCCCTAAGAGAAAGAAAAGGGGTGAAAAGGAGGAGGAGGTGGAAGGTTTGTATAAGAGAGTAATATACGTAAAATAAATGCAAAAATTAGACAGAAATTAGACTTCTGGTGTGTACTTTTATGTAGCCAATGGTAAAAATTTTAGTGTATCTACAATGTATCTCTTTATCTATTTTTCTCATCATGTGGTGAGACGTACGTCGCGTTATAAAAAAGATAAAGAGATGAAAATACGTGAATGATCTACATTCCAGAAATTCTACGTAACTAAGTTTTTTTGTCGTCTTTTTTTTTTTTTTTTTTTCTACTTGCTTTGCTCGTGGCAAAAGGAAAAAAAATACTGTAATGTAAAAAAAAAAAGTTTAAGTGGAGTAATTAAAGAAGTAAAAGGAGTGGGGGCCACGTGCGCTTAATTGCAGAGGAATCACTCTCTCCTCTCGCAGCCGGCATGAAGAAAAGGTCCATTTCACCACTAGCTCTTGTTGTCAGAATTCCTCTCTCCCTCACTCGGTCTCTCTCTCTCTCTCTCCCTCCCTCCCTCCCTCTCACTCCTCTCGCGTTTTCTTCTCTCGCCCCCGCTGTCATTGTGCACACACGGTGTATAGCTTTCCCGGCAGCATTGTGCACACCGGCTCAGACCGGCTCTGTCTCTGCGATCGACTGGACGGACCGGTTAGATCGGAGGAGGCACTGGGTTGGAGCGGATGGACCGGTTGGACCGGGGTCGGACCGGATGAACCAGGTCGGGCCGGCTGGACCAGATCGGACCGGGTCGAAGCGGCTTGAACGAGGTCGGACTATCGCTCGGCCGGCGGAGACGAGCCAACGTTGACGGAATGGGCTTCGGACCCGATGGTCTGATAAGTCCCATGATGTTTGGGAGCCATGGCTTTAGGGGACTTGTTAAATGATCCGAAAGAGCAGAAGCTAAAACTTGGGATGGGATGCAATGCAATAAACTCAACTCTGAATTTAACTTTTTACCAAACTCGAAATGGATACGAAAGAAAATGAAGGACAAGATTAAAACCCTTGTTTTTAAATTCCTTAATTTAAAAAGAATTCTGGATCAGGAAATCAATGGTTCACAAAATGGATCTCCGAAATTCTCACTCGTTTAAGTAGTCAGTAGGTTCAGACTTGTTTAACCTTGAAGAACAGCTTTCTTCGGGGTCCGTTGGTTGTCAATAATCCGAGCTACTGCCCTCAAAACCGGCATCTTCACATTATACTTGTGCACTAGTGCAATCACAGGCACAGCTCCTGCTGTTGATACACCTTCAACCACCTAGTAAACCGCATAACGTTACCACGTGATTCATGGAACTTTGTAGACCGGTGATTGTTGCCGGCTTCGCGCCCATCTTCACGAGATAAATTGGAGGGAAAGGCAGTGAGACAACAGTGGCTAAACTACAGCCCTGGGATCTGCCACAACCTTGAAGTGCTGATTCTCAGATAGTCACAAGCCAGAAGCTGCTGAGTTGCATTTGCCAATTCTCTTGTCTTTCGACGCTACAACCATTGCTACAAAATCAAAAAAGTAGCAAAACATGATTAGTACCTTTAAAACATGATTAAGTGGAATGTTGATTCAACAATGTTGTTTCTTTTTTCCACATACCTGTTGGTAATTTATTCATCAGCTCCAGAGCAAAAGAAGGCCCTGATAGTGCAATGAAAGGTTCCCGATGATTCTTCAAGGCTTGAGGAGTGATCTGAGACACGGTCCTCAGCGTATTGACCTCTAAACTCTTGCTAACTGAAATGAAAGGCAAGCCTGGATTAACATGTTCTGGAATCCTTCAAGAAACGACAAGATGAAAAACCTGCACAGGGACTGCATGAAAGCAATAATCGGCATCCAGCAAAGCAGCTTCGGCATCAGTTGTTGCAATTATATTTTCTGGCAGCGCAAATGTTGGTCCATGGTGTCCCAAGAAGGTAAGAACTCCAACCTGTCCGACGCTTCTTCGGCCAAATACGATATACAAGTGGGACCTGCACTACGAGCAAGCTGTGCGAAAAACCCCTTCTTTTCCAGCTTCGAACCAACTTGGGCGAAATGGGGTTCTACGGGCAAACCATGGATTTTTTAGTTCTCGCTATTGGTTACTGGTCGAGCCAGTGGAATGGAATGAGACAGCAGCAAATGACATGATTGACCACAAATTGCTGAAATAATCGCGGCTGAGAATTGTTTGCCATGGCATCTGTGCTACCGATGGTTATAATATGCATTCACATCCTCGGTGAGTTGCATACATAAGAGAAATGGCCGGGAACAGTGTCGTTGTAGAGCCCGTCGAAGAAGCGGGCGTGGTCCTCTTTGTTCAATAGTGTCGTTATCCAAGATCACGGCGTAAGAGGTAATGTGACAAATCTGGATGTTTGGATCATTGTTAGTAGGCGATGAGCTTCTGAAAAGAGACTCTGCATTGGATTCAATGTCTATTGGTTTTTCTACTTAAATGGACTGAGTCCTTAGTTCTCTGCAAAATAAAATGGACATTCTTGCTATCCTAGCATATATGCCACGCATTTTGTTAAGCAATACGGACAATAACAGTGAGCACATCCGGGTTGAAGCTTTAAGTCGTTTAAAGCGTCAACCCAATCATTTAGCCAAGCAAAACCCTAAACTGATAGTGGATACTCTATTTATTGGACAGTTTATAGGAACATGTTCTTTTTATTTTGTTATTCATGTCGTCCATCAATTCTTCATACCTGGTGTTAGAGTTTGTATCATCCTCATAAAGATTTTTCAATATGCCGGAATATGATGCGTAACACCATATGTTATTATATAATTGGAGGATCACTTGAAAAAGGATTTGGATCCCATCCAGATCCAAATTGTAGAGATCCTAGGGATCCTCACATCTTAATCATTCATAGTATATCGTGCGGCCAAAAGTTATTTAAATTTTATTATTTAAAATTAAACACAAATAGTACCTAATGAAAACTGATCCCACAATATACAATAAACGATTAGAATGTAAGGATTCCTAGGATCCCTACATAGAGAATCCGAAGAGGATCATCATCCTTTGAAAAAGTTTTCCTCTACTTGTAGAATGATTAATGTTGTGTCTCATGTTCTAGACACACTTTTAAAATCTCTCATCCTCCGTCCCGACCATTTGACCTCCATTTAAAAATAATAAAATAAAATAAAGAACAAACAAATGTGAAAGGGCATGAATAAATAAAAACGTGTTCAAAATAAGAAAGAAGTGAACTAATAAAAAAAATTATTTGTCACCGTATGGCCAGAAAACCCGACAAATAAAATAATACAATCAGTGACGTTAAGCTTTGGCTCATGCATGTTTCATTTAATTAAGGGAGTTTTAACGAAAAGTTCATGATACTGTTTATTTTAATAAAAAATCATATTTTTATACTAAAAAGTCAATCTTAATACTATTCACTTTACCCTTTATTTTGTCCTTATCGTTAAAACTCAAAATTTTCAAACTATTTTCATTAATTTTTTTTTAAATTAATCCATAAGACTTTGACGGCTGGTTCTTTCATTTTTGTAGCGGAACCAAAACTTCATGTTCGCAGAACCAATGTAAGATATACAAAACTTATAATCTTTACTACTTACAAGAGTACTAAGTGTAGAAGAAATGAAAAATATAGAGGGCGATTATCTTATTTTTCTTTTGCATCAATAAGATACCACATATGATGGTAAAATGTATAAGGGGATATAGCACCATCCTTTTCACAATTTTTAATATAAGTTTTTGTGAAACTCACTCTATAATAATTTTTACGATCTGAACTGTCTATCTTTTAAATCTTCTTTCAAAGATCATGTCTACCTAAAACCATGACCGTTGGATTAAGGGTTCTTTGTAGAAACATATTCATCCACTTTCTTCGCTACAAATGAATGTCGTGGTTTTGAATTTATCTAATTTTTTGCAATAATGATCTATAAATGATATTTTATAAGATAACTAGTTCAGATTCTTAGAATACGTTACAAAACAAACCTCACAAAAACTTGTGCCTAAATTTACGTAAAAAAAAAGTAGTGTCACAATCTGTCCCCAATATATAATTACCGTACTTAATGGTAGTGAAGGACATAAGCTTAACTAAGGCTACCCATCCTCACATTTTTGCTTATACATTTTGTATATGAATTACAAGAAATAAAAACAAGTGGAAAAGTTGAGTGTCCATAGATGAGTCTCCATTGTGGTCTATTAACTGGTGGCTACGATTCTCTTAACAATCGCCATCGAGCATTTCTCACCAAAGGACGTATGCTCCAGTCAATTGTGAGAGAAGAACGTGTTGGGGAAGACAAAGACCGTTCACACCACATGGTGATTCATTAACCAAGTTCATTAGTATATCAAATAAAAAAACCAAGACATCGGAAAATTTGTCTTTTCCCGAAACCCTAAACATTAATTAACGTGATTCATTTGTCTATTTACTTGAAGAGAAGATTCACGTCGGATTCTTCTTGTAAGAATCCCAGAAATTCTTCAATCACATTCATTTATTGTACATCGTGTGATCAGTTTTCATCAGATATTGTTTATATTTAATTTTAAATAAAAAAATTTACAATGATTTCTGACCACGCAATATACGATAAACAGATGTGATTTGAAGACCCTCAGAATCTTCACAAAGAGGATCCGACGAGGATCCCCACTCATTTACTTGGATAAAGTAAGATAATAAAGTGCTTTTTAATTTGGCAAATGGTGTTTTACTGTAGTAGTGGAAAGCCCTATGTACTTTGATGTGGGTGTGATTTCCATGGATTATCCTCATCCTAACAACTAACTATTTAACCAATTAACTTTATCGCTCTAATAAAACAATACGGTTATTAATTTGAGTAAAAATTTGTAAATGTAATCTTTTAATAGAAAGGGTTTAGGCGTACCAGTAAAAATACAATGTGGACCTGAAACGAAATGTCATTTTAACCATGCTTACGCACTAAACTATATATATAAACATGGTGTGAAACTAAATTAATGTAGTCAACTCAACTGCTCCGTGGACACTCATCTAGAGCACTTTAACAATAGATTTTTTCAATGTACAAGAAAACAGAGTGGTATGCCTTTTTTTTTTTTTTTTAACAAATGATATTATCTATACTAAATGGGAGAGATAGATGATTTTAGCCTTTCAATGAGTTAGCAATTATGGTTCAAATTTACCTTTAACGAAAATCGAATATAAAACCTATTACTTAAAAATGAAGAGGAATATGCCAAATGTTATTATACAAGTGAATAAATTATTATTTTTTCGATTGTCTCTTTACTTATATAATAACATATAACATATGTTATTCCGAGCATACTGAAAAATCTCTTTATCTATAACTTCAACAACATTATAATATCCCGAATCAAAGGGAAGCTTCAGCTGATTCTGTAATTCAACATTAGGTGCGCCAGAAGACATACTCAAACACAAAATATTGCCTCTTAATCTAGAACATTTCCAAGTAAATTAATAGTAAACATTATGTTTGACACAGTTTAGACAAACGTCACAAAACCACAAACCTTGGCATCGATTGATCCCTTTAATTTTAAAAATTGTGACAGAAGAAGGCGTTGGGAAGGAGCGTTCATACCACCACATGGTGAAATTCATAACCAATTTCATTGGTAGATAAAAAAAACATTGAAAAATTATGAAAGGGTAAGATTTTTTTATTTTTTTTTTATTTTTAAACGTGAGAATACAGAAAAATATGGAAAGGGAAAGAAAGGGCACTCTGCCTTCCTCCCTTGACCCTTTTCAATTCCACAGATAATCCTCCCATGAGTCATGGGTAGTCTTTGACCACTACTTTTCTAACCTACCCCTCTCTCTCTCTCTCTCTCTCTCTCTCTCTCTCTACTTGCTTTACTACTTTTCAAGTTCTCATCCTTTCTACTTTTCAAGTCCTCATAAACGAGAAACAACTAATTTCCTCTCTCACCAGCTCTCCTTCCATTTCTTCTGTTTCAGTTTCTTCCATCACTAATATGAATGCGTTTTTTAAATATCTTGCCTATTATGTCTGTATATCACTACTTTTCAAATCTCCCTCATCTGTGCCACCTTCTAGTTAAGAGACTCTTCTGATTCTCTGTACCTCATCAAGTTCTGCATATTATTCACGATGACTAAGGAGTATAAATATTGGGTAGGGCCATCGTATAGTCATGGACAAAAGACATAAAGGTCGGTTGAAGGGTAGCAGGAGATCAAGAGGCTCCCATTTCCAACCTTTGTCTATGGACATTGCTTTCCAACTCGATGAAGGCTCTCGCGCCAATTTCCTTCGACTTGTCATGCAATCTTTTGGCTGCTTCTACATTTGCTTGTGGTCTTATATGCCCCCTCCTTCTAAGTATGGACGCATCATTCATCATTCATCTCTCTCTCTCTCTCTCTCTCACACACACACACACACCCACCTACCCAAACACCCTGAATGTGGATGGAACTCATATCAATAATGTTGATTTTATGTGTTCGTGCAGCCTCCTATTTTTTCTCGATGGTGTTTATGATGAAGAAAATCAACCAAGCTCTTCTTCGGGCAGTTTGGCTCGGCAGCTTTTCAATGAATATCGTCTATCAGTATTCAACGTTGCCGAAAATGAGTACGTAACTATGCGTATTGGTTTGCTTGTATAGTTATCATTGTTTCTATTTCTCTCATAAGTTTTTTGCTGCATGCATGTACATGATCAGCTGTGTTCCAGGATTCGCTTTCAGGAATAGCCTTCCATATTTGGAGTTGCAAGAAATGGACCTACAAAGACTGGCATCAGTTGATACACAGAGGCAATTTTATCAGGTAACTAATTTAAAATATAATTGAACAGAAATATATTACAATTCCCAATTTACACAAAGAACGTTCATTAATTTACGCAGGCAAGATATCGTACGCTAATTGAGTAATTTTAATCTGCTTGTAACAGGAAGCAAGGATTAAGGTTTGTTCATGCTGGATTAAAATAGTGGCTTACAATATTAATTAATTGGTGTTGTTCTCTTAATTATAATTTCCTCTTAAATTACAGACTGCAGTTTTCATGGGGTGCAAAAGCGGAGAAATTGAGCTGGGCTTGTCCAATGTGTCTCAAGTAAGACCAAATTCTAATCTAACTTGGAATTATGTAAAAAAACTTTTGGTTAAATGGCGGGTTTCGAACTCTAAACCTAGCATACAGAACTCATAACACTACCCACCCTCACCAAGCTGACCCAAGTGGCTTGT
Organism: Pyrus x bretschneideri; assembly: GCF_019419815.1. Lineage (NCBI taxonomy): Eukaryota > Viridiplantae > Streptophyta > Magnoliopsida > Rosales > Rosaceae > Pyrus > Pyrus x bretschneideri. The sequence goes on along the minus strand of NW_025999820.1, from coordinate 11,038,160 downwards.
AATTATATTAAGAATCTTAATGCATAATTGAGGTTTACGATTAACTAATTTATTTTTTGTTGTTTTGTAGATAAACATAAAAAGAGAATTGATGAGAACCTGGTTACCAGAAGCTTTTTCCAGACAAGTATCTCCACATACAGAAGTTGCCAGCAGGCCAATCAATGTTCAGCAAAACCCACCGTCATCCTCTTCGTCTTCTTTGAGATCACTTTCCGCATTGGATAGTCCTGAATATTCCTCCCTCCTCTTCAACATTCCAACCACTACTATTTCTCATAACATCCCAGAGATCTTTACACAATTATCTTCCGATCCCTTGCAACCAATCAATATTAATCCATTGGAACCTTTACCAATCATAAATCTCATTACTACTACTTCTACTAGTACTAGTCCTCATCAACAAGCCATCCAAGCCTTTTCTCGAACCCGAAACATCCAATTCCCAACTCCGGAGATCGAAGATGCCGCAATGACAAGAGCTATCCTTGCAGTTCTATCTTCTTCACCTTCTTCTTCGTATCAACCACCCCAACATACTAATCCACCTTCTTCTTCTACTACTCATCGTCACTTACTAACTCCAAAATCCACTGCTTTCAAGACTTACAGCACCTCAGCTTTAGCCCCAAGAACGCAAATGAGTGCTAATTTACGCCGGCAAAACATGCACAAGCGATCCATTTCCTTCTTGAGAAGCTTGAATCTGATGAGGCTTCGCGAAGGTATCCAAACCACCCGTCCCACAAGCGGCCAGTTGCATCATATGATATCGGAGCGCAAAAGGCGTGAGAAGCTCAATGAAAGCTTTCATACATTGAAATCATTACTTCCACCTGGAACCAAGGTAAGCAACATGCATGCATACACACACACACACACACACACACACAAACAATGTGTTGTTCAAAAGGATACTGGACCGTACTCGACTGAACTGGGCTACGGTAAACTATACTAAACTAGATGGAAGTTTTAGGGTATTCCAGTTCAGTACGGTCCAACATAGCGTACATATTAACACATTCGTTGGGAAATGCATTATTATACCATTTTCTCTTTTTTGCATTGATACATATATTGGTTTCGTTGCAAACGTGATTAATTAAAATTTTTGATAGTGTAGAAAGACAAAGCCTCGGTTCTTATATCTGCGAGGGAGTACTTGACTAGTTTAAAAGCTCGAGTTGCTGAGCTTAGTAAAAGAAACCAGCAGTTAGAGGCAAGGCTCTTGCCCCCGGCCAACTTAGGAGCTAATGAAGCAGCAGCTACCGCAGGCTCCTCAAATGAAAGAGTTAGTCTTACACTTACGCATGTATCATCCGAATCATCCCCGGATCAAGATCAGCAAATTATTGACTTGCAAGTGGTTCTAAGATCACTAGAGAGTTGTACCGAAGATATGGTGATCCGCATTTTGGAATTCTTGAAGCGGGTTGAGAATGTAAGCTTGATGTCCATGGAAGCCAATACTTGGATATCAGAACCAAATTCTAACATCAACCGCGTAATCTTGAGATTAAGAGTTGATCAGGTATGTAATAGAATACTTATAAATTTCTTGAACTCATTAATTATTATGATCCCTGTATTGGATGCATGTGTGAATGTGATTGACCTAAGATATATAGAACACATATTTTATAAGCTTTTAAGTAATTGAGGGGTGGGTCGGGTGATAAATAATGAAGGGTTTATATTAAGAATATGAATCCCAAATCTGAAAAATAAGAGATCTTGCATGTGCTTATAAGTAATTGAGTTATTCCTCATATCATCAATTGATTTTAAGATAGAATCACAACCTTCTTTATCGTATCAGAACAAGTTGTCCCACGTGTGAAACTCAATAGCCACACATGCAACCGTGCTCTACGTTATCCCATTTTGTCCATTTTGTGTTGTTCATGTGTTAGGTTTAAAGATTCCTTATACGTGAGGAGTCATATTAAGAGTATGAATCTCATCTCAACTATGAAATCAATGCATGGTATAAACTAAAAAGAGACAATGACTATGAAATCAATGATTGCTATAAATAGTATTATATTGAATATGTATTTGGGAAACTAGAAGGAAACTGAAAGTTGTTTTATTTCTTTATATATACAGGGAACGGAATGGGACGAGGCTGCCTTCCAGGAAGCAGTAAGAAGGGTGGTTGCTGACTTAGCATTGATGTAATCAAATAGCTTTTCGACATGTTCAATATATAGACTTAGTACGTAGGATCGACTAGTCCTCTTTTCGTTTTCTTTGTTTTGGTCGAAATAGTAGGAATAGTCAAGATTTTGATATATGGATTGCTTTCCGACTTTTGGCCATCAATGCTTGCCAATTTTTGACCCTATCACATCGGGCAGGCATTCTCCACCGTTAATTTAGACAATCAAACATATCAATTTGATTCATATTATGATGTCTATTGACCAAAAACTATTCCACATTTTTTCCCATTTGTCCATGTTAATAGCTACTCTTTTTTTAAGTATTTTTTGGATAAGAAATAGCCACTTTCATTATTTGTATATTTTTTATTTAGGTTTTGTGGACTTCATAATTTTTGGATTAAAAACGTAGAATTATTTTTAAGAAATTAAATGAAAACAATTTTTAAGGTTTCTTTCATTAATTTGTTGTATTACACTTTTCTTGGTACAATTGTATTATATTTTATGAATCATCTATAAATATATAAAGATGGACGGGGTTTTTTTGATGCAACAGTTATTTCTCTTTCGTGAGAGGATTGATATCTCACACACGACCGTTGACGAGATACTAATCTCGCATAATCCTTCTTTATAAATTTACATAAAAAAATGGGAGCTAGGGATGAATTGGCTGGGACATCCACCAGTCCCGGTCAGTCAAGCCCACATAGTCTCGTTTTTCATTTTCTTCTTTGTGGGTTCTTTGTTTCTTGTACGAATTTATGGTGCCCAAATTGACTGCAAACGGAAAGAGACCGCAATGCAAGAAGTAGGACCAAAAAATGATTTGGTATGCAGACAAACATTATTCAAAATATTGGCACGTCGAAAATTCACATTTTCAATATTGCTTCAAAACCGCACATATCATTTTCACAGCTGGCAGCTCCATTGATCTGCCACGTCATGTTGAGTGGTTGAGGCTGGCATTGGATCCATGTATCAAACATATTAATCTCTTAGATTAATAATATTTAAAATCTCATTTGTGAGTCAACCTGTAAATGGGTTGGTTTTATTGTCATCCGAACCCAACCCGTTAAGTTAACAGATCATCTATTTCACCCGTTAACAATTATTATTATTTTATCTTTTTTGCATAGAGTTTATTTTTTGTTGTTAAGACTTGATTGAAATTACTAAAACATTATCAACTAACGAGTGCTAACGGGTCTAACAGGTTGACCCAAAGTGACCCGTTAGCGACCCGACCCATTAAGCATCCACCCAAATACTAATATTAACTGGTCGGGTTGGGTCCAAAATGCCAGGTCTATTTGTGAAACTAAACTCACCACTTCCCTTTTAGTGTAGATAATATCATTTGTTCAAAAAAATAAAATCTCATTTGTCCTGAGTCATTTGGCCACGATATCTGCTTCGGAATTCTAGGTTAGTCAATCACTTTTCTGCATGAGACTCAGTAAAAGGTTTCGTGACCGCGGCAATGGCATGCATGCACTTGTCCAGGATCACACTTTTGTGTCTTTATAATTTCTCAAATGTTGAATAAGCTATAGAATTAGCCTTTTGAACTTTCACTATGGCAGATTTCGTTTATGAATTTAAAATTCGTTAATTTTAATTTTAAAATTTAACAAAACGTAGAGAAATGATCCTTCCATTCTAACCGGTTAGTAAAAGGTTTCGAGATGGCGTCAATGCACTTGTCCAGGATCAAAGTTCGTTTTTGTGTTTTATTTAATTTCACGAATGTTGAATAAGCTGAATTAGTCTTTGAACCCTTTTCTTTTTTTTGTCAAAGATTTAGTCTTTTGAACTTTTATTATAATATATTTCGTCTACGTACTAAAAAGTCGTTAATTTTAATTTTTTAAATTTGACAAAATGTAAAGAAATGCTCCTTCCAGTCTAACCCCGTTTGATTGGAATATCTGTTATTGTACTTATGCGGTAGCATGATTTAGAATAATAATAATAATAATAATAATAATAATAAATGAATTTGATTAAAGAACCTAGTAATTGACGCTGGATATATCTTTTTGGGTAAATTATATTTTACCTTTTCAGATATGAGATCGATTACAACATCTTTAAAACATTTCGATTTCATACATTTACTTATTATTTTATTTCAATTTCATACATCTGTTAGAAAATTCGTTAAGTGATGACATAACAAATATGAGATTCACATTTGTGCTGAATATTAAATACTAAAATAATTATTAAAAATAAAAAATAAAAAAACCCTAAAATCCATGTCTTCCCCTTCCCCATTCCCAGCCGCATTCTCCCTCTCCCCCTGCAAACCCCATTTCCTTATCCGTCGTTGCCATTGACGCCGGCTTCGACCCCTGCAACCTGGACCTGGGTTTGGGAAAATTTAGGATTTGGACAAATCCAACCCCCAAATTTTGTCGAATCCAACCCAACCCCTAAATTCGATCCACATCTCAAATTGTCAGTCCACTTGCGCTCTCTGCCTGAACCACTGCCACCAAATTCGTCAGCCGGAGTTTGGGTCTTCACCACTTTCTGCTCTCTGCCTGAAGGCCCTGAACCACCGCGACTCGCAACAGATTGTCGCGCGAGGAGGAAGATGATGTTGCCGTCCGATTTGCAGCGCCAGTCGACGTGGGTGGGGTTGGAGGCAATGTTGATGTTGCTGGCGGGCTTGCATTGGTGGACGTGTTGTGGACGAAGATGTTGACGACGTACTGGAGGGGATGGAAGATCTAGGGTTGGGGCTTTGCATTTGCAACGTGGGGTGGAGAGCCGCTCTGGAAGGTTGTTTTTTTTTTAAAGGTTTTTTTTTTTTTTTGTAATTTTTTAAATAAAATATTAATTGTTTGTCCATGTGGCAGAAGTTGTCAGCCACATAAGCAAAAATGGGAGACTCATTTTTACCATGTCATCAGCTAATTTAACAGGATTTTTAACAATTGTATGAAATTGAAATTAAATGATAACTAAATGTATAGGATCGAAATATTTTAAAAATATTGTATGAAATTACAATTGTACCCAAATCTGTGAAAGGAAAATGTAATTTACCCTATCCTTTTTGGACATTAAGCACGCTCTTGATCGAGAAATTAAACGGTGTCACTAGACGGATTTGCTCAGTGGTAATACCACCACTCAAATCGCTGCACACGCAGTACCATATCAAGCATCAAAACATTGAATACGGCGCAGTACGACTTCAAGCACTCATGGCTCATCAGTCTTGAAAACCATGTAACATCTTTAACGTAATTTATTCTCTTTATCTATATTGTTTTTTATTAAATAATTAGTATCTCTTTAAACTAAATTTATTACTTAAATTATCCTCTTAAACTCACTTTAAAACATAAATTTATCTTTACTCTCGTTCTCTTTATAAAATAATATATCTAATTGAATGATTTTTTTCAAAAAGCCGCCCTTTGCCCCTCTATAATTGCATAAGCTAGTGCCGTAGAGGACTAGCATTTTCACGGCTTGCTTTTTTATTCTTTCTGCTACTAGCATTTCCATGGCTATCCCACTTTCCCCACTTATTGCCGACAACTTCTTTTTGATAAGAAGAGAGCTAATGGAGTTTTGGTCATACAACAAAACACTAAAGACAAAACCAAAATGACCTTGCAATTAAAAGAAACAAACTATCAACTTTTCTAACAGTAAGAAGTTGTAACTTGCTTGTCTTGATTCGAAGAATTACAGGAAGATATTAACAACTTTTTCAGTGTGAGTTCTAAACTTAAAACATAATATAAAATAAACTAAAGAAATGGAAATTCCAACATATCTATCAAAACATTTTTAGTCATCTTCAAGAATCACATCTCAATAGAAAAGCTTGTTTCTCTCTATAGTTATTAGGGTTTTAGCAAGAATGAATGTGGGATAAACGAAGAGTGATGCTAGGATTTAATTATAGTGTGTGGGTTTATTGATAAATTTGAGTTTTATTATTAATTTCATTTTGTACTTAATAGTAATTATGCAATAGTGTAAAATAAACAATTAACATTTAAAATTTAAGTGAGGTGTAGAAAAAAGTTACACGGGTTTAAATAAAATTTCCCATTTGGAAACAGTTGAGATGGACAAGTTGAGTTAATAACTGCTTCCAAAGTTTATCATCCCATCTCAGATCATCGCGAATCATACTATCAGTGCATATCAAAATCTGAACCCTATGCGATGGTACAAGATGGACAACAAAACGTTTGGTGTTCTCCATTTCCTTGCTAACAAAATTTAGTAACAATAAAAGAAATTTATGACATATATCAAGTAGCCAGTAGCTAGTAGCGATTAGGGAGAGTAATGTAAAGTTTTATTGGATCGAAATTTTATCCGTTGTCTCGGGTGGTTAAAACCCAAAAACTTCGTCTCGGCCTTGAGACAAAAAAAAACAACGCAACAAGGAACTCTTCACGATTCAAAAAGGCCACAGATTGAGGTGAAGTAGTGTCATTTTCCTCAGGCCCCAGATCGAAGATAGCAAGGTCGCAAGAGAAAATGTAGGGATTGTTCGAAGCCTTTGATCATGGAGTTGAGGAAGAGGATATTTGGGTTCTTACACGATACATAACACTCGTTTTGGTTAATATACCTGACAATGCCCTCCACAACGAAAATAAATTGCATCTAAATCTGAGAAAGTAAAATGTAATTAACCCTATCTTTTTGTAGACACTAAGCACGCTCTTGATCGAGAAATTAAACGGTGTCACTAGCTGGATTTGCTCAGTGGTAATACCACCACTCAAATCGCTGCACACGCAGTACCATATCAAGCATCAAAACATTGAATACGGCGCAGTACGACTTCAAGCACTCATGACTCATCTGTCTTGATAATCATGTAACATCTTTCTACACGTAATTTATTCTCTTCACTTATATTGTTTTTTATTAAAGAATTAATATCTCTTTAAATCCAAATTTGTTATCTAAATTACCCTCTCAAACTCATTTCAAAACATAAATTTATCTTTACTCTCATTCCTTTATAAAATAATATATCTAATTGAATGATTTTTTTCTAAAAATGTACTATTTGCCCCTCTGTAATTACATATACCGTATAGGACTAGCATTTTCACTGGCTGCTTTTTTTTTTCTTTCTGCTACTAGCATTTCCATGGCCATCCCACTTTCCCCACTTATTGCCGACAACTTCTCTTTGATAAGAAGAGAGCTAATGAGTTTTGGTCATACAGCAAAACACTAAAGACAAAACCAAAAGACCTTGCAATTAAAAGAAACAAACTATCAACTTTTCCAACAGTAAGAAGTTGTAACTTGCTTGTCTTGATTCGAAGAATTATAGGAAGACATTACCAACTTTTTCATCATGAGTTCTAAACTTAAAACATGATATAAAATAAACTAAAGAAATGGAAATTCCAACATATCTATCAAAACATTTTTAATCATCTTCAAGAATCACATCTCAATAGAAAAGCTTGTTTCTCTCTATAGTTATTAGGGTTTTAGCTGGAATGAATGTGGGATAAACGTAGAGTGATGCTAGATTTAATTATAGTGTGTGGGATTATTGATAAATTTGAGTTTTATTATTAATTTCATTTTATACTTAATAGTAATTATGCAATAGAGTAAAATAAACAATTAACATTTAAAATTTAAGTGAGGTGTAGAAAAAAGTTACACGGGTTTACATAAAATTTCCCATTTGGAAACGGTTGAGATGGACAAGTTGAGTTAATAGCTGCTTCCAAAGTTTATCGTCCCATCTTAGATCATCGCGGATCATACTATCAGTGCAGATCAAAATCTGAACCCTATGCAATGGTCTGAGATGGACAACAAAACGTTTGGTGTTCTCCTATTTCCTTGCTAACAAAATTTAGTAACAATAAAAGATATTTATGACTTATAGTTGGTTCAAGTAGCTAGTAGCTAGTAGCAATTAGGGAGAGTAATGTAAAGTTTTACTGGATCAAAATTTTATCCGCTGTCTCGGGTGGTTAAAACCCAAAAACTTCGTCTCGGCCTTGAAAGAAAGAAAAAACAACGCAACAAGGAACTCTTCGCGATTCAAAAAGGCCACAGATTGAAGTGAAGTAGTGTCATTTTCTTCGGGCCCCGGATTGAAGATAGCAAGGTCGCAAGAGAAAATGTACGGATTGTTCGAAGCCTTTGATCATGGAGTTGAGGAAGAGGATATTTGGGTTCTTACACGGTACATAACACTCCTTTTGGTTAATATACCTGACACTGGCCTCCACAATGAGAATAACTTACGTGAGAACGAGAACGAGGACGCGAAGATTTCCTTGTTGCGTTGTTTTTTCTTTCTCTCAAGACCAAGACAAAGTTTTTTGGTTTTAACCACCCAAGATAACCAAGAAAATTTCGATCCAATAAAACTTTACATTACTCTCCCTAATGGCTACTAGCTACTTGAACCAACTATAAGTCATAAATATCTTTTATTGTTACTAAATTTTGTTAGCAAGGAAATGGAGAAAACCAAACGTTTCTCGGACCATCACATAGGGTTCAGATTTTGATCTGCACCGATGGTATGATCCGCGATGATTTGAGATGGGACGATGGGAGAATTGCGTCCACAAATGGTAGTCTGAAGCGCTTAGAAAAATCGGCAAAGATCGAGAGCTTGAAAGCTAGCATTCTATTGGGTAAACAAATGATATATAACATTGATCTCGCTGACATACAAACTGTAGCTGAACGAGTAATTACAAGCTGCTACGGTTAACCTAGAAATCTAAATAACGACCCTCCTCCTGCATCTTTCCCAAATTTGCCCCCTTTTGAACCCACAAAATTTCACTGCATCAATGCCATACATAGTGATTAACAAATGACTGTTAATTTACAAGGAGAGATAGTGAATCTACCAGCTGCTCAGGAGGATGCAGTAGCCGCTCCCCTATATCAAACCCCGCCAGGGAAAACAGAGAAAAACTTCTCTACAGTTTCGAGGACATCTGAGTACTTACGCTCCAACTGCCGTAACTGCATCTTCGTCAGTAGAATCAGGCGAAACAATTTCCTCTACAGGACCTTCGCCCATAAGTTCTGTTTCTGCTTCCTTGGCTGCCACATCATCAACTAGCTTCTCCGTAAGCTTTGCTGAAAGTTCCTCCATAGCAGTACTATTCTCGGACAAGAACCTTTTCAAAGCATCCTTGCCACGGAAACTTTGACCATTTAAGTCGTACATTGCGCCAGCTTTTGTGATGAATTTGTTTTTCAATCCCAAATCAATGATCTCTGATTCCCGACATATACCCTTACCAAACTCGAGCTCTATCTGAACAGTTCTGAATGGAGGAGCGAGTTTGTTCTTCACTATCTTCACTTGAACTTGACTTCCTATAGTCTGCATGGAAATTTAATTTCTTTCAAAAGGATGCATAAATAACATAGCATTTAATCCTCCAACCAAAAGAAACACAAAAACATGTAAATAAGCCCATCTTACTCCATTCACGTAATATTTTCAATCAAATGACTGGATATTCTACTGAAGGTAGCCTAAATGAAACCTAGATACTTTCACACTAATCAAATAGGTACTCAACGACAATTCAGTTGACACAAAAAAAAACAACAATTCTAATTTTTAGATAAGCAAAGTTCAAATTCATGAACAAAATAGACAAATGGTGTCGGTAACTACCTCTTCTCCCTTCTTCACAAGTCCTATTCTCCTCATATTAAGGCGCACTGAAGCATAAAACTTCAAAGCATTGCCGCCACAAGTAACTTCAGTTGGCCCACCAAATCCTCCAAAAGTAGAAAGCTTCGCCCTCACCTAAAGATAGACAAACAATTGCAGAAGTCTGAGCACCAAACAAATATTCATGAAATGATGAATATCAAATTATCTTCAAAAATACAAAACCAGAAATCTCAGAAAATGATAAGATTATGTGTAAAAGTGTTTGTACTTATAACTTTCACAAAGGATAAGTTTTTTATGTTGTGTAAATGTATCAAATATAATAATGAAATCGAATGCCATTACCTGATTTGTAAAGATTAATATTGTCTGTGATAGAGATAAAGAGTGACTCAATTTGCGAAGTGCCTGGCTCATTAGTCTAGCCTGCATTGCCATATGAGCATCACCCATCTCGCCATCAAGTTCACCTTTAGGCACAAGTGCAGGCCACCTGTTATCACATGAAAACCCTTCATCTACCGTGCAAAGTAAAAGACAAACTCTGTCAAAAAAATATATACAAAAGCCTCATGAGATGATATGAAGGTGAAAAACATTCAAACAGAACAAAAACCAAAGAGAATTTATAAGAACACATCAGGCGTGTACTCAATGAACATGGAAAAGGCTAACATGGAAAAATTGCACTGAACACAAAATGTTACTGAAAAGCACCTTACTTACACTGTCAACAACAACAACATCAACTGAGCCACTGCGGATTAGAGTGTCTACAAGACTGAGGGCTTGCTCACCAGAATCAGGTTGTGAGAGAAGTAGATTCTCAGTGTTTACCCCGATAGACTGAGCCAGTGTAGGATCAAGAGCATGCTCAGCGTCAACAAAAACACATGTCCCTACATTAATAAGTTGCATCAGACTAGGAACTCAATATCACGACAACAGCCAATATAAAAAATCACCAACATAGAATAAACCTACAAGTTAATTGACATTAACAGATTACCCCGCACCAAAAGATGGTCTTAATCAGTTCTTCATGAGTAAATATTGAAACATGAAGAATTTACATTTTACACACCAGTCATAACCATTAAATGTGCACCAAATCCAATCCTTACATGCCCATTGTATAACATTGCTTCAACATTTCAAGCTAATAGATCACAGAAATTTACTAATTTGACTAGACCAGCAAGAAAAAAAAAAGCATAGGTATCGTAGATGCAGGGGAAGAGACACAGTGATAGATAGCATCGGATATACTTTTTACAGGACAAAGACTCAAACAACTGTTCTAATTCCACGAAGCTGAGGAGATGATTTAGATATACATTTTAGATGTGTGTATGGAGGCACCGTATTTTTACATATAATGAACAACTGAAAGAGAGAGGGAAAACTTGCGTCTTTCGCATACAACAGCCATACCATGTTATATATGTGCAGTGCACTATGTTCATTTGCCACCAAATTTTAGTAAGAAAATGCCATAGTCTAACCTCCTTGCTTCTGTGCTTCGGCTATTACATGAAGAGCCAGAGTAGTTTTCCCAGAAGCCTCAGCACCGTATATCTCCACAACACGTCCCTGCAGAAAATGAATGAATATCACTGAGAAGCAAATACATATTCCTGAGCTGAGTATAAGGTCAAATCTGCCTCGCGTCTTATGCACAAAAACATTCATATGACCAAGACCATAATCTGCTATAATGACCCTAAACATTCAGCTGATTAAGCACACATGATACCTTTGGAAATCCACCAATTCCCAGTGCCATGTCCAAAGAAAAAGAACCCGTAGATACCACTGGGACTTGTCTAGGAGAGACGGATCGACCAAGCCACATTATAGATCCCTTTCCAAATGAGGATGTAATCTGATCCAGGGCTTGCTTCAGGGCCAACTCCTTCTTTGACAAATTCTCATCACAGGAGTCACTTCCGTCCGACTTAGATTTCTTTCTAACTTCAGACAGAATTTCAAATATTTTCAAAATCAAAAGGAGCACAAACCGTGTTTTATGGCAGCACATAATGGATAATAGCTATCCTATTATATAACAAGTTAATTTAGAAAAGCTATCGGTTAAACTCCGCGCCATATGAAGATAATTCACTAAACACAATAATATGGACGGGGCCATGAAATTATTGAAGTTTACAAACATCTTAATACCAAACACTGTCTATCTTTTTCAGTCCTGTTTTCACTCTTATTTTCGCTAAACAATCACAAGCAGTATTTATTGATATACTTAAAACTCCGTTATAAAACCTCCAAATTCATTTGAAACAAATAAAAATATACATAAAATCTAAGCGTCTGTCCAGTACTTTACTTGAATCCAACTTTTTAAACTCAAAAACAATTTTCAAATTTTAGGCCTTAAAATCTTGTTTGATAGGACTATTTTAAAAAACTGAACTTAAGATTAACTCAAAAATATAGTATATTATAAAAAAAAAAAAAAAAGTGAGTTTTTAGAGTTTTTAAACTTAAACTCACTTTTTTCTTTTCTTTCCCTCCATCCCTTTCACTTCAAATCTATCTCTCTTTTCTCCTTTCTATCTCCCCCTTCTCTTTTTTTGTTACCTTTTTTGTCTCTCCTCCAATCCGCTCTCTTCATTCTCTCGGTTCTTTCTCTCACTCTTCTTCCTCTCTATCTACTCCGATCCTCTCTCTTCTTTCTCTTTTCTCCAATCATGTCTTACTTTCTTTCCTCCTCTCTCCTCTTTCTCCTCTTTCTCCCTCAACCCTCTCCTTTTGGATCTCTTTATGCAATTTAAGTTTTAAAATTTAAAATTTTCAAATCGCATATCAAATGAGACTTTGAATCTTAAAGAAAATTATTTTTAAGAAAAGTTCTTAAGAAATATTATGAGAAATGATAAAAATTTTAAAATATGATACCAAACAAGCCCTAACATTTCCCAAAATGCAAATTATTGAAAGCATCAAGAAGAATAAGAATTAAAAATTTAAAGCAAGCACCTTTCGAAGAAAAATTGTAAAACTGGGTAGATGTACCCAACAATCCTCTCCGGTCCATCTGCGAAACAGAACGAACAAAAAATTAGATGCCCGAAGCTCAGAAGTTATAATTTTGATTAATTCAATCACTAATTTTTCCCAAACATTCCAGAAACCAAACAGACAGCCATTGAGTAAACAAAAGGAAAAAACTTTCTTGTTTCACAAATGAAGAAACGGCAAACCTGTGGCGGGAATAGGACACGTTTCATGGAAAGAGCGTTTCGGAGAAGCCTCGCCATTGGTGACGAACTCCAAGCTTCCAAACCTCCACAACCCACAGCTTCTCCGGAATCAAATTAGTGAAGAAATAAGAGGTAGAAGGTGACCGGAAAACCAATTTACGAAACTATAAGAGGCCATGCATATCAGGCAATGGCAGAGGAAGAGAGAGAGAGGGAGGGGAGAGAGAGTCTGGGTTTTAGGGTTATGGGGTTATTTCCCTCCTTTTTGAAATGCTGGAGCAAGCATCGCAGAGAGAAGCGAAAGAGTGTCAGAGTGGAGGAGAGTGGAGACCTTGACCGCTTGGGCTTACGACCCTTTAAATACGAGAGTGGATCCTCGCGGATCCTGTTGTGAGGATCTGGATCAGTTTTTTATATTTAATTTTAAATAAAAAAATTAAAAATAATTTTTTACAGCACAATGTATGATAAACGGATATAATTTAAGGACTTTAGAGAGGATCCCCCTGATTTAAATACAATGGGCATTTTCCTATAATCTCACTCAATTTTTCTTCCATTTTTTTTATTATTTTATTATACAAAAGCGACTTTAGAGAGAAGAAATACGGCATTGTAACCTCGAATGTATAGATAAATGCTCGGACACTATTTTTCTCTGATGAAGGCCAAGTCATTCCTTCAATAATATATTCACTCATTATACAACTTACATTTATGTTTTTAAATTAGTTCATCCAAATTTCCTTAAAAACAGAAGTTTAATAAATCGGAAGCCTGATTCCTCCGCTTGTTTTTAAATGAACACTTCCAAGTTCTTGAAAATAAGTGTTTGGATGTGCTTTTATATTGATTAAAAGCACTTTTGATAAAAGTGCTTTTGTAACCATTAGTAAAAATAGAAGTGCATTTTAGACAAGTACTTAAAATGTTTCATGCAAGAAACACAAGTGTTGCTTCTTTCAAAATGCACATCAAGCACTTTTGAAATCCAACTTTCACCAAATGCACTTTCGTCGTTTTAAATTTTAAACGAGCCATAACCCTTCTAAATGCTTTTTCAAGAAGTACTTGCATTTCCAACTGATCTTCTACCTTATTGCTTTTCTCACCTTTTTAGTGATGAAACTTTTAGGGGCCAAACGAAAAGTGATGAAACTTTAGGGGCCAAAAGAAAAGTGATGAAACTTTAGGCGCCTAAAAGAAGAATGATGACTTTAGTCCCCGGTTGCCATGTCCCCAACAACGAAACAATCAGTTGGAAAAAAAAAAGCCACATCTTCTAGAGCAACATTTACAACTGTAAGGTTTTCAACACGTCATTGTTTTAGTAAATTACGACACAACGTGCTGGTGAACCCGTTCCATGTATGCCCTCCGCATCTTTAGATGTCCAACGCAAGATACAGACAATCAAAAGAGAAATAAAGGCCAAAAATTACACAAATCATTAATAGATTAGTAAAAAACATCGTCTATCGAATTCAAACATAAGCCAACAAATCACAATGACATCCAATCCATCTTTCATCACATTCCCCCTAAACCAGCATGGAAAAGAAAACAAAAGGTAAAAAAATATATTGGCCACACAAAACTGCCCAGCAACCATTTTCTATTAAAACAGTCTGAAGGTCCAACGAGAACTCACAGCTACTCAACCCGCCTTTCCGAAACAATCATATTCTACTGCTGTTTGCATTCTGGAGGCCTTTCACCCTGCTCCCCGGTTGGTGCTCTTGCACTCTTCTACATTATGTAACGTGTTCTCAGTATATGCAACAAAAAGTTCATTTTCGAAACAACAAAACAATTAGATATTCAACTTATGAACGAATTTTAACAAGTAGGCAACATACCTTGTGGCTAGCCGATGTCTGCGTCAGAATCAATTGCATAAAAAAATAATAACCGTCAGTTCAAACTTCAAACAAACAGAAGAATGCAAGAGGAGAAAAGATGATCAAAATGTTTACAACACTGCACCTTCTTTTTGGTTTTGGCTTCATCTTCATCGTCTTCATCATCTTCCTCGTCTTCTTCATCCTCATCATCTTCGTCTTCCTCTTCGTCTTCATCTTCATCTTCATCTTCTTCCAAGTCTCCAAAATCTTCTCCCTCAATGGCCTCTCCAGTATACCATGAAACAGCATGGGGGATGATCTTATCTCGAATGGTAGACCTACACAAAAAATGATGCCAATATGAGAAGAAAATTTTAAACAAAGCACTCAATCAGAAAATTTCCAAACTATCTAGGACTAGTACCAAGGTCTGGAATCTGTCTACAAGTAGAAGTAAGTTATAAACTCACCCAATGTCATAATCATTTTCCATCTGGTTTTGGAGTTCCTCGGCCTGTTCATAAGAGGTACAAATAAGAGACTACAAAGGACAAAAACCTTGAAAGAGAAACAAAAATAGTAAAGAAGAGTGTCTTACAACATCCTCATCAATATCTTCGTCGTCCTCAGGGACTTGAGGCGGACTGAAAAAGTTGAAGAAACTTTCGCAATTTTCAGTTCTAGTTATTGGCTTAGCATTCTTAGATCCCTTCTTAGGCTTCTTCTTAAGGAGCTTTTGTGTCAAGCATTTAGAAGGATACCATTCAATCTCCGTCCTACAAAGCACCAGGTACCAGACATTGTATTAAATTAAGTATACAAACAACGATGCACAGGCCATCTTGAACTATTTAGCAAAAGGCAAGGCTCCCGAACATACCCTATTGCTTTCTCAAGAATGGGTTCATTTTCATCAATCATGTGGTATGTCTTTGTCAAGATAGAGTTCTTAAAATAGGGATTGGTGTCAAAGTAGAACTCCAGTTTGAAGCCCTTAGGGTTATCTATCCTAAACCACTTGATGTCTCTAAGATATTTAAGAGCACCTTCATCACGCTCAGATATCTGGTAATCCAAAAAAAAAAAAAACAATTCAGCTGACAAACAACAAAGTAATTATGAACATCAAATATGAGAACTTTATGCACAATAACCACCTCCTCAGCTAGCACTTCATTGTTCTTCATTGCGTTGAGCCAGAAATCAGGCACCCCTTTTTCTGCGAAAATAAATACGCAGGCAAAGACAAGAGATTAACATTTGCACACAATAAAAACTACATAGGTCCTGAATAACTATCAAGAGTATACCTTCAGAATCTTCACCCTCTTCTGTTGTTGCTGCTTCATTAGTGACTCCTTCAGCTTCAACAACACAATTTACAATCTCGTATCTCTGCAGAGTATTCAGTACAATTTATTTTAAAACGAAATAAATGAAAAGAAATGAAGTTAAGCTCCTCATTCCCAAAATAGTAAGAAACCTATAAGCAAAGGAAACAGGACATCAATCACACTAACTCAGGCCAGGGGTGCCACTGCTACCTCACTTAGGTAGAGCAGTGACAAGCCACTAAACCACGTAGCCATACAGAATATATTTAATAAAATAAATAAAATGAATAAGAAAGAAGCATCCCACATATGAACCCTTCGTATTTGAGAATATACGATATATAGAACACTGCAGTATGTAGAACAGTAGAACACCTTGGTATACAAAGGTTGATACAATTTCTGATATTTGGCTTCAAGAGCTGCTCTCTCCTCGAAAAACTTTGCCTCAAGTTCATCATGTTGGGTCTGCAAGTAAAGAAAGTCTTAGGGTGCTTCACACTTCAAGATAATATATTCACTTTCTACATATTCCATCACATAATACTAAGAGAATGAACAACTCCAACCAATTTGTCAATCAAACAAAGTATTTTTCAAGAACCATCGAAAAAACGCAACTGAAACTCCAATTTTAAAAAATTGTTAAGCTATAATATGCGACTGAAACCCGTCATATCAATCAAAATGGTAACTAAACAGAACATATAAATGAAATAAGAGTATAATCTGATTAACCAACCAAACAAAGTATGAAAAGACATGAAACTATGAGCAATCCAGCATATCAAAGCACTAAACTTCAAGCTTCAGAGCGAGTGAGAATCATACCTGAATCTCTCTAAGGACATCGACCCGCTTTCGGACTGCAGGAGATAAGCTCTCGAGGATATCAGAGTGCTGCCCGGCCAAACTCTCTATCTTATTCTGCACAAACACAAGCTCCATCAGCCAAACAAACACTTAACCGCAAAGAACAAACAGACAGAAAGCTAAACAAACTGTAAAATTGAAATTTCCTGCTAATTAACAGGGTAAGAGTCTGTTTGGTTGCCGAGAAAATTGACTACTGACCTTGAGAGCATTGACGAGGCCTGCTCGATCCACGTCGTTGAGAGCTTCAGAAACAAAAAAACCAGAAGCAGAGTAAGATCACCGCATCAGATTACAAAACATCAGAAGGTTAAGAGAGAGAGTACAACCTGAGGAGAGATCGGACATGTTGATGTTATCCTTATCGCTGCCCATTCCGACTTGCAGAGAGGGAGGAGCGGAGGGAGGAGGAAGAAGGCGGCAAAGCTAAAACCCTAGAAGCGGTGGGAGGGGGGAGGAAAAAGGGTAAAGGGGCTTTCAAAACGTGGCCTCCGTTATATCCTTTCTCTCCCTCGTTTAAATACCTAGCCCAAGCTCCCCCCTCTCTTCCCTTTTTTGTGGATGGTAGTGCTGAGCTGTCCAAAATTTAAAATATTTAATTTTATTCTTCATTTTTGAAGGGAGGCCCACAATAAGGTAGGTTAGGCATTGGGCTTAGTTTGGTGGCAATGAGGCCCGATTTTGTTCTACATATTGTGGTTCGTGAAATTTGAACTTAGGATCTCCATCGACGATAATAATTATGTATTAAAATTGAACTTGGAATTGTTCGGAAGATGGAGGAAATGTTCACTATTCGTATATGGTAATATTCTCTTTCTAATATATGGTACTCGTATTTAAAAATTTAAACTCAGTATCTCTTCCAATGACAATAATTGGGTGTTGAATTTGGAATTGTTGGGTAGATGAAGGAAATATTCGCTACTCGTAATGTTCTCTTGCCAAATAAATCATGCTTTGTTGCGTTGGATGGTCAATCTTAAACTGAACGTTGAAACAAATTATTCATTAATCAATAATTAATTAATTAATGTTTCATATTCACAGTCTTATATGTTGCGAATTATATGAGCCTTTATGTTAAAAAGATTTTAATTAGGCATGTTTTTATGTTTATTCACATCATGAATATGCCATGTTTAATTATAGAAAATGTATTGGCAAAACTTCCATAAAACGCCTATGCGTTTGATACAAAAAAGTTAAAATATCTTCTGGGTCATAAAAGCATTATTTGGATAAGCACTTCTCTTATGCTTCTTTATGAAGCACTTAATTTTTAATAAAAATTTCAACATGTTTCTCAGCATAAACGCTTATAACATAAGTGCTTTCTACATAAGCAATCCCAGACAAGCCCAATTATCTCTGCAATTTCATATAGAAAATTGAAAACGACAATGATGATGAAGTGATGCCAGGTACAAGCTGAAGTTCATTCCATAAACTAAACAAAATCAAACATTCAATACAGTAGTGTTCTTTAACGCCTAATATAGTAGCTATTTAGATATGACTGTATCTCTTCCCAAGCTATTCAGAATTGACCGATACCAAGCTGCTTATCCTGCAATCCGATATGAAAGATCGTTTCCTGTAACCCCTCTTGCCCTAGAAAAATACAAAAGATTATAGTAAGAAATGATCTTACAAATTTTGGGGAAGTTTAATGGAAATTCTTGTGCCATCTTAACCATCGTTTTCAGTGCTTTCCGCATCTTTCCCTCGATCACCACTAGCTGCTGGCTTCTCAGGAGTCACAAACCGTCCACTCATAGGATCAACAGGTCGCGTGTCACGTGGCCCTCCCTTACGTCCCATTGCCACCATTGGTGGTGGGGGCAACAGCCCAGCTCTGAAAAGAATACGCTGCACAGGATCCGAAGGCTGAGCTCCAACAGATAGCCAATACCTGCCGAAAGAGTGAACAAACTGATGGGATACAGCAGATAAACTTAATTTGAAAACATGAATTCTCTCTCTCATAAGCCTCCTGGGAAGAATTGTTTCCGCTTCTCAAATTTTCAAAAGAATTCCATTAAATTTCAACTTAAGAGTACCCATAATAAGCACGGAATCAAGCAACCCTACGATTGAGATCCAGACCTCAAACTCACAGTAATTTCTACCAATAAAGTGTCTTGATCCAAATGAGACAATTTTTCAGTGAGCATATATCCTCCTTGTGTATATATCTCGCAAGACATAAGCCTCCATCATCATTAGTGGGTCATATTTACACACAATAACATACGCACCCGTCAAGTTCTAGCATGAACACAAGACTATACAAGTTAACCCTCACAGTCAAGTGATAATTTGTACATGCATGAGGAACAATAGGAAACATATAATCAACTCACAGAGCTAAATATTGAACATCTTTCAAACCAGTACATGATAACATCCCAAAACAAAAGCTAAAAACATTGATTTTGAATACCCCAGGACCAAAAAGCGCAATTTAACTGATAAACAAGTGCAACTAAAGGCAATTCACTGAGAATTAAACATACAAAATGAAGCGTTGCCGAAAACCACTTACTTCACTCTTTCAAAGTTCAGACCCATTCGTTTTCCACCATCTTGTAAGAGACTTGTTGAATACTTTAAATAAACACACATTATATGTTTGTTCCCCATGTTTTCATTATGTTCCAATACTTAATAATATATATGTCATTCTATTTTGTAGTTTTTGATGAAATTATACATATTTTAAGTATAAACAAACACTTATTTACATGAAATATAGTATATTTACTTAAATCCGCCTAGGCACCTAGGCACTAGACCCAGCTCGCCGCCCGACTAACGCCTAGCGTCTTTTATAACCTTGCATATTCTGAACATCTTTCATACCAATACCTGATAACTTCCGAAAACAAAAGCTAAAAATGTTGATTTTGAATAACCCGGGACCAAAAAACGCAATTAGATAACGAAGTGCAACTAAGGCAATTCACCGATAATTAACGTACGAAATGAAGCATTGCCAAAAGCCACTTACTTCACTCTTTCAAAGTTCAGGCCCATTCGTTTTCCACCATCTTGGCCTGTAAAATTTCATAAAAGTCACAGAGCATCAGCATATCACTAACTATATTACTCAGATGACAAAAGACCCAATAGCTTTCTCTGAATATTCATAACCAAACTGTGTTAGGTATCACTTCTCCAACATTTTCTAGGCAGCCAAACACTATCCATCTGAATTTTGATCGGAATTCATCAAATTCCGCCTTACCAATACAAAAATGCAATATTTCTATGGTTTCTAATTAACATAATGCAATTAGAACCCACAAACGTTTGAAAAAAATATATATAAAATTACAGAATCAATACACAGAAACAGAAAAGAGAGAAGACCTGGCAAGGGATTGTAGTAGCCCAAGACTTCGAGGTGCTTGCCGTCTCTCGGAGATCGGCTATCGGCCGCCATGACCCGATAAAACGGCCTATTTTTGCATCCGAACCTCGCCAATCGGATCCTCACCACCATTTTCTCAGCTCCACCAAACGATCGCCTGGGAAAATTCAATAAGCTGACACTGCGCTTATCTGCTTTCTAGGGTTTAAGGAACTTAGAAATTAGAATGTTTAGGATCCGAAATCTAGGAGCTCCTTCGGGTCCAGTTTTAAAAAACCGGTTTGGCCCAATAGGACTTGGACCTATTTTAAACGATTAATGTTATTCGTATCATATTTTTGTACCACATTTTCATACCATTTAGGTTGCATTTGATGTGGACAATTATATCATTTGAATTAATCAGATTTTTAAATTTAGTTCATTATTTAATAAATTAATAATTAAAAAAAACTAGTTAATTAAATGATGATTATGGTATATGAGGAGTATTTCTCATTCATTTCCTTGTGTTTTACAAATTTTTCAAATAATGTAACCGTTCATATCAAATATAATATAAAAATATAATATGAATCATAATATGAATAGCATTACTTATTTTAAACTACTTTTCAAAAAGCAAGCTGTATTCTGCCAAGTAAAAACATTTGTGACAATGTTTAGCAAAAGGATTTAGCAAAAGGATTTACAAGGGCCACCTTGAAGATGGTTGTGTCTTAGAAAAATAAAGACAAACAATTGAGTGGACGTTCAAGTTACGTTAGCAGAGCTCTTACTTGGCAAATAAAGACAAACAGACTATCGAAAGCAAATCTAACAGTCAAGAAATGGCCACGTAATCATCTAATTCAGACAAAAATTCTAAACAGAAACACATTGTCGCCGACGCCGGGTGCGTTAGTTGATTCAGACTTCAATCTGTTGGTCAACTCAACAGTCTTGGGTTCGACTTGTTCAAGTTCATTGTCACTTAAGAAATTTGGCAACTTAATCCTCTTAAATTATTCTTAGTCTGGAAGGAGTTCCACGTGTTGAGCTTGATTAGTTTCTTTCTTATTCCTAATATAGGGTTTGTGTGGAAGTGCTTTTAAAATACTTAAAGCACTTTTGGTGAAGATGTTTTTGAAATCAATTATTAGTAAAATTCAAGTGAATCTTAGAAAAACACTTTAAGTGATTCTTGCTGTTAGAAGTCCCACATCTGTTGGGGTAAAGAAAAGCAATGACTTTAAATATGATTACCCCACACTAACTAATACCGAGGTGTATTGTGGTAAAACGCCACACCTAACGGATTGGGCCAGTGGTAAAGTTGGGGATAGTATCGGTGTCGTTAGAGTAGGGCCTCCTGGACCCGTTGATCTAAAAAAAATTCCAACATAGTACCAGAGCCCACGGTTACGGATCCGTGTAAACCAACGAGCTTGTTACCAAGAAGTGTGGCTTGGAAACAAGCTTGGACTCTTAACATAGAGTCAGCCTCTAAGTTATTAAGAGTCACTTCCTGAAAAAGATTGAAAACAAGTTTGGACTTCATTAAAGCAGACATCTGAGTTTTAATTGCAGATGTGTGGAACTCCATGTGTGAACCACTAAATGGGATTACACATGAGGGGGCGTGTTAGCAGCCCCACATTGGTGGGGGTAAAGAAAAGCAATAACTTTAAATGGGATTACCCCACTCAAACTAATATCAATGCCTTTTGTGGTAAAACTCCACACCTTATGGATTGAGTAGGTGGTAAAGTTGGAGACAGTATTTGTGTCGTTAGAGTGAGGCCCCCCAACCCGTCGATCTAAATAAAAAAAATTCTAACACTTGCAAGAGCACATATTTGGTGCTTCTTCCAAAAAGCATTTGAAGTGCTTTTGGAACCCAAAATCAGTTTCATCAAAAGTTTTTCAATCATTTTAAAAGCGTTTTCAAACGAACTCATAGTCATTTGATTTTGATGTTATATCAAAAGTTTCACCATTTAATCAAACATTAATAAACAAGTGCATTTAAAAGTTACTGAATTTAATGTATAAATCTATTTAATATACATGCATCTTTAATTATTGTCTTTCAAAGAGGTTGATTTTAACCGGATTAATAATACTTTAGCCCAACACAATCCAAATTTCAACCCATGTCGAGTAGGTTGGTCTAGTTGGTCGATAAACCCACCAAAAATCTCTTCTCATGGTGCAATATAGGCGAGCGAACGACAAAATACATTGTGTGCGACTGCTCACAGTGTTACCGTGATCCTTTCTAAGCTCTACCCATTGATATGCATAAGAATTATTTCCAAGATGTTCAGAGACTTGAGTTTTAAGTTTCGAAAATGGATCCTCTCTGAATCCCTTCTTCCTAATCCACCAAATTCAGGGATCCGGACCATTAAAATTTGATCCAACGGCTACAAATAGGGACTCACTTTAAAAGTTATAATAACTTTAGCCGTTGGAGCAAATTTTAATGGCCCAGATCCTGGACTTGGTGGATTAGGAGGAAGGAATCCGGAGAGGATCCCTTTCCTTAAGTTTCAACTCTTGTGCTTAGATGTTCAAAGACTCCAATTTAAATCAATGATCAAATCTCACACTTAATACTTAGATTAAGAGGTCCCCTCACAAATTCAAAAACAGCTTACATGAAATGAATTCATCATTACGTAACATCTTGATCCAATAATGCATTATTATGTGTAATTTTTGTTCACATACAATGCAGTATTAGACTAAGAGAACACAACAACGGGAACTCATTCTATGTAAGTGAGCGAAATGGGCATAAGTGATTCAACACTCTATATCTAGTTTTAGAATTAGGGTTATGTGGTGGATGACGCTTCATCGCAGTACCGAAAAACAATCATGCCTACACATAGTAGGTAGATTCAATTAGTACCAATTTCTTTTATTTTAACAACTAATTATTTAACTCACTATCGTTCTTACTAAAAAAAATTAGGGTTTTGTGATCACAAGAAAATAAAAAAGTTGGAGTCATGAGGAAGTTTCTAGAAAGTAGAGGAAAATGGAAAAAGTGCAGAAACGTGGCAATACTCCAGCAGTTTCTTATGTGAACACACACACACACACTCTCTTACCTACTGAAAAAACCAGAAGGGGTGAAGAGGCAAATTCAATTAAAATCCAAAAATTTAAAGAAGAAAAAACCCCAAATTAAACAGAAATCTCTGCCTCTTGGTACATTATTTTCTCTGTTTCCGTTATAAATCTCTGCAATTTTTCACTAAACGCCATTTTTCCAGACTTGCAAAATACCCTGTTTCTTATTCAAAAGAAAAATGGTGGATCCTGACGTTGGTGGCGGTTCTGGCGGTGGAGACGGCGGTGGGAGGCCTTCCCTGCCATTGCCGTCCAAAACAAAGTTGACAGAACCCAGCAAAAATCTAGAAGAAGCTGAGAACGAGCTTGATCGAGCCAAAGAAGAAGTGACTGACCTGAAAAAAGAGGAAAAGGCAGTGACTTTTTCCAAAGGCAGAAACTTTGACCGGTCATCCTCTTCCTCTTCCTCCACCGCTCCGCCGAACCCAGCGGCCGAATTGCTAAAGGTGAAAGAAGAAACTGTAGATGTTGTGGTTGTGGACAATGACTTAGAGGGTGGAGATCATTGCAAGACCATCAACGCGGGCGGTGGCGGTGGTGATTTTGGGTCGCTTTCTTCGTCTTCTTCCATGGAGCTGCCTAAACCCATGGAGGGTTTGCGCGAGGCGGGACCACCGCCGTTCTTGAACAAGACTTTTCAGATGGTGGACGACCCGGAAACCGATTCGATTGTTTCGTGGAGTGATGCTCGGCAGAGCTTCATTGTTTGGGATTTGTACGAATTCTCCAGGACTCTGCTGCCCAAACACTTCAAGCACAACAATTTCTCAAGCTTCATTCGCCAGCTCAACACTTATGTAAATTTTCCATCTTTTTCTTCGAGTTTTTTTTTTTTAATTACTTGATTTTTACTAATATATGAAGGACAAAGAGGTGTTGAATCCTGTATATTAAAATAGTTTAGAATATCGTCTTAATAAAGAGAAAATGTTCATTCGGCTGGTATTTTTGCAAAATTGTGAATTTTTCCTCTGTGATTTGTTTGTTGCATGTCCATTTTTCTTCATCTAATTTGTAACCTTTTGTTTGAATGCTTATATAATTTTTGTCAGCTTACTTTTTTATGATTAAGTTTTCATAATCTTTGAGTTTTTGATGGATGTTGTTGAATATTATGTCTTTAGGGGTTCACAAAGGTTGATCCGGACAGGTGGGAGTTTGCAAATGAAAGGTTTCAGGGAGGGAAGAGGCACTTGCTGAAGAACATCAAGAGAAGACGCAGATACAACAAGAAGCCGAATGTGGTCTCTGCCGATTACCCCAAACCCGGGTTGGAAGCCGAAATTGAGTCCCTAAAGAAAGACCAGGACTTTTTGAGATTGGAAATCTTGAATCTCAGGCAACAGCAAAAGTACTCGCAGCATCAACTAACTGCGTTTCAACAACAAATTCGTAGTTCTTTGTGTAAGCAGCAAAGGATGCTCTTTTTCCTCACCAAAACCGCTGTGAATCCCATCTCTGTGGAGCAGCTAATGCAGAAGAGAATGATAAAGAGAGAGCTGGACGGTGGTGTTCTAGGCAAGAGAAGGAGATTGCCTCCGGCCCAAGGCATTGAAAGCTTTGATGAGTGGATAAATGACAGTCTCAGTTTTGATTGTAGAAATCAAGTTCAGGAAGAACCAGTGCCTATGCAAACTGCGCTTGCTGAACAAATCTCAGAGGGAATCACTTCCCAACGAAATGGAACCCCATTATCATCTCCCATGGTTGATAAATCATGTAATGCAGGTCAAGGTCTACATCCCCGTTTCATGGCCGGAACAAGCAGCTCGGAGGATGTGCCCTCTGCTTATGATGACATGTCCGATAAATTTCTGGAAGAAAATATAGTTTCCAATGATGAATGTGCACTGAACGACTCCAGTTTTTACCAAGAATTGGAGGATTTGATTGCCGAGCCGTGCGATTGGAGTGCATATGTGAGTCACTCCTTGGTGGAGCAAGCTGGTTGCATTGGCTGAATGCCTTGAATTTCACAGGGAGAATCTATCTTCTCTTCAATGTTATTGTGTTTGTGCCGTGACTGCGGACGAATATAATCTGCTTTGGGTTTTTCGCTTCTACAGTAGGAATTGGAGAATGAAGATGCAACCACAGGTGAATCATGAACTCCTTAATCTTGTAAGTTTTGTAAATATTTCTCTCCGCTGTACTGATATTGCACAGCTTGGTTAAGAACGTAAACTCTGTATAATATAATTATGTTCATTCTGTCCGTATGAGATGTCCGGAAATGAACACTGCTTAGCTCCTTACATTCCCTTTTTAACTGTAAATCAAAGGGTAACGCAAATCGCATTTTGATTTATATGTTTGACTTCTTACGTGTGAAGAGCCAAGTATTTTTTGGAACTGGTCTCATCGTCGGGACACAATTGATATATGCACGTGACCGAGGGTGGGATCGGGGTCAATTGGAGGACGAGGATAACTATTATTAGAGTTCAGAGACGGAAATGCAACTCGGGACATGGTTCAAGAGCCATTGCTACAAAATTCATCTCATACTAACCAAGAACATGATTACGATATTAACAAAGGAACATGTTCTAACACAGAAATACGATCTAAATCGAACAGAAAGCAAGCACGAAATCATCGCTACGAGAAGCTTTCCTATGAACATTCTGCCTCAGGTTTGGCAGAAACTGTCTTATTTCTTGACTGGTGATCGTACCACCATTAGACCTCACCACGCCTATCGATGTGGAAGACGAAGAAGAAGAAATTCCAGACCGATCGAACTCCTCTTTGTCCTTGTCGAATGCCTGGCTTAGTACTTCCTGGAGTTCCATGTACCTTCGTTTCTTCGTGAGCCGCAATTCTGGCGTGTCGTTCCAGGTGTATTGAATCTGTGATATGTCATCGCCGTCCATGATGTTATTCAGTACTTCCGAGCACCGGGGAAAGAAGCGTTTCCCTATTTCCACTGCTCATAAAAACAGATAACGTGTTGGTAAGGCAATGAAAATTTTCAATTGCTGAAACTCGAAAGCTAAAATTACGGAAAATGTAGCGGATGTGGGTTATGCCAGTTCGAATCAAACAAAGAAAAGAAGCGATTGGAAATTTTTTGTGTTGTGAAACAAGATTTTACCAGCTCGAGATAGAGCTTGTAGACGGCTAAGGTGCTCTTCCTTGATTTTGAACGGTGCCTCGTTTAAGTCCACCGTCGTCCTCTGAGAGCTGGCCAGACCCTTCGGAAACTCAGAAGCATCGCCATCGATTTGGGTGGTATCCATTACAACCTTGGCTTCCATGGGGAACAGATATCTTGCAAGTCCAACTGATAAGAAACAATCAATCAACTACACAGTCAAATTTTATAAGCAAATGCAATCTAATGCAAGTTAAAAAGAAGAGCAAACTAACACTCACAGCAAGCGAAAACTACCTCTGTTCTCAAGGTACAAAAGTTTCATGCGCAGATCATCGCCAGCCATAGCAAGCGAAAGCGAGGCTTCTCCAAGCAACGGATCCCTTCTTTCCGCTTGCTCCAAAATCTCTATGCACAAGCGATCATTGGAAGAAGACTTTCCCTCGTCATTAGACTTAAAAAAATCCACAGCCCTGGTAAGCCGCTTAGTGATCTGCACAGCTTTCCTCCCATCCAGCGTAAGATCCGAAGGGCGAGCACCCTTCGTGAGAAGGGACACAATGATCTTAGGCTCCTTCCTCATCGCCGCAACGTGCAACACAGTGTACCCCCTCGGATTCCTACGATTAACATATGCAATTCCAAGATCAAGCAGCTCCGTTGTGGTCTTTGCATCGCAGTATGCGACAGCGTAGTGCAGCGCAAAGGTGTCGTCGAGATTGGTATTCCCTTCTTTCAGCAGCATTCGCACCAAGTCGACATCATCCGAATCCAAAGCCCTGTGTATCCTCTTGGTGTGTTTATCTGGGAAATGACTAGTACTAGCACCAGAGTGGAACTGTTGAGGCCTGTCCAAGCCGAGCGCCAGGCGGGAATCAGTAATCTGCTTCACGGAGTGTTGCGGCAGGGCTTTCTCAAGAGTTACAACGTCGGCGTCGGACTTGACTATCATCTCAACGCACCTCCCCGCCAATCTCTCGCAAGCTTTGCCGCACATGTTGGCGACGTACAGCACCACCAGTATGTCATCTATGACGACTTTCTCAAGAATATCTAGCAGATGCCTCTGAAAATTAATAATCAATACAAAACAAACTAACAACAAAGTTTCCGAAAGCTGATAAACGTCATTCACTATTATACACACCTATATAATATGTTTACGTTGTCAGGCTGTAAATTTCGACCTTAGTTAATAATTTAAACTTCATTCACTATTATGTAAGTATATAAACACTAAAAAGTATCCAAATGTTCATCCGCCAAATTATTAGTGAACGTACATGTTAATGTTGTCAGACTGTGAATCTCAGTCATTAATTAATCAAGAAATAAGTATAGCACCGGTTGGACTAGTTATTAATGAATATAGTTCAAACTAATAGTATGACAACATGTCACGTAACGTATTTCTATGGTCTGTGAACCTCGACTTTCTATCGGACTAGTAACGAGTTCAAATTCACAGTCCGACAAAGTATAGAAGTCTTAACAAAGATTGTACTAACACGTTGTAGTGAAGTTTTTACCTGATAAAGAGAGACCAATTCAGAGAGTTGAAAAGTTGCAGAAGCATACAGAACCTCCACCATGAAATCAACCACCGGCCGGCAAGCGACATGTGCGCAAGCGTCGTCCACGCAGACGCAAACGCCTTTGGGCAGCGACCTGAGCTTCCCGCTGTACAAATACCCCAAAACGGCGAGGAGCGCGTCCAGTCCGACTTCGTATTCCTTGGCGAGCTCCTTCAATTCAAACCGAGGAGCCGCAACCGACGACGACGACGACGCTGCTGATGATCCTCTGTCCTTCGCCGAGAACACGTTCTTGAAAAACTCGCTCCTCGCAGACAGAACGCAGCGGTGGACGGGAACTTCCCGGCCGGCGTTGACGACGATCTTGGCATCGGGGAAGTAGTCAAAGTCTGTGGAGTCGACAATCGATTCTAGGTTGTCGGAGAGGCGAGCAAGGGCGGAGATCTCGGGAGGGGGACGGTTGTGGGGTGCTGCAATGCAGGAGATGTTGCTGCTGTTGGATTGGCTGTTGCTAACGAAGTGATCGTCACCCATGTTCACTGTTGGGAAGACGAGAACTGAGTCGGGTGATAGAATTAGTAAGTTGGTGGATTGATCAGGTCGAATCGGAGTTGTTTAAATACACGAGTTTTGAAGTCAGAGGAGAGAGAGAGAGAGAGAGAGAGAGAGAGAGAGAGATGATCAACATCAGCATCAGCTGTGAACACTGAACAGTGAACATGGGTAACGATCATTGAAAACAAAATCCCAATTACGCAAAAAATTGCTGATCAAAGTTCGCTTTTTATTACATTTCGTAACAATTAACGATTTCTTGTTTGTCCATACGTAAATTATGATCGGTCACAATACACAAGTCCCAAGTTGAAGGATGCAAAAAAGTTGTATTGCGCTGGGACTGCGACGGATGAGAAGAATGTGTTTAATTAGTGTACAGTATTTCAAATCAATAACGCGCTATTTTGCCGTTTTCAATCAGCATCCATCGTCCATCCCAATACAGATAAGTTTTCGACTTTGAAGTCGAATTTGCTGTTGCGTGAGGGCATGGAAATCCGGATAAAAACGCCAATTTCGCCTTCAGGGTTTCGGTTTTATGTCACCGATGGCACATGCATGGCATCATTCGTGGTGTCGGAGTCTTCGGACGATCGTCATGAACACGGTTCTGCAGGCTTTGCTGGTTTATAATTTGGGTAAAGGATCCTCGCGGGATCCTTTTCTAGGGATCTTGAAAATCGTGTAATCATGTTCATTTATCGTACATTGTACGATTAATTTTCGGTAAATACTATTTATATTTAATTTTAAATTTCTGTTTCCGACCTTCCACTGTACTTGTGAGTCGTGCCGATGTTTTTTAGCACTAATTTATTGCTACAAAGGTAGTGGTGTAGCACTCTAGCTCTGCCGTGTATAAAAGGCAAGGTCTCGTTGCTTTGTGAGGCCATTTTTTCATAAAGATTTGTAGGGAAGATATGGTAATTTTGGTTGAAGATGAAATGGCGGTGGCAACCTCACCACGTGTGAGATTCACAACAATCAATGGTCCTCAGTGAAGGGCCGATTGATGCTCATGAGATCCCGCATCTTGTTCCTATTTTGGTTGAAGATGAAGAGACATATCGACCTCCTTTGGTTTGAAGGATCGAATTGGGTTGGATAACGGAACTATATTTAATATATGTTGAAATAAGATATGGATTTAACTTTTAATTTTTGTCCAAGTTAAAGGCTGCAGATGAATTAGCGTGAGAATATGAACCAATAAGTTTCCTTCACGACTCTACTTTCAACTTGGACAAAATTTAGAAGTTAGTATTCAATTTCTTCATTCAGCATACACTAAATCTAGTGAGTTATGCAATCAAATCCGATCCTTGACTCCGAATGAGGCTGACGTGATAAGGATATAGAATGCACATAAATTCCATAAAGAAACTTGAGTAATCAAATGATCTCACAATTTTACATGTATATCCTGATTTGTCATCGGGCAGAAAAGAATGACGATGAAGCATCACAACTTTGACAAAATATTCACACCTATATCTTTGTTCCCATGAGGGGAGCACATCTTCTCCAACTCTCTTCCTATTAAGTCCCAAACCCACCTTCCTTCTTAGGAGTGGAAACCGAAGTTTTCTCTTCTTTCTTGGGATGGATTGCTTCGACAATGGCCTCGATTTCCTCCTTCGCTCTTTCAAAAACATTCGGAGCCTTAACATGATCGGTTGGGATACTCTCGTCAATGTCATCACTCCTTCCATGAGTTTCTTTAGTATGATACTTCGGTGACTTCTCAGGAGTTTCGTTATCATGATTCTTTGGCGACTTCTCATGGTGCATCAATGTCTCAATCTTTTGCTTGGCTTTATCAATCAAATTGGATGTCTTGGCATGATTTCCTGCAAACATCAACTAAGAACTAAGAAGACACAAACTTTGACTTTAAAGAGTTCTCTGCAAACAACATTCAGCCAGCGTGCCACGAACAGAAAAGATTTCATTTTTCTTTTTGGTCGAATGGAGAAGATTGCAAGCATGAAAATAATTATGAGGACCTTAACAACTAGAATATTAAACTTAAGAGTTAGCACGTTGAACAAACTATATACAAACACAGAAAAGTGTTGACCACAATCCATCCAAGACGAAGCCTGGGACGCTCAATAAAAGGAAGGAAAATAGGTTTACGATCGAATTTTAAAACAGCCAAGTGAAACCCAACGTGACCATCAAGGTGAGCGTCGAGGACTACAAGGACAACTACAGCATATTGTTTTTTTCTTTTTACCCTTTATCTTCTTAAAACAGCTAGTTCTACTAATGGAAACCGATGCAGAAGTTCTGAGAAACCATCTCATACAAGCAACATTGTCATGGTTTCATACCGGGTAGAGAATCAGCTTTTTCCTGTTTCTTCGAGTCCTTTTTGCTTTCGTCCCTGCAATTAAACGAACAAACGCAATGAGGTGAAGATTTAAGCACATCAAAAGGCCAATTTCATCCTACGTTCAGATTTCCAATTTGTTCAAAGGGGCAAACTAAAACCAACATTTTTCCATAAGTGGGAGACTCTTGCTTGGGATGGATTGCTTCAACTATGGCCTCAAACTCCTCCTTCGCCCTCTCGAACATATTCGGAGCTTTGACATCGTCCAGTGGGGTTTTCTCATCGATATCGTCATGCAATCCATGAGTTTCCTTATGATCATGATGTGTTTTGTCAGTGTGCAACACTGCCCCCGTCTCTTCCTTTGCTCTTTCAATCAAATTAGGCGCCTTTACTTCCTTATCTGTGACGAATTTTCGAGATTTACAAGAAATTCACCCCATTAATCAAACAATTAATCCTATGTTCTACACAAACACATTATAATCTGCAGAAATAATCGAATCCCAAACTCTAATTAGATCCAAAATATTCAGGAGGGTGTAGTCAAATTAAGATTTGAAAGGATTTTAAAAAACTTTAGAATCAGGATGTAGTCAATTAGGATGTTAAGAGAGGATTTTAAAAGATTTTGAAATCATGGTGTAGTCAAAGTAGGATTTAACAGGATTTAAAAGAATACATCCAAATCCAAGGGTGGTCAATTAGGATTTAAAATCCAAGGTGCATATCTGTAGGTATTCAAAATGTCACAGATTTTGAAGGATATCATTAAGTAAGAGATTTTGTAGGATTTGTGAGTGAATTTTACACATACAAAGACTATAAAGAATCCCACCTCCACCCTAGGATTTCTTTTCAAGTTTCTCTCTCAAACTGACTTTTCTATCTCTTGCATACAAACCTCACTACTGCATTCAAACCGCTCATTACCATCACTGTGTCGTCTCATCATTTCCCTTTAACACAAAACCCCACAGCCAATTCCAACAACTGGCCGGGTCTCGAAGTTCCAGTTCTAAGGCTCTCTCTCTGGTCACTCATATTTTTGTTATCCCTTTCTGCAATTCCATATTTATTTAACACAGCAACAAATGAATTTTCAATTAACCAAAGAGTCGTGTGACAGCGCTACCTCTTCCTTCATAAACATCTCTAAGCCTGCAAAAAGCTCACATACTTGGTACCTGGGAAAAGAGGATACCAAGCAGAGCATTTTTGGTGACCTCAGCATTCTTATGATTCATCAATTTCATCAAAAGTTGGAGTGAATAAACCAGAATTGCTTCCAAAAGAGTTTAGCCTTGTAATTGAATATATATATATATACCCATTGTTGCCAATTTAACAAATTAATACACTCGACTATTGTTATATTCGAATCTCTACACGCTGGGTCAATGTTTTGATGTAAGTTAGAATTTTTACATAAGGTTCGGTGATGTTTACAAGTTGGGTCGGAAAATAAAGAAAGATAAATGATTGAGTATCATGTTCATATTGGTTTGATGATGTTTAGAAATCCAAAGAAATCCACGAGACAAGTTCATACAAATTCATAAAAATCTATAACAGAAATCCATATAAATCTGTTGAAATCCATATAGAATGTAGACTCTATTAAAATCCTTTGAAACCTATCATTTAAAAAAAGTCTATTAAAATCCTGTAAAATCCAAATTGACCACACCCCTCAATTTCCGCACATAATATCCAAAACCCACCACGAAAAAACCGATCTTTTCAATAATTCTTCAAGAAAAAAGAAGAAACTGAAAAATCTAACAAATGGGTTTCGGGATTACGACGAGATTTAGATATCACAGTGTTGGAAAAATCGTACCAGGTGGAGCTTGAGCTGGTCCAGGTTTGGATTCCGCCATTGGGGTTGCTTGTGAGAGAGAGAGATGGAGATGTAAGAGGATCAGTTGGCGAATGGAGAGGTTGAAGACAAGTGTGAAAAAGTAGGATCGAATCAAAACGTGGAAGATGGCAGCTTGGACGAAGCAAAAGGTTGGAACTTTGGGCCTACCCGTTAAGCCTATGGCGGCGGCTTGGACCCGCTAAAACAGAAGAAAATGCAATTCGAGAACCGTTGGTCTCCCACTGAAAAGGTTTTTCTTTTACGTATCTTTGTTCTTTTTTTTCTTTTTCGTTTTTTCAGTTTATTCAATTTAAATGTCAAAATAAAAAAATAATGCACGATGATTGAAAATGTCAAAAACATTTCTCTATATGTATTTTTCCCTTGAATAAAAAAAACACTTCACTTTTTTCGTTATTTAATAAGATGGTTGGTTTGTTCAAATATCAAAAAATTGTATGAAAAACAAAATTTTTACGATACATCTGAAACTCAAGCGTAAATATTAGGCAACATAAGAGTGGCTATTGCTAAACGCGGTCTTGCTCTTGTAATTTTTCCTATGGTTATGTATTTTCAAACATTTACAAAGATTGATTCGATTTCTCTCTCTCACACATATCAATTGAGTTTATGCAAAAGATTAATAACTGAGTCAGTTAAAAGCATTCAACTTGAACTTGAAATTTCGAGTTCGGTTCTCCAACCCTTATATCAAAAAACACACAACAAAATCTCCAAGCCTGGCAGGCCCAACCTAGTGAAAGCTGTAAATGGGTCTTTTATTACCCATTTGTTAGAGATATTTTTCATCCGCATAAAGGTGGATCCATGGACTTGGGTAATAGCTAAGATGGGCTCAACCCACTTCACCCACACAATGTGGGCCCGATTTTATTTTCTTCTGTCAAATCCTTGTGGCCCAGTAAGGCAAAACCCATTTTCTGTTTTTCTCTCTATTTTATTCTTTATTTTATTTTATTTTTCAATTTTATGGAGCCTTGATATTTCCTGATAATATCGGATTTGGTGGAGTCAGTTTGACCACTCAAAAATTGAAAAGTTGAAATTGAAGGCTGCAGACATCAACTTTGAAGCCCTACCCTGTAGGTCAAGCAAAAACCAATAATATCTTCAACTTCCGCATAAATTATCCTAAATTCGAACCATTTGCAGGCTGCAGAATTGTAAAAATACTTTAAAATTTGAATTCATGGTCCGTACATTGTATATATGTGTGTGTTTACAAATTGAGGTTTCCAGAAACTTGGGTGCGTTGTGGGCTGCTAAGTGAAATGAAGTAGTCAAACCTAATTTTCTTGAATATCAATTCTCCTAGAATTTTTCGGTATCTTTTTTTATTAGTTCGACAATGTTACAGGGGTAAATAGTTATTTGTTGGTAGCATAACTGTAACGACCCATCCCCAAAAATCACGGCTTTTATAATTTTTAAACATGAAATTACGAAAATACCCTTTGAGGCAAATACATTGACTTTTGTTGGCTGCCTTGTCATGTTGCATAAGATTTGTTCCCTGGGCATATTCATGTAGTACTCGTCACTATGAAAGCGTGGGCGCAAATGGAACGTACTTTGGAGTTATAACAAATGAGATATTAACGTTTAATGTTAGGGGCATTTTAGTAAATTTAATATACACTTTAGAAGGCTCCAGATTTTCTAGAGCAATCTGATTGAGCCACGTGCATGGTTGTGATGATGAGTGGAGAAGAGAAAGGAGAGAGATGGACGGATGGGAGAGGAGAAAGGAGGAGAGTGATGCCCAATTAGAAAAAAAAAAGGAGGTAAGAGAGTGAACCAATGAGGAGGAGAAGAAAGAAGGGAAGGGAGAGAAGTGAGGATCATCGGATTCCAAATGACCCGGTCTGACCTAACGTCAACCCGGTTCTAGGTAGCCAATTTCGGTGATTTTTGTCTGTTTTTCCAACGAATTTCTTCGATCCACCACCTAGAACCCACTCCCCAACCCTCCTTCTTCATGTTTCACCCCAAACCCGACGAGATTTGGGCCTTGATTTTGCAATGGAACATCGGTGAGTCCGAGGGTGTCTAGGTGTCAGGACATTTCGACATAGGTATCCTCGAGTCTTCTTAGTACAGGTTTCATTCCCTTGTTTGTATCTTTTATTAGTAATTCTTTCATATTATTCTTAGTTAATTGTATGCTTTGAACATGATCCTACTTTGGCTTAATCTTGCTAATTACATATCTTTTATTGGCAAGCATGTTCAAAATGGCTTCGTCACCTTCGAGTGTCGACCAACACGTGCCTACCCTAGTATGTGGGAATATCGGTGTTGGGGCATGTCAATAACCTAATTTTCTTGAATTTCAATTCACTTGGAATTTCTCGATATCTTCTTTTTTATTAGTCTGACAACATTAGAGGGTTAAATAGTTATTTGTTAGGGCAAAAGAGACTCAATAGAGATGAACCGCATAACATAAGGCATAAGCATAATTACTTTTAAATAAATACAAGAAAATAAATTGTACTTAGTAACTTAGAGTGCGCTTAGCCTTCTTCTAATGGACAAATTTTTTAGTATACTAGGAACATGAGCCGATACACCAAGTGTCATGGTATAAGTGGTTAATTTTTTTTTTCTTCAAGTATCTAACTACTTATATTATAAAGACTTGTGCATGTCGTGTTTTTGCATATTGAATAATCTCTACTTCTTATGGACCATGACCCCATTACATATTTTACTTTTTTTTTTTCCCTTCTGTTGGCATTTTATTTTTTTGTTTATGAATTGAAAAACTTTAATGCTGTCAAATCTTATATATAAAGCCAACAAGCCCAATGAATAGTGTTTTCTAATGTCACCAGCTTCACCAAAAATTATTGGACAGAAATGCCCCTCAAATAAAAAAAAACTTCAAAATCAACCCAAAATAATGCATCAAATACAGTAGGGGTATTTTCAGCATTTTAATAGTTTTGTTTTTAATAATTAATTTTTTTTGTATATTTTTTTTATTATAATTAGTATCTCACAATGTGATAGCAATAATGTAATTCTATTAGTTGTTCATTAAATATTATTTTATCTATTTTTAAACACATTCAAAACATCTTGATAGCCGGGGTAATGTCGATTATAAAAAAAGGTCTTTCGCACACGATTAAATAAGTTGTCAAATGATTTTTTTTTTTGCAACAAACGATATTATCTACAGTAAGGGATTTCTTCTGATATGATCTAAGATTATTTATTTACTTCCAATATTTGACTTTCTTTTTGTCAATTCATGCATATAAATACATTTAAAATGTGTAAGTCACGTGTAGCACGTCGTGATTCAAAAAATGCATTATGGACTTGCGTGAGCGCGTGCATAAATGTTAGTTCACGGAAGGTGGTTGGAAATTCTAGATATTTATTTATGAGTCTGAAAATCTAGATATTTATTTATTTATGGTTAGGGATCTCCATCATCAATAGTCAAAGAAATTTAAATTAGAATATAAAAATGAAGAAAAATAAACAAATAATGAGCCATTAGGATCCAAAAACTATTGGATGGGCGTTACCGCGTGAGGTTGTGCATATATGCCACTATGCAAAATTCATTAAATGTAATGTAAATATAATGTTTTCATATAAATTAATCCGTCAATAATTATTAGTTAAAAATGTGATGTAACTTAAAAGTAAAATTCTAGGACTTAGAGATCAAATCCTCGTATGTTGGTGTTACTTTTAATGCGAAAAAAAAAAAAACATCATGATTGATATAAATAAAAGTGCAACATCAAAGGATGAGGATATAATTCTCATACCTGGAGAATTCTCTCTTTGCCGCCCTCTCTCTCACACTTCTATAATTAGTTTCACAACACTCCCAAGCCTAACATTACGTGTATACTAGAGATGTCTTGGAACGTTGGGAAAACTACACAAACACTATGTGGAGTGGATTATTGGGTTTGCACAATTTTACCACTTCAAAAATTGTTTTTGGTAATTTTATTGCATAGTTTTCATCTATTTTTGTACAAACGTACCATTTCTGTCAAATTTCGTTAAAAAACGGCGTGCCATGTTCTTTGGTGCTTTTTTAAACTCAATTTATCATTTCATATACAGACGACTTAGAAGTCAGAATTGTGTTTATACAGCTCGCCTGCAAAACAAAAGCCAAATGAAGTCGACTAAGACTGATATTGTTGAGGATCTTTAAATTCTTATTCCAACTTGTCTAACGATCATGAAGTGTTGGAAATTCATCAAAAGAATCACCAATATTCGATAGCATCTGGCTGAAATTTAAAAATGATAATCAACGTCTAAATATTAAATTATCTTGAAAGAACAAAATATTGCATGAAAAGGCATATGATAAATCGATCAATCGACAGTTTAGGGGCCGAGCAACTTGTAATATTTGATCAAAACACGTGGCAAAAACATGGATTGAGAACGTTGACAAAAATAATTAAGATTAATTGATTACGATTAATTAATTAAACTATTAAACCATCAACCATGCAACGTACGCGGCAAGTGGATAAAGAAGTACACGTCTGCACTGGGAAGGGTCAACTACTTATACAGCTGTTGGCGGGAACTGGGGACAGCGGACAGAGGAATAAGAAACTAGGACATCTTCAACGCAACCCGAATTTACGTAAATGCCCATCATACACCTTCTGGGAAATTTTGAGATTGACCGACTGGATAATTGGAGATTGTCCGTTTGCCTATTTTTGTTCAACAGTTTTGATTTATTTTCTCCGAAGAACAAATATTTTGATAGATTTGAAGCGTACGGTCGGTCAATCTGTCGCGTGCATACGAAAGTGGGTCTTGGTGTGTGAAAATTTTGAATATATTGTTATTTCTTCAACTCTAGGCCTAAAAAGGTTGTGTTTTTTATTTTGTTCGGGTTGTTTTTGTGTCATATTGACTATTTTAATAGGTTGTGTCGTTCAAACTCATTATCTTAATAGGTTATTAACAGGTGATCCGTGACGACCTGAGTTGTTCACGCAAGAAATTGACATGACTAATGTCTAAATCTGACAAATAATATCGTATTTAGTTCTTAATGGGTGACTCGATACCTGCCTGACTCGTTAAGGGGTACTAGATAATAACCCAACTCATTAACAGGTTGATTCAAGCTTGTTATTATCGTGTCGTTTCGTGGTTAATGGATTGTACACAGAGACCAAGCTAGAAATTTCTCCTAGTGGGGGCAATCTGAAAAACAACTAAGAAGACCTTATTATAGAATGGCTTCTACCCAATATGATAATAGGTGTAATTTCAAATGATGATGTATCACAATCTCAATGTTACAAAAATTTCAGGTTAGTAATGGAAAGTGGCAAAGTGTTGAGAAAAATATTACTATAGATAGGCAAGGGAGAGGGGTTTGTCGGTTTGAATGACAGAATAACAGCATGCTCATATAATATTTGATATGGAGTGAAGTAGTATGAAGGTATTGTGGATATTAGATACTATATTTACTTCAAAGATAACGCGTGCATATTTTATAACTGTATTATGCAATTTAACAAACGAATCACTTGAGTGGGGGTATCTGCCCCCAGTGAGCCTTCATTGGCTCCGTCCATGATCGTACAAGAAATCGCTAGACATATTCACTGTACATGAATAAGTGTGTTTTAATTTGTTGTTGCTTGTGTAGATAGAATTTTACATGAAGAATATACGAGTTTTTCTTTTTTAAGGAATTTTGACGATAGAAATAATTAATATTTAATACTTAAGTCGTTACTGTTTGTATAATTGTCATCTAAGAGATCGGCTTGAATAATATTGAGACACCTCAAATCATCAAGAGAGCGTGTTGAACAATATTAGAACACCTCAAGCCACTTAAACTAGATCCGGAGAACTTCAACATACCTATGCATTTTTAATTATTGAACACAATGACAACGTTGATAATTAAGATAAATAATTCTATAAATTAACTCTATAAAATATATTTGTAGGTCAGACAAATATATGTATTTATGAAAAATAATTATAAAATAGATTGAGTGTATTTTACTATTGAAAGTGATAACTAGTGTCTTTAAGAAAATGACAACAATTTGTTAATAATACATACCTCCCAATCATCAATAGTACATTTGTTAACTAAGTATTAAGTCTCATACAAAAGTAAACAGTACATTTTGTAAGCATAAAGTCAATTGATTGGGGTTCTTCTGTCGTTTAAGTGTTTTTTTTATAATCGTGTTACATTTAGCCGACACATTTTCTTTAATAAGATGTTATTTTTGCACATAATTTTCATGTGAGATTTATAATTTGACTTCTTAGACTCTTCTTTGTATCATCTTATAACGCTTCTTTTGTTCTAATTGAGTTGCATAATGTCCAACAAGTATTATAAAAAGAAATTTAAGCGTTAAAGTCAAAGTTTTTGTTATATTGCATACTAACTGTGATTTTGTGAGGAAGAGAATGATCTTTTTTGCTGTCTCGTGTCATAATTTTTTTTGACAAATGATAGCGTTAGTTAATTAAATTGTTAAGTTAAAGAGGAAAGAAAGTAGTGGAGACCTTTTTCGTTTTTTTTTTTTTTTTTTGTTGAACAAGGGGAGTAGTGGAGATTGAATCACTGCGGTAAAGCATCATCTGTATAATATATTTATTTATAGTTGTCAATTTAAATTCCATGGAATAAGCATCTTGACCTTTAGGGTTCATCGACCATTCTAAAGTCCGCCGGTATTCCTAATTTTTTATGTTTTAATTTTTGGAATAAAGGCCGCCGTGCAAGTTGTAATTGAACACCAACAAAACCTCTGGACCTGTTTAAGTTGTTGACTTTGTACGTGTTATCGAGGGAGAGAGAATCAATCTTGCAATTGCAACTAGTGATTTGTATGTTTTATAGTCACGTGATGAGTCATCCATGCATAACGAAATATACTTCATTATAAATTCAATTTTCTTTTTGTTCATGGGCGTGGATCATCAAGGTGCTGTTTGAAAATTATATTGTTTTCAGTTTTCAGTTCTTTTTTTTTTCCTAAAAATTCGTTTTTTAACTATTTTCAAATTTTAAATTTCAAATAAATGAAAGCGGAGAACCAAAAAAATGAAAATTACTTTGTTTTCAAAGTTTAGTTTTTAGTTTTTTTTTTTAACTTAAATATTTACCAAACAAAGGTTTTAGGTTCGTTTCACGCCAAAGACGAATTTGAATTACATTATTACTAGTCTATTACGAGACTAAACCGATTTTCTTTCTTTAATGTAGATAATATTGTTTGTTTAAAAAAAAAATTTACCAAACGAATTTTCAGTTTTCAAAAAATAAAAAACTACAAGTAAAATGGTTATCAAACGACTTTTTGAGTTTAGAATTATGGATGCCTTGACTCTTGAGATGACTGGAAAGATTGCATTGCATTTTATTGTCTGACAAGCATATCGTACCAATACATCGATTCCTTGATCTTGACTTTTGACTCGATCTCTGTTTATTTGGACTCACTGTGTCTATGTGCAGTTGTCAAACACGTCTCTTGCGCATCACAATTCAAAGGCAACACTTTTCCTATGCCAATTTCCACATGCTCCTCTTCCTCTACATTTTCTTCTTAATTTTCTTGGTACATTCTCATTGCACTTCGCTTTCCGTCTACTGGTATTTTTCATTGCGTTATCTGTTAATGTGCACCACTTAATCCAATACTTGTATGAAAGTATGTATTACGTTTGGCAAAATACCTTTGATTGCAGAGATTTCAAATCTTCTACTATTCTCTTAATACGTAGTATACGTACATTACTCGTTAAAGGGTTTTACTCCCCAACTCGATTGCTATTAATTTTCAAAGGTGACAAAAACTATTTGACGAGACATTTATAATAAAATTTTTCGTTATTATCTTGCTTTACAGACGTATACGTATTCACATTTGCTAAAAATAATGTGTTTCTTCCATACACTCAAGTTTGAATCACGCTCCATTCGTTTTGTAATATTGTTTGTGTGATAAATCATATTTCAGACCCTGATATTTAACCACGACAAATACATTTTAGGGTTTGGAACTTTGAGGGGCGACGGTGCCACCCAACAACTTGGAAGGCCATCACTTCAATTCCCGGTAAAATAAGGGCAATATGGTAAACTCGATGAGTCCGTAGAAGAAGGACATAAAAGCAGCGACAATGACAACAAACAGTAAGCAACAACAAACTTTCAATCCAATAACTCCAACAGAAGAGGAGCGTCGATGACCGAAGCCATGGACGATCGAGATTGAATTTTGAAGGCCCTCCATCCAACTTCTTGATTGATTGTTGACTGATGAGATTATCATAAAAAGCATACAAAAGTCCCAGTTGCTGTTAGAGTTAACAGCGCGTACGTGTTCCTCTTGGAAAAAAAGCACTTCTGTGTTTTTTCACGGAAACCCCCTCTCCAAGCTTACCTTATTTGACCGCCAAATCTCTTGCTCTCTCCCCCTCTCTCTTTCTCCCCTTTTTCTCTTTCTCTGCAGCTCCTTGTTTTGTGTGTTATGAACAACACAAGCTCTATAAGTGGCCCGTTCACATCTGTGAGAAGCAGTTTATAAGTGCTTTTTTCTCAAGCGTTGAATAGATCAAACAACTCGTGGGGTTTGAACCAAAGAAAATAAAAAAGGGAAAGAAAACTCAAACGTTGAATCCAGAAAACTTTCACCTACCTTTCCCTCTTCTGTCTATCTTCCAATTCCACAGCAACCAAAAAACCCAAAACTTTTTGGTTGCCCTGGAATTCAAAGCGTT
This sequence comes from Pyrus x bretschneideri, assembly GCF_019419815.1. Taxonomy (NCBI): domain Eukaryota; kingdom Viridiplantae; phylum Streptophyta; class Magnoliopsida; order Rosales; family Rosaceae; genus Pyrus; species Pyrus x bretschneideri. Next base: position 10,996,334 of record NW_025999820.1, on the reverse strand, counting down.
GGTCTTTTTCCAAATTTTCCATCTTCCAAGTTTCCAATTCCGTCGTTTTGACACGTCTTCCAAGGGGACTAGTGGGATTAGTTGTTTGTTGTTTGTTGTTTGAGGTATATATATTTATATATATATAGCAGTCAGACTCAACTCATATCCCATCCAATTCCATTCAATATCTCTTTGGAGTTTCGGAATTTCAAAAGCACTTTTTAGGACTTCGTGAAAATCCCATTTCAGGTTAGGTAATGATTAATCTCTCGAATCTGTTAACAACCCACTTTGTAGTTTGATTAAATTTAATTGGGTTTTGATTAAATCTTGGTGGTTTCAATCTTTACTCATAGATTTTTATGTTCTTACTAATTAGCAGGTGACGATTTTGCGCCTTTCGACTTGAACTTGTTAGATCTTATGGGTTTATCCCTCTCACTACTTGCCTCAGCCTGGGAAGAAATTGTGAAGCACAGATTCTTTCAATTGACCTACAACATCAGTATAACTCCCAGAGATGGAGGACCACAAGTTATTCTAAGAACACACAGCTTCAAGAGTGAATCCGAATCCTTGGCAGTTAATTCAGACAGTTCTAGCAAGTCGGGCACTACCAATTCGAGTCGCTTGAGTGAATGCAAACCCGAAAAAGTGATGCTCGACAGGAATCTTTCGTTTAAGGGTCTTGTTCAAGATAAACAAGACATGGAGTTAGAGTTCTGTAAAGGCAAAAATGAATTGAAGCACAAACCAATGCCTGCACTTGCTCTCCCTGAACCGGTGATTTTGTTTTCGCCAAGGCCGGTTAGCGAGCTTGATGCTGCTGCTGTTAAGCTTCAGAAGGTTTACAAGAGTTACCGGACCCGAAGAAACCTTGCTGATTGTGCTGTCGTGGTTGAGGAGCTATGGTGAGTCTTCTTGTAATTTCTTGCCATTGATTTGATCAAATTTTCAATTTTTTTTATTTTACGGTTTGATTAATTTTGGTTGTTTGGAATACTTTAGGTGGAAGGCATTAGATTTTGCAGCTCTGAAGAGGAGTTCTGTGTCATTCTTCAACGTTGAGAAGCCGGAAACTGCTGTTTCGCGGTGGGCGAGGGCTAGGACTAGAGCAGCCAAGGTTGGAAAGGGTTTGTCCAAGGATGAGAAGGCACAAAAATTGGCTCTTCAACACTGGCTTGAAGCGGTAAGTTCTTGCGAAAACTCGACAACATTTTATCTGAACTTGAAAAATTGATGATTTTTCGTGCTTATTTAAACACATTACGGGATTCATGATCTAACATTTAGATGTTTCTTGATATTTTATGCAGATTGATCCACGACATCGGTATGGACACAATTTACACTTTTACTATGACATCTGGTTTGAAAGTGAGAGCAGCCAACCTTTCTTCTACTGGTAAGTAGTAATATTTTTATTGTTCCTGTGTTTCCGAGATGATTTCCATGTCAATTACTGATCAATTTGTGTAATGTAGGTTGGATGTCGGAGATGGGAAAGAAATAAACCTCGAGAAATGCTGCAGGGCAGTTCTACAACGTCAATGCATCAAGTATCTTGGACCGGTTAGTCCAACCCCTAAACCCGAATTTCGTTTACAACCAACGTAAAATGCTTGCTAATTGCATACTTACGTGTGTTTTCTTTGTGCTTGCAATATGTTCAGATAGAAAGAGAAGCATATGAAGTAGTAGTCGAAAATGGGAAGCTTTTATACAGGCAGGGTGGGGTGCTTGTGAACACACATGAAGGTTCCAAATGGATATTTGTCCTCAGCACAACAAGGTCTCTGTATGTTGGTCAGAAGAAGAAGGGTCAGTTCCAACACTCAAGTTTTCTAGCAGGTGGTGCCACCACTGCAGCCGGAAGATTGGTTGCCCGTGACGGGATTCTTGAGGTACGAAATTTACCCCTGCACATGTGTGAGCGTGGGCCAAGAGGCTAGTAATACGTTTGTGTGTTTTCTTATAGTCCAAGTAACTTTTATGTCATGTCTTAAACTTAATTTCAACTGTTATTTCAGGCTATTTGGCCATACAGTGGTCATTACCACCCAACAGAAGAGAACTTCATGGAATTTATCAGCTTTTTAGAAGATAATCACGTCGACCTCTCCAATGTCAAGGTAAATGTTTCGTGTTTGTTTTCTTATCCAATGAGTATCGTTAATGAAGTTTGAATTCAGAACCTCGTTAGACCAAGTGTTCATGAGTGTGTGCTTGTTTGTTCACGTTCTAACTTATATTTCTCTTGATTTTCCAGAGGTGTGCAGTTGATGATGACTTCTCTTATACGAAGACCACTGAAGGGGAATCAACAAAGGAGGGTTCAATCAAATCTACCGATCCGACGGTGCAAACAAAGCTGATTCACATGACTTGGCCAGCAAGGCTCCAATCACAACCGTTCAAGAACAAACTAAGAAGGTTGACAGTGCCAATGCCAAGCCACCAGTTTTTGACATGCCCAGGCGCTTGTCATGCAAATGGACAACAGCAACCGGACCCCGAATCGGGTGTGTTCGGGACTACCCGACCGAACTACAATCCAGGGCACTTGAACAAGTTAACCTATCTCCTAGAGTCGGTCCTGGGCCGTCAGTACGTTATGGCCCAATTCCTTCTCCAAGGCCTAGCCCAAAGATCAGGCTCTCACCCCGGCTCGCATATATGGGCCTCCCTAGCCCAAGGACCCCAATCGCCGCTGCCAATTAAGCTAGCCGAAGGGCACATTAGGTTCGTGGGCTGGAGTTAGTTACAGTAGGTTAATAATGGGCCAAAGAAGCCGTACCTGGTGGGTAGTCATCTGCCGGAAGCATGGTGGGCCTTTTGCTGAGTTCAATAAGGATGAGTTAAGGGGACTAACCCAATTTTTTCGTTCCTTTGATTCTTTCATCAAGTTTATTTTGATCTAGGTCATTTAATTTTTTGTATATGCCTTGACTAATCCAAATTGCATTTTTTTTTCTTTCAATTTTGTACCGATTTAACTCATGTAATTTTGGGTCGGGTCGGGTTCAATTTATTCATTTGTATACCGGAAGTTGAGGCCAGTGAATGATACAATTATATTCAAAAGTTCATCCAAATACTAGAGTAAATTTACAGGCAATTTTAGAGATAAATTTTCAGACTATATTATGTATGTGATGTCACAGTTGATGATTGAATTTATTCTTTAAATTATTAAAAATAAGTCTAATTATTAATCGTCATATCATTTATTTTATCTATACGTATCTCACATATTACGTTGTATTTGTTCACGTTTCACATGTGTTACTTATGCTATTTTAACAGAGAAAATAAGCATTTTGCTTATTAAATTCCAGTATCATACATGCCATCTCTCTCCCTCCCCTCCCCCCCAACTCCCCGCCCTCCCCTCCCCCACGGCTCCGCACCCCCCCCCCCCCTCTCTCCTCTCTTCTGTTGATGTGAAGACTCTGTGTACAGCCTCATTCATAACTGCAGGATAGCCTGGGTTGGCTGCCGACGCTTGTAGGGACAAATTTGCAGATATTGTACGATATTTGTGCAAACTTGTCGGCAAGGAAAATAAATGGCTTTCATCACCACGTGTCAATATGTCATGCATCGCCTATATACTATGCAGTATATTTAGCGGTAGCTGCATGCAGGCTATCTGTCTCTCAGTCTCTGTGTGTCGAGGCCTGCGTTTCTGGAGACTGCATCTGCATGCATGTGCCAATTTACTAGTTTTCTTTCGCAATGTCCTCTTTGACTTCGATTTTGGGGTTTATAACTCGATACTATTGGATCATTGACGGAGGGAAAGACCACAACTTTGGATTTACGCGTAACCAATTGAGTTACAATCCCGCTTGATATGCGATATACATAATACATGTTTGGTACGTTTTCGTAAGGGTAATCGGAATAAGGAAAAAGAATTGAATTCCGATTATGGAGTATTCTGGTATTTATTAAATATTAAGAAATAAAGAAAGTGGGGGAACCCATATAAAACAAGGAATCCAATTTCTGAAATTGGAGAAACGAGATTCCCTAGTTTTGTGAGGTATTTGAATTCCTGGAGGGTAAGGGAATCGGGAATGCATCTTTTGTTCTTATTATGCCCTCACTTGTTTCTTATTATCCCCACATTGCCCTTCATTTGACACTCATTATGTCATTTTTAATAAATAAAAAAAAAACTATTTATATATATAGATAATTTTATTTTATAAATTTAATTAAGAATTTAATTTAATTAATTAGTATGAAAATAATTTATTTATGTAAGGGCAATTTAGTCATCAACTTAGTTTTCATTCCGATTGAAATGAATTAGTAAACAACTTATATAGACTCAACATCATTCTTGCCATCTTTTAATAAATAAATAAAACCTATTTATATATGCTCATATAGATGAATTTTATTATATAAATTTAATTAATTAGTATGAAAATAATTTATTTATGTAAGGGCAATATAGTAATCAACCTAGCTTTCATTCCGATTGAAGTAAATTAGTAAAGAACTTATATGGACTCAACATCATTCCTACTCCAATTCCAGACAATTTTAGTAAACAACTTCAAAAGGAATTTGATTCTGATTCCAACTCATTTCAATTCCTTCTCAATCCAATTCCCCCTCAATCCAATTCCTCTAAATTTGATTACAGATTAGTAAACGCGCCAGTTATACGTCATTCATACAAAGTCTCCTAACATGGTTGAGGGGCAGCTAACCGAAAGGAAAGCGGGTAGGCCGTCTACTTATTAAATCAAATTTATGTTTTTATGCAAGTACAAATTGGGCGGAGTAAGATATTTAATAATGTTGGGCTAAAAATTTTCCCTTTTTCATCTAAAGTGACTTGTGGACCTATTTTAATTTTCACTAATTGGATGAACTTCATAAGAATATAGCTCTAAAAAATTCATTTACCAAGATACTCCACCCTTGTGTACGAAAAAACTTAGTTGGCATAAAAAGTGTACACACTTGTAGAGGCAGATTCATGATTCTAACATTAGGTAGTCCCAATAAAAATGCTCTCATCGAAATAACATAAAAAATTAAACAATAAACTATTAACTTTTCATTCATAATCTTTTTACAAACAACATTATAAGTGTTTACCTAAAAAAAAAAACCATTAGAAGTTACAAAGACTAAATTTAATCTCGACGAGGTTTCATACTCTGAAAAACATGTTATAATAGTTTCATTGTTAATACAAGAAAAACCAATGGAGAACCTATAGCTGCTGCTCACTTCTCCTCCACCAGTCCTCAAAAGTCCTGACGGCCACTTATCCGGATTCTCTTTAATGCTTCTGCCGCTGCACTCTTGTGCCTACAACGCTCACGGAGTCTCGAGTTTATGTAAGTTTTTTTTACTAATGAAGCTTGTGTAGCTATGAACAAGAAAACTTTACCATAAATAGTTAATGAGATTTTGATGTGAGCTAGCAAAGTCCTGCTTACTCGCAGGAAATTGAATAAGTCGTTATTGCAACATCATTGAGACTCTGCAAGAAAAGCATCAATCCCAACCCAATAAAATCTTCGGAAAATTCAGACTTTGGAGTGCACAGCCAGATGGACTGTGTGTTCTCCATCTGCCCTTCCTGTTTGAAAACTGATCCCAACTTCAAACTTCATGTACTATTTAGTCGGCTAATTAAATCAGTGCATCGTATTGGTTTAATTAAATTCCAGCCTCTCATCAGTATCATATATGGTCATAGACCACGCTAATCAGTGCATCGTACTGGGTTCGCTACCGATGCTAGTAGGGACAAATTTGCAGATATTGTCCGATATTTGTGCCAAATTGTACGGCAAGGAAAAGAAATGGCTTTCGTCTCCACGTGTCAATATGTCATGCATCCTCTACATACGAGGCAGGCAGGTCCATATATGGTAGCCCGTAGGGCTCCTATGTAGTAGTAGCTGCATGCAGTCTCTGTGTGTGTGTGTGTGTTGAGGTCTGCGTTTCTGGAGACTGCATCTGCATGCATGTGCCAATTTACTAGTTTTCTTTAGCAATGTCCTCTTTGACTTCGTTTTCAGGGTTTATAACTCGATACTATAGGATTATTGGCGTAGGGGAAGACCACAACTTTGGATTTACGAGTAACCAAGTGATTTACAAATTCAGTTTGATATGTAATACACATAATACATATTATGCGTCGTTCATACATTAAATTCATAAATCAGATTTATGTTTTTATGCAAGTACAAGTTAGGGCGGAGTCAGATATTTAATAGCGTTGGGCTAAAATTTTTCCGTTTTCCATCTAAAGTGACTTGTGAACATGTTCTAATTTTCACTAATTGGATGAACTTCATAAGAATATAGCTCCGAAAAATTCATTTACCAAAATTACGAAGAAACTTAGTTGGCATAAAAAGTGTACATACCTGCAGAGACTGATTCATTATTCTAACATCGAGTAGTCCCAATAAAAATGCTCTGATGGAAATAACATTGAAAAATTAAATGATAAACTACTAACTTTTCATTTATAATCTTTGTACAAACAACATTATAAGCTGTTTACCCAAAAAGCTACAAAAACTAAATTTGTCCACAACTAGATTTCATACTCTGGAAAATATGATAGGTTCATTGTTAATACAAGAAAAACCAATGGAGAACCTGTAGCCGCTGCTTTCTTCTCCTTCACCACGTACCCAAACTTGAATGGTCCTCGAAGGCCATGACGGCCACTTGTCCGGACTTTCCTTAACGCATCTGCCACTGCACTATTGTGCCTACAACGCTCATGGAGTCTCGAGTATAGGTTTGTTTTTTTTTACTAATGAAGCTTGTGTAGCTATGAACAAGAAACTTTACCATAAATAGTAATGAGATTCTGATGTGAGCTAGCAAAGTCCTGCTTACTCGCAGGAAATTGAATAAGTCGTTATTGCAACAACATTAAGACTGCAAGAAAGGCATCAATCCCAACCCAATAAAATCTTTGGAAAATTCAGACTTTGGAGTGCACAGCCAGATGGACTGTGTGTTCTTCATCTGCCCTTCTTGTTTGAAAACTGACCCCAACTTCAAACTTCATGTACTTTTTAATTTACTATTTGCATATAATAAAACATGATTGTTTGGAAGACTGTAATCTTAGTGTTCTGATTTTGAATAAATCTCTCCAGTTGAAAATTCTTGTGCCCTTGACCAACTCGTCCAAAGGAACAGGGTCCCATACCTTCACATAAATCAGACAGTTTTCACATTTTCTATGGTATTTTTTGGCCTTTGACTGGAGTGTAGGACTGATTGAGTTGTCAAAAGAAAGAGCATTCCTATCGTGGATGCAAATTTTCGCTTTCTTATTTTTGGACAAAATTGCACCTTCAAAACAATTAACATCTTAGTTCAAGGCCAAGAGCTTCACACGTCCACGATGAATGAGAGGGGCTTTGGCCGAAGAATCTCCGATGCCAAAGTTAGAATTTGAGGGAAAAATGTTTAGAGAAATTTGAAAAATTTAGCAAGAGAGTTGGACTTAGGTTTTTGGAGAAATGAGGTGATGTTTATAGGGGTGTGGCCGGCCCCTATGGGAGAGATGGGAACCGGCCGCATTTGGTGGTTTTCTAGGTGTAATTGCAAGATCTTATGTCAAAATAATATCTTGCAATTACTTAGGAAATTAATCAATTAATTTAGGTAATTAATCCTATTTTGAATAAATATTTTAGAGGTTACCCTGGGGAGGATTTGATGAGATGGATGAAATAGGTTTTGAATAAATACCTATTTTGATCACTTTTGACCTTGATTGAGTTGTGATTGTCCGCTGCTCACGTGTGGGAGTTCCGGTGCCCCTCAAGGGTAATTTTATCTTTTGAACTCAAGAATCCGCATGTTACCTCCATATTTTTCTCGATTATTTTTAGCTCTACACCCATATTCCAATCTTGTCCATGTCATTTGGCTTCTTGGTTTAGGGTTCTGTTTGACAAGAAGGCAGAACAGATATACCTCTCTCTCTCTCTCCCCTGCATCTCCATCCCCCCTGCCTCTCTCTCTCTCTCTCTCTCTCTCCACATCAACAAGGTAACAACCTACTAATTACTGATCCCACAAAACAGTTCATCAATATTGCCATTTGGATATTTCCAACAAAAATGAAGAGAAAGACATGCTGCATTATTCTAGTTGCTACTCTTCTGTGTTGGGTTTCTCTTACAAGCAGGCCTTTTGCATCCTACGATGCTCCACATCAACAAGGTAGCAACCTACTAAATTACTGATACTATACTTCTGATGGGAGGTTCTTGGCTGTTTCCGGAAATTTATCACCATATCTCTATATTTCTTATCACGTGCCAGATATATCTTCGGTTTATGTTAGAATACTGTGTTTTCGTAAAGTTATATGTGTAATAATTGATTCCAAATACCTTTTCTTATAGCTAATCAAACAGAGAAAACCCCATATTCCCAAGGAGCTACATTTGACTCAAAACAGGTACATCCTTGAACTTTGGCCCTCCATATCTCTGGATATATTATATGGATAATTAGGGTTTGTGTTTTGGTATATGGATAATTAGGGTTTATGTTTTGGTATATGGATAACTAGGGTTTGTGTTTTGGTATATGGATAACTAGGGTTTGTGTTTTAGGGAGTCGAGGAAGGCATGGGAGGAAGAAGGTATAGAGGGCTGAGTAGGCTGGGGTCAAGGCCACCCAACTGTGAGCATATATGTGGAAGCTGTGAGCCATGTGTTCCAGTTCAGACACCCACAACCACTGACCACTTTGGACTTCAATATACCAATTACAAGCCTGAAGGATGGAGATGCAAATGTGGTTCTACTTTCTTCACTCCATGAAAGTATTGCTCTATTTCAAGCCGTTTTCCGGTATATGTTTCCGAATATAAGATACACCGGAACATATTATAATTTTTGCAAGCTATCTCAAGCTTCAAGCTCTTGCTATGTATAAACTGAACATTTTCGTTTTTGATGTTTTTTTTTTTTTTTTTTCCTTGAAGCTTTACACAGTTAGGAGTCTACACATTTGTAAATTATTGCAATTGGAAATTACTCCTGCGCATTTGTACAAAATGTTCTTCATCCTCCAAAAAAGTTGAACTTAAAGAAGGGAGTGTTAACCAAACGCTCTTGGTACTGTTCATTCTTAATGTTAATGATATTTTTACTTTAAAAATTCACTTATGATACTATTTACATACAACATCTTTTTGTCATTTTAGCAAACCTTTTTCATTAATTTTCTTTTTAAAGAAAACTAATTTCCCTAATAAGAAAAAAAATGGTTTTAGCAAAACAGTGTTTATTTTCTATTATTTACAGTTGACGCGTATAGACTTGACTAATTATTGCACAAATATTTGTTTTTTATTTTTATTTTTTTTATGATCATGCAAAACGATTATTTGTACGTAAAACATACCTTTTTAAGAAAATAAATTAAATATAAGTGTCCGAGTACGTTTTCTTGTGACGCATCTAACAAAAACATAAGACATTTATCTGAACGATCTCACTTACCAATTAAAAGTGATTTACACTTTTCCAAGTAAATTCGGACGGTGTAATTGAAAGAGAGGTGTGATATCTATACACCTTATTTTACTTCTTATATATCTTTTTAATTTTCGGCCATTTGATCGGTTGAATTGAAAAAGATCAATAGACAAAAATTATCAAGAGGAATGTAAAAAGTAAAATAAAGTGTATGAATAGCACATCTCTAAAAAGGTTATCCAAACTTGAATAAAATAAAGTATGTAAGACACGGCAAACGGAGTGCGTGTCACGTTTTTCATGGGTTAGTCGGTCTTTTGAAATTCAAAAGATCAGATTGAAATCACACACGGTTGGACCACGTGTCAAGATCTCTCTTGCTTTGCGAAAATGTCACGTGACATCATATTCCCAAAAAAAAAGAAAAAAATGAAATTGCTCTCAACCATCTATTTTCATTTTAGCATTCTCACTTCTGCACATACTAAACATAAAAAAGACATTTTCAATCCATTGAACTTTGTTTGTGTGTAATGATATATTTAATGGAGCCAGATAAATAAATTAATTATGAACTCGTTATCTCTAAAATTTGAATGTAAAAGTTAAAAAAAATAAAATAAGCATTTTTCATCTGCTGAACATTAAGCTTCCAAGTGAATCAAAAGTAGAAAAGTAGGATAGAAGCTACCATGCATTGACATGGTGGTATCCCTTCATGCTTTTGTTTTGTCGCGTTTCTTGCCGTGTCGTTATTTTTTGTGATTATATAATAATTCTTCTTGTTAATTCAACATATTCTTATATTGTATCGTGTTGTATTTTTGTGTCTGTGTATTGGATAGGAGGGGGCGGTGGTGGGTATAGATACGAATACTATAGATAACAATAGGCCAACAAGCCCGCTTCTGCTTTTGCTTTTGCCGCTTCTCCTTCTGTAATTTATAATCCAAAAGTGCTTTTAACCCAACAAAAGTAAATAAAATAAAATATAATAATTCAGAATAAAAAAAAGAAAATCTTAACCCTAGATCTCCAACAAGAAAGAACCCACCGAGGCCCCAGCGCATTGCTGTCCGTACAAAATTTGTTTGCTTTGCTTTGCTTTTGCGTAATAATTTTTTTTTTTTTCCTGCTTTGCTTATATTGGATGAACAATCCGGAGTCGTTGCGGTTGAGTCGGCCGACTGCCTTCTGCTGATGCACCTGCGGGGTCGTCGTCGTTGTTTTTGATGTGATTTTTTGGAATAATCTTCCAACTTCTCTCCGAATTTTTTTTTTTTTTTTTTTGGTTTTGTAATTTTAGGGTTAGGGTTTCGATTTCAATTGATTTGGGCTGCTCTGGAAGATATGGAACCTCGCGTTGGGAATAAGTTTCGGCTCGGCCGGAAGATCGGCAGCGGCTCGTTCGGAGAGATCTATCTGGGTTTGTTGCTTCTTTATTCTTCCTGTTAATTGTGGATTTGTATGTAATTTTGTATATTTATGTATGTAAGGAGGTGGTTAATTGTGGATTTGAATTTTTTTTTTTTTTTTTGCAGGTACAAATATTCAGACGAACGAAGAGGTCGCGATTAAGCTTGTGAGTGGCGTTTTTGTTCCAATTCAGCTACGAAGTTTTGATTTTATTTATTTATTTTTGGTTGATTTTGATGCCCATTTGCTAGTTTTTTAGTTACGTGTTAATTTAAGTTTAATCCGTGATCTGAGAATTTGTATGAATGATTCTTTAAGTTCATGGTCTGGTTTTCGTGCTTCGGCTTTCACTTTGCGTTAGTAATGCTGAGGAATCAAGGTTTTGTGGAACGACTGGTCCTTAGATCAATTGATTTTCCCGTTTATGTTGATGCTATTACTGCTAGGAGCTTGTGTTTCAGGTTCTTTCCTCTTTATGGGCAGAGTTCCGAGCAATGTATTGGTTTGATTGATTGATAAGCATCTAGAAACTAATCTTAGGAAGATCGTATTTTCTTGTAAAAAGTGAGGTCTTCAAGTTTTGGTGTTGGTGTTGAAGTTTCCTTTTTGAACTGTTATTAGCGTGAAATATTTGTGTGTTATGAAGTTAATTGTCGTGCTGTTTCTGATACTTAGGAAAATGTGAAGACAAAACACCCTCAGCTGCTGTATGAATCCAAGTTATACAGGATCCTAGCAGGAGGAAGTAAGTGAAACTGCTGCATTTGATAGTTCGTCAGCAGTTTCTGGTGCAAGTTTTTGCTGTAAGTTTTCTGATTTCTAAATTTGGTTTTTGCAGCTGGGATTCCAAATGTGAGGTGGTTTGGAGTTGAAGGAGACTATAACGTTTTGGTTATGGATTTACTGGGCCCTAGTCTTGAAGACTTATTTAACTTCTGCAGTAGGAAACTTTCTTTGAAGACCGTTCTTATGCTGGCTGATCAAATGGTAGGTGTGAGCCTATGCTCAATTGCACATCATTGTATTGGTTTTAGATATTTATGTGGGAGATACTGACCTTTGCTGTGCTTGACATTTATTTCAGATCAGTCGTGTTGAATTTGTTCACAGTAAGTCATTTCTACATCGAGATATCAAGCCAGACAATTTTCTTATGGGCTTGGGAAGGCGTGCAAATCAGGTTTTTTTATCTCAATTTGGTGTACATAGTTGTGTAGGTCTATGTTTCATATGCCATTGAGTCTTTATTAATACGGTAATTGATTTTTCGTTACATGTAGGTGTACATGATAGACTTTGGTCTGGCTAAGAAATACAGAGATAGTACAACGCGTCAGCATATTCCTTATAGGTGAGATTGATTTGTGTTTTTCTGTGTTCCCTAATATGGTCTTCGAATATGATTCTAGAGAAATGTAGCATAAGATAAACAAGAAAAGGACTCCAACTACGAGATATGTGGTTAATGATGTAACTGTACATGGGCATGAATGCTGCAGGGAAAACAAGAATTTGACTGGAACTGCAAGATATGCAAGCATGAACACTCACCTTGGAATTGGTATGTTTTAGACGTTTAGTCTTTCTTTTTGCCTTTTCTATTCCTATTATCTACTTTTGTTCTTGTTAAATCTACTATCTGGTTTGTTGACATTGATTTAGAATTTCTTTTATGCTATTCTGCGCTTTATAGAGCAAAGCCGGAGGGATGATTTAGAATCTCTTGGTTATGTCCTTATGTATTTCCTTAGAGGAAGGTGATTATTTCTGAAGACCCTATTTTTGTTATTGTAGTGCTGTCTGTTGGTGTTTTGTTTAATAATTGTTTTTGCCTTTAGTCTTCCTTGGCAGGGACTAAAAGCGGGAACTAAGAAGCAAAAGTATGAGAGAATTAGTGAGAAAAAGGTTTCTACTTCAATTGAGGTACGATGCTTGTGAATGTTATTGTGGTTTTATACAATTCAGGTCTCATGTCTCGCGTGTTGTGACTAGAGAATTAATGATTTCGCAGGCATTATGTCGGGGTTATCCGACAGAGTTTGCTTCGTATTTCCATTACTGTCGCTCTCTACGGTTTGATGATAAGCCAGACTATGTTTATTTAAAAAAAATATTCCGGGATGTCTTTATTCGTGAAGGTTTGAATTCTATTCTCATTACAATGAGCATTATAAGTGGATTTCCACATTACAGTGAGCATTCTATTTACACTGATTGTATCCATTGGGTTTTGCTTCAGGCTTTCAGTTTGATTATGTGTTTGACTGGACAATTTTGAAGTATCAGCAATCACAGCTGGCTGTTCCTCCAACCCGTGCCCTTGCTGGTGCTGGAACAAGTTCTGGGATGCCCCATGCTGCTGTTAATGCCGACAGACTGACAGGTACGTTGTTTAGGATTGGTCTAGATGAATTTAAACGGCATTCTTATCGATAAGTCTATTTGTTGCTGGTGCTAGAGGATGGTGGTGTTTTAGATTACCACATACATTTTTCACCTATTCGCTTATTTTAAGATTTGACTTCTGTCTGTATGTTAATATATAAATTTAAGGAATTCTTTGTTTATTTTCGAGTGATATAACTTATTACTAAAGGTTTTCTGATATCTGGGTGTCATTTCTCCCATATTATTAGCTTTGGATTTTATAACATTCTGCTTCATGGCTTCCTTGTAGGTGAGGAAGACGGGCGGCCAACTGGTCTAACATCATTGGATTCCTCTCGGCGGAGAATACCTGGACCGGCTCTCAATTCCATGAGCCTTTCGAGGCAGAAGAATCCAATTGCTAATGATGCTTCATTAACTAGAGAGGTGAGTTGTTTGGAATGCATTATTTTATGAATTGAAATCATTTTTGCGGGGTTGTATCAACTGGAATAGTTCTGTGTTTAATACCTTGCGACAAAAATCTCATGGGCATGCTTGGGCCTTGCAGACGTCAAATAGCAACATTTTTGGCCGGTCAGCCGGATCATCAAGGAGAGTCGCTGTTTCTAGCAGCCGTGATGCATTTGGCGGAAGTGAGTCTGACATTCGCCCTCGAACAACTGATGCTAGCCCTGGAGGACACAGAATTTCAAGTGGCCGAAGAAGTTCACCAGTCGAGTCATCGGACCCCACCCGGAGACATACATCTCAGACTAGGAACTACGAGACTACCCTTAAAGGCATCGAAGGTCTGCATTTAGACAATGAAGAGAGGGTTCATTATTAGCGATGCTGACCCTTGCAGGTTCTGTAAATCGAAATTCGATGGTTTTGCCTTGGGCTGTTTTAATATACGTCGAAGGTGAGAGGGTCCTTTCGAGGGAGGCGATTTCATTTGAACTCCGTTGTTTCCCCATGCAAGAGAGCTGCGAGTGTTTGTTGTTTTAACTTGTGCTTTTAACACGATACATTCATTTGCGTGATGAACAATGTAAATTTTCGTTTTCCAAAGAAAAATAACTGAATTGTTCAAACAGAAATGTTCCCCTTAAGCCCTTATTTGTGTGTTTAACAAAATTGGTAAAGAATTGTTAGAAGCTGCATGTTTCACTTTGTTCCCAAAACCAAAGGTCACGCAGCACAATCCTCGTACTCGTCTGATCGCTACGTGCAACCGGAACGCATATTTACGAATATGCATAAAGAACCGGTTACAAACTTTTAATCGAAAATAGAACTGAAGGGACGGAAATTGGGACTTGATAACTTTGGAAGGCCTTTTGACTTCGAAGTCCAAGCGTAGGAAGGAGAGACATCTATTAAGAAGGGTTGCATGATGCATGACCGAGCCTGACCAAATTTTACGCATCGGTTCTATTGCTTGCGTTGTAAGAACTTGGTTGTCCCGAAGGCGAAGAACTTCCATGTCACGAGTCTCCAAGTCGTTTACCGAAACTACTCACGTTAGCAAGATTTCTCATACCGAAACTACTCACGTTAGCCAGGCTCATTATCAAAGTTCGAAGCGGAAACCTCTACAAAAGCTCAATAACGCATACTTACCCCGACAACAGGAAGCCAGCCTTCTCAAACCCCCAACGTCCGCTGCCTTCATCCATTGCCCCCTAAACACACTCAATGCATCAACACAAAGAAGAGAGACGACTAAGGATGCAGAATAGCGAACATTCATCGTTAAATTCTACATATCATCTGCCCGAGTGGCTCTAACACGCTAAGACAACTACAATAAACTTAAAAGTTTCCGACAACATGAAACAGAACTAGTAAATGAGGTCCGACACCCTAAAGGAGATATCTTCTCCACTCTATTGTGAATCAGCCACTTCCATAACGTCGAAAAACCTTAATAACAACCTAATTGGACAAACTGAGCTTAATTGATACGAGAAAATCTATCCAGAAAACTCCGCATTGCCACTCGACAACTCGGTCTGCGTTTCTATCGCCATTTCGTTGCCACTTTCCCGGAAAACTTTCTCAAGAACAACAATTTTGGCAAGGGTTTGCATTCACGAGGGAAGCGGAAACCATTCTGAAATGCATGATATTGGCAAAAACCGAACCCTGAATTCATATTTCGAAACCTCATTCACACCCATTCGTTGAGGGATACGAGAAGTTAAAACACTAAGTTTGAAAGTTCTTTTAAAATGTCGTAAAGTGCTTTTAAAGAAAATATTTTTGAGCTCTAAAAGAACTTAGAAGTGTTTTTTGCAAGAAGTACATAAACAAATGACGCATCAAGTGTTTTTTAGGATTCACTTGCATTGTCACCAAGAATCGATTCCAAAAATATCTTCACAAAAAGCGTTTTTAGTTACAACAAGTTGTGTCCAAAAACAAAATTACTCAACAATAATATGAACCAGCAAAAGAGGCTTAAATTTCATTGATATGATTTCAGATTACCAAAAATCCACAATATACAAATATTCATCAACGAATCACATTAAAACTTCATAATTTCCAACATAATCTTATAAATTAAGAACACCAAGTCAGAAATTAAACAACCAAAAATAAATAAATCTTACCGATTTATATAACATTATATTCAGAAATGATGATTACCGCCCGTAGACGACTCTATCACAAGTTTCCTTGAGCCACCGGAAGCTCTTCCGGAGCGACCCTTTGAGCTTCCCTTCCACCGTATAAACTTTATAGCTCGCCACCCTCTTCTTCCTCTGCAGCTCCGGATCGCTCAAGCTCCAGCTCTTCGTCGCCGACCCGTTCGCCGACTTCCCCTTCCTGAACTTCTCGTCGTTGCTTCCGGCCTGGGTTTGCTGCTGCTGCTGCGGGTGCACTGAGGACGCGTAGGACGCGCTGTAGCACCTGAAATCCTGCATCCCATTGACTCCCGACGAAGCGCCGCTGCCGCCATTGTAGGTCTCCACCTCCGTTCTTCCGTGGCCGCACGATTTGGATCTGAAATCTTCCATGGTAGGATACTAGGATTTCAACGGAGCACGCAAAGATGTATGAGCTCCACCTTCAGTGCCTCGCACTCACTCTCTCTCCTCTCTCTCTGTGGAGCCAAGAGCTCCAGTGCAGCGGAGATTGTGCGTATTCGGTCAAACAGTCAAAGGAGCTTCGTTGGGGGTCGTGGAAATTTTGCATACCAATTATTTACATTTTCATTTCGGCGCTGACTCCCACCCAAGATGCTGATCATTCGTCGGTGATATTATTACAGTAACTTTAATCAAAAATTTTCGATACGATTTATTTTAACAAAAAATTATTTCTGATACTATTTATTTTAATATTTATTTTATCATTTTTATTAAAATTAAAAAATTTCAAATTATTTTCATTAATTTTTCTTATTATTTATTAGAATCTAGAATGTGCAGTGTACTACTACTGGAATCTTCCACGAACTGGAAAATTTTCACTTGATGTTAATGCTCACGAGAGAATCTCGTGTCCAAGGACAGTGGCCCTTATTACATTATTATACAAATTTAATAAATAGTTATGTGATTTAATTAAAAATAAAAAATATATGATTTTGCCTACTAGTACAAAAGTAATGGGCGTATATTTAATATCTATCATTATCTAAAAACTTTAATTTTCAGTCATTCCTTTCTTTTTTTTTTTTTTTAAATCGTTCTAGCTATTATCTGTTATATTTAATTTATGTTCTTTAAAAATTTTATTTTTCAGCCTTTCATTTTTTTTTATTTTTTATAATTGTGTTATAAATAATAATATTATTTAGAAACTTATTTTTTGTGACATTCGGAATTCTGTTATGGTTGGTTTTGGATCACTATACTGATTTTAATTGATTTTTCTGTTTTTAGCTAAAAAATGTGACTCAATACCTCAAGCTTTTTCTTAGTTCGTGTAGAAAAGATCTTAAACAAATAACGTTGAAATCACATCACATCCATATTAGATATCTAAACCTTTCAAGGTAACATGTACCCGGACCCTGTACACACTACTCGTCACACCCGAGAAATGGTTTCACCCCAAGCATCGGACCAATGATCACCCATGACTTCTATTTAACACTAGTGCCACAAAGGCCCTTGGTGGTCATATTGGTGCATACCACGATAGGGTCCTCCACCGGGGTGAAGTCGTAACAAGGTAGCAGAAGGGGAACCTATGGCTGGATTGAATCATTCGTGATGGAAATGCCCTCTTCCTTGAACCCAAACTCAACGAGGCGCAAGCACCTACTACTAACAAAATGAAAAGCAGCAAGCTGCGCAACAAAAGCGAAGCAAGCCCCGCTTGTAGCGTGCCTCCATTTTTCAGCTGGCGTCAAATCTAAGCTTCACTAATTTGGTTGTTTGTGGTTTTTGGAGAGAAAGGAGAGGGGGGGGGGAGGATATATGGAAAACTAATGAAAAATACTTGAAAACTTTGAGTTTTAATGATAAAGACAAAATAAAAGATAAAGTGAATAGTACCAGACTTGATTTTTTAGTGTAAAAATGTGATTCTTTGACAAAGTAAACAGTACTGAGAGCTTTTCGTTAAAGTTCCCAAGGATATAAGGAGGGAGGATGATGTTGACACGATTTCTTCAAATTTCCGAAACTAAATATATACCGGAAAAGAAAAAAAAAACTAAACTAGGATGAAATATATTTAAAAGATTTATATAAAGCCAACTGAATTAGCAAAACTATGTAAAAGATGAAAACCGTATGGAGCATGAAAACGTTGAAACCAAAGGAAGCAGCATGAGTTGAGTTGCCTCGGCGAAAGTATAAAAAGCCGGCATATTTTGTAAGGCAACACCGCTTCCAGAACGATTCGATCCATACTTACGAGACTCAAAACTTCACTCAAGTTGCCCCTTCCGATTCATCAAGTCGTGGTAATACAGAAGCAGGCACATCGGTTGACCGAGGATGCAAAAGATGAACCAGAAGATCATATTTCCGACCTGGAAATAAGATTAAAAAAAATGCGGTTAGAAGAAATATAATGAACATAACCAATATCAAAATCGTACACAGAAAGTATGTGCCCTCAGCAATTCATAGAGCACGAACAGAATCTCCGAACTAGTAAAAATATAAAAGGGCTATAGGAACTCTTGATCGTCGAGTTTACTTTCTAATATGTAGAATTGCCGAATTGGAAACCACAAACGGAAAGGTGGGACATGGAAGTTTGTAAGAAGGATGCTAGCATGATGCCTTGTACCCCTATCTCTCCAGCAGGACCGCCCCCAGGTTTTTAATTCTCTCTAGAAACTAAGACCCCTGTTTGGTATTCAATCCAAATACAGTTTTTATAACTCAAAAACAAGTTTTGAGTTCCAAACTGTAATTCTTGTTTGCCTGGCCTATTTCTAAAAACTGAATTTAAGGACCAACTTAAAAACGATGCCTATTTGATAAAATAACATTTTAAAGTTTTTAAACACAACCACCTCCAAACACAAAACTCTACAGCCCGACCTTCACCCTCTCTCTCCTCTACCCCTCTTCGTGATCTTCGATGCCAGCATCGATCAGGTCCCACTGTCCACAGGCAGTCATTTCGTGTTTGCCATGAGCGCCAACTTGACTCTGCCGTGGCTCCACTTAGTTATTGCTACGAGGAAAGGTTAAGGAGTTCCTGGCGTTGGATGGTTGCAAAAACGGTGAGGGAGGAGGTGGGGAAGGTAGTTGCCAATGAGATCCTAACTTACTTACCTGACCAATACGAAGAAACTGGACTGGAACTTTACTAATTTTAAGATCTAAAACAGTTTCTGAGTTCAATACCTTCGATTTTATATATTTAAAATAAATAAATAAACAAATAAAAATAAATAAATAAATAAATAACCTGTTCTGAAGAGAAGTTCTTAAGAATGATTAAAGGTTTTAAGCTGAATACCAAACGGGCCCTAAATTTTGAATAGAAGGCTAACGCCAACCAAGTGAGTAGGCAAAACTATGCAGCAATAATATGAGACAACATGTTTAAAAAAAGGACATACCATTGAGTTTCTGAATTTATCTTGCAGGAAATTTGTGATCAAGACAAGTGGTACCTGTACAAAAACGCAATAAAAGAAAATTAGGACAGATTGATCATCACTATGAGTAGGACTCCTAAATGAGGCAAGGAAACTACAATGTTCTTACCTGCAACATAATTCCAATAAAAGCCCACAACTTGAATATGTGGCAGGGAACAGCTATGCATAGCTGGAGACGAGTCGAACAATATTGGATAAGATAATAGAAACACAAACAGCTATGCAAGCTTCATTATAGAAACTAGCCATGAGAATTCAGATCCGAGTAAGGCATAAAACAAAAGGGAGAAATATTTCAGCTGACCCCCAGATAATGTTTCACGTGGAGTTTGCGTTGGTGATCATGATGAGGAGCTCTGTATTTAATATAATTATATATTTCCATGCTTGAACGTAGTCTATAGCTTTTGGCCAAAATCAAATGTAAAGAGTTCATTTTGCCATTACCGATGTCCTGACATCAGAATTCATTCTTATGTGTATGGGTATTCTACTCTTGTAAGGTAATCGGAGTGGGTAATCATCTTCCGATAACCAATGGTAGCATAGCCCTTCAAGGTTGTGCTTGATAGCAATTACTGTATCAAGCAAATTACCAAGTGTACACATTCCTGGATGATGTACACCTAAATAGCTAAAAGTCTTGGTTAAATACTAAGATGATGATTCACTTGTTTCTAATGACATGCTTCCAAAGTTATCAGTTTCAAGTCCTACCAACACTCACATTCCAAAGAGAAAGAATGCTAATTAGATTATAGACAACAGAATATGATGAAGGAAGAAGCGATAGAATAGTCGTTATCCAAAGGGAGAGGATCACTAAATAACAACATAAACTCACAGAAACAGAGCAATATACCTCATGAAATACAGCAGATACTAGAAAGGAGATGACGATGGCAACTCCCTGAATTCAAAGCCAGAACAAAAAAACAAATTAATTTTGAACATTCTAAAACAAATTAAAGTTCGTCCATCACGCATCACTTAACATTAAAATAAAGAGATATTAGATACCTTGGGTACTCCATGCCGTATGCATGGAAAATAGATATGGCGAACCATCCATTTATGAACAGGCTGAAATGAATACACCCAATCAGTATTACACTTTCACTTGGGCAGGAGAGGGGGGGGGGGGTTGTGGGTTTGTTATCATTGTAAAATGTAAACATCAGATACCATCTAACTGAGTTTTGTCACTACATGGCAACTTTGATAACAAGGAAATTAGGCTTATATAGCCTCTTTTCAGGCTTATAAGTTACAATGCTTATTAATGATAATGCTAATACACATATTGTTTGATGCAAATTCGAACACATTAAGAACCACATTCACTACAGTCCAATAAGCAACCTAGATTCAAAATGAATATCGAATAGAAGTCAAAACAATAATTTATTGTAGTACATTTTAGTATATGAGAAAAGATAACAACTGAATTAGAGTTCAACAGACATACCATATTCCACATTCTCCAATACTGATGACAGCCACCAGAAGAGCGATGCAACAAAAGTAAATAGTAAAAAATTTCAATTCAGAGCTGTAATAACATAACCTAAGAATAAATTGCATAAACATAAAACGCACCTCCTCAACAGTTTGTGCATTCCACCAATCTTTATAGAACTCCCGATCTCCAAAACAAAGCAGCTCAGCAAGAATATTTAACCTATATTTCTAACACCGGATGTAAGCATAAACTCAAGACTGAAAGTGCAAACTTAGTATAGCTACACATATAAATTGGGAACTGAAAGGTAGGGGATGAAGCAAGACGTACCAGAGGTGGAAAAAGCAATAGAACATGCATAGCCACACATATAAATTGGGAACTGAAAGCTTCAAAACCCTCTCTATGGCATATAACCAGTCCCCCTTCAAAGGATGTTGTGAATTCTTGACAATAGGGTTGATGTACTGCATAAATATACAGGTGTAATTATTAATAATCACAACGAAATAAAAGAGCACTAAAACCTAGTCGAAAACAACAAATGCCAACTTACTTGTTCTACTATAAATCCCATCACTCCAGTAAAAATTATCAACTTCACAAGTTGACGAAACACCCAACCTTTTCGCACAGAAGCTGTGCGAGGGTAACTAGTCTGAAATAAGGGTCAGATAAATCAAATTAAATTCATTTCTCCATTAATGATGTAATGTAAAAGTTAACCTCATAAGATAAGAACCATAAATTAAAGATTAAGTGTAATGTAAAAGTTAACCTCATAAGATAAGAACCATACATTAAAGATCAAGTTATGAGTTATCTATACATGAAAATTAGCCTTCTTTTAATTAGCGGTGCCAATAATACTGTAAGAAAATAATCATATAGTCTTGTGATGATTCATTTAATATCATATTTAAAATGAGAAAAAATAATTTAGTCATCTTAGACATACATATTACTTAAACAATAATGAGTCAAGTGAAAGATAGAAGAGTTATAAAGAAAGTTTGAGCAGAATTCAAACTTGTAACAGGAAAACTCACAACACCAGGTTGGAGCAGCTATGAAGTTTAAGTGACTGCATGACAGTCTATAATTGAGGCAAAATATTTGTTCTGTTTGTAATTAAAAGCCAAAAAACAGGCAAAGGAAAGGCAAACAACATAAAAGAAAAGGTGACTTAAACAGACTAAAGCATCAAAATTCATAAACTTGTACTTTCTGAATAAGGATTGATTAACGGATAAGAAAACCTAGGTTAATTTCTAAAAGAGTAATGCAATTACCTGGTAACATAATGTTGGAGCGACCATAAAGTATGCCAAACTTTTGAAGTTGTTATTATGAGGGTAATCTGTATTCAGAGAACTAGGTGTGGCATCCCCCTGCAATCAGTCAAAGGACTTCAAGAATTAGAAAACAATCATTTATTAAGAAAAAATTGTTGAAGCAAATTAAACATCTACTAAGATTTAGGACCTTTATAAACTTTCTTCAAACTTCATATTTAATCTAAAGCGGCAAAGGAAAAGACTATATTCACGTTAACTGAAAAACTTATTCACAAGTTCATAGCTACCTTCTCAACTGCTTTGTGAAGTAGCTCTCATATCATAGTTTGTATGCACAAAAGATACGAGTTTTAACCACACGATGCAAGCAAAGAGCATCAAAGTAACACCAGATAAAACTGCAGAATCACACCTGGAGAAAATGAAGTAAATCAAATAAATGCAACATTGTCACTGCTATTCACATATTAGCCAACTAAAAGATGCCATCAATCAAATAAAAAAAGGCCTCTCCTGTACTACATATACACACAATCTTTCAGACAGAACTACCATCCAATGTCAATTTCAGCTTAAGAATTTATCCCCTGAAGTTTCTAAGATCTCCACAAAAACAAGCCTATTTTAAGAACTGGGGACAACGGAGCATTCCAGAGTAGTAACCAAGATTGTAAATCCAGAAAATACGCTAATAAATGAATAGCACTTAAACACAAGTAATGGGCTAGAAACGAGAATGTAACAGTGATAGTTCAAACCTAAATCCTCCAATCAGCACCATGGCCAAAATGTAATAAATAGTTTCACCGACTAATACCAAAAAATTGTGGGAATGCAACTAAATGGAAACTTGATAGTAAGTTCAAACTGACCTGAGAATCACCAAAACCGGATACAAAATTGAAGTTGTGGTAATGACTATATGAAGAGAAACAACAGCCTGCAATGCCAGACCAGAAATTCATATTTCAGATACAGAGTTGCAGGAAGCTATTTTTGTTAAGTAGTACAAAACAAGTTGCTCACAGCTTCAGATATACACTTCCGTAGCACTAACTTCTCAACTACAAAGGCCGCAAGCGGAAATATAGGAAGAGTAAGGCTGCAAGTGAAAGAAAAGAGGAGCCGAATAAATATCCCATCACTTGTAATTCAAAGATGGTAATGATAATTAAGTACTTCTTTAACCAAACAGCATATCGAACCATAATAAAAGGAAATATTACCAGCACATAAGAAGTGGCCAATCACGCAATGATCTTGAACTAAACCAAAAACCAGTTTTAATTAACCAACCGTACTGCAACAATAATTGAACAGTAAGAAACCTCTATAAATGCCCTAATTTACAAGGGAAACACGAACAACCAAACAGTGTAAAATTAATCGAAAAAGCAGTGGACACGGGCACATGGCAAACCTTCATTAAATTCTCGATGATAAGCCGGCTGTTTACAGCAACAAGTACTACTATACACAGATTGAAGAGACCTGCATGGCTCTTCAAAAATACACACAGAAAAATAAAAAAAATCAAAGCTTGCAATCAGCATCTTGTTCAAGCTTCAGTGAAAGCTAAAAGACAAAAACTTGTTCATAGCAAACACATATTCATTACTGATAATTAATCATGGATTAGTGGCACTAATTAGAAGTGAAATTAAGCTACGCAAGGCTTAAATACCTGTCTGAAGATGGCATCAGAGCTGAGAGGGCTCTCCTTAACTCTCCGATGAGCAGGAACGGACGGCCGATACGTGAATTTCGCGGCGGAGGGATCAGCGGCCCGATTATTCTCGCCAAGTCCCTTCTTGTCTTGAACAGCATTGACGGACTCCGCACCGCCATCGCCGGCGTCGCAGATTTTGGCGCCAACCGAGTCATCACTCCCCGAGTCTCGAACCAACTGGTTCAAGGAATTGCGTCCTGGTTCGCGTTCGAGTCGAATTCCGCCACGGTGCCGGCTGAGGGTCTGCGACGTAGCGTGTGGTTGAGATCTGGGTCGGCGCGGGGGTTCGTGGTGGCGCCTGCGGTGGCTACTGCCTCAGGCGAATCCGCAATCCCATGAAACAACAGCAAATATATGTAATATATATATATACACACACACTCAGAGAGATGAAGAAAGAGGTGAACAGAGAGAGACTTCAGATAATCTTTATGGTTCGGATTCCAGAGAATTCATGGAGAGAGAGGGGAGAGAGAGATTTCAGATGGAAAAAAAGATATAGAGGAAGAAATGGGGGAGCGAGAAAATTCGCGTAGAGGCGGTGAATGAGTGGGAAGCTGAGAGGTCTTTATATAAAAAGCGACAAAAAACACAGAGGAAAGAGAGAGAGAGAGAGAGAGAGAGAGACGGTGGCGATTGCAGGTATGATGACGAAGCGATGATGTCAGGGGGGGCGGTAGGAGGCGGAGAAACGACAAGCGGCCGCTTGGGGAATTGGTGTGTGATGGTTATGGCGTTTAACCAAAAACTGTGTCGTCCTGTAAGAGTGTGACAGAGGGAGAGGGAGAGGGAGGGGGACGAAGATGCAGACCTGGTCCCGTGGAGCTTTCCGCATACAAACCGCTTCCCGGTTCTTGCCTTCCTTTCCTCGGCTCCCGCTTACCTCCCAACACAAATTAAGTAAACAAATTAGCTTTGGTTAGCATCTAATCGGATAATAAGATGCTGATTTTTAGGTACTTTTTATATTTATATGGGAAAGTACAACATGGGATGAATAAGTATAGAGGTGGATTGTTTGCCCTTTAATTTCCATGCTCTCCTCATGTTCTCTGTGATGTGTAGCAATGATTAAGTCACGTCAATATTTTATATTAATTTTTTATAGAAATAATAAAATAAAAAAGTAATAGGAATATAAAATGTTGATGTGGCTTAACCGTGACTACACAAACAGGAAGACATAGAAAGAGTATGAAAATGGAAAAGCAGACAATCACCTCTGATAAATATTTGTCAAGGGATGTCAGACTATGTGTCTGCACCTCCTAGAAAGAGACCCTTCTTATCATGGAAATTTTTGTGTGCTTTAGAGTATTCGATATTTTATGGAATTTAATCGTTGAATTTTTGTTTAAAAACATAAAATTTGAGATTTAACAGTTAAAATATTAGAGTATTCGGTACTCAAGAGCATTCAAATTTTTTTGTTGTACTATATTTAATCCCATTCGAAGTGAGATTCCTCCTACGATGTAGTTCTATTAACTATTTTCTCTATCTAAGATATTTTTCTAACGTCACTTAGTATTACGGTTAGTTCAATCATAATTTAAACATGTTTGAAACCTTTTCTTCTTGTTAGATTGAGATTTGTAATTAAGGGGTCAAATAATGTTTTACTTAACTAATCACGGTCTTAGAACAACGACATTTTTATTTCATATTAAGGTTTGGGATATGGGGTGTGGGTTAGATCAGAGTCACATAAATGATCATAATAATTAGTCGTCGAACGATATTTAAGTAAATTAAACTTAAAATCCATTATTTACGAATAAAAAAAATATAAATTAACTAAAATACTAGTGACAAGTGGCAAGTGACTAATCACTTGAGCTTTCTATTTATTTACAAATGTTGTTTTCACGAGTCAACTTGGTTAAAAGAATCGTACTGCAGATTACATGACGCAAATGAATATATAAAAATATTGTGCCACTAATCATGCTTTACACTTGGCCAAAGATAGATTAGCAGAAGCTTAGAGTTAAACCGAGAAATTTTTTATTGTGATGGGAACACGAGTAGTACATCATATGTTTTTATGTAATTGATGATAAATTTTATTTTTTAAGTTAATAACTTTTTAACACACATATCCCACCATTTGTATAGTAACATATGATGTACCATATGGTATGTCTGTCACGCTGAAAAATCTCTCGAGTTAAACCCAGGAAAAATGTTTTTTTTTTGTGGGACTTGATTCCTCATCGCATTGCCTTCCGTTTCGAGACTAATTGCAATTGGTGTGTTAATCCTAACGACTATACTTTAGTTAACGTCACCGCTAAGACTACGATAGAAAGCGACAAAAGGGTGAGGTACATGTGAAATCAAAACGCGACCATGTCGTTGTCGTTTCGTATTAGGATCAATGAGGCGGTTCTAAAAACATTTTCACCAATTCTAAATTTACATGGCTAGATTTCAAATTCAACCCAAAATATGTCTACATCCATTTTGGCCTGCCACAATTGATGTCGATTATGAGTCTAAGCCCAAATTCATAGTGCTAGCTTCCGTGGGGCCTTTAAATTCTTGTTGCACAAGTATGTGCACCACACGAGCCCAACCTGGAGAGTGGCACGACAGAATCTAAGCATCTAATATCCATCACAACGGTCGGCTAGGCTTCACTTGACACATGGTGTAATGTTAGATGTTCGATTCAAATTCTTTAATCCAACTGTTATTTTATTTTCTGTAGTAAAAATTTTATTACTACAGAAAATATTAAAATCAGGAAAAATCAAAAGAAAAAAATGAAAAATTTTCAGCAGCTATTTTAATTATTTTTTCTTCTAAATACCAAATCATATTTTTAACTTCCCACGCCAATACTCTACAATCATAGTCACATGACATAATTAGAGATTTATTTTAAATTATTTTTATCTGTGCAATAACTATATACGAGACATCAGGTGCATAAGAGAATACTTTTAAGCATATATAATAGTTGAATTATACAAAATTATATAAAGTTAAACTATGCAAAATTATATAATAGTTGAATTATACGAGACACCAGGTGCACGAGGAAATACTTTTAAGCATATAAAATAGTTGAATTATACAAAATTGACATCCTAGTCTCCTAGATCTAAATCCACCAAGAAGGATGGAAATGCTCTAAAGCATATATAAAAGGCCGACCCCACAAATTAGGTGTTGACTCCACCATCATAGTAAAACTTAACGACAAACCAACAGCCTTCTTCCCTAATCAAGGAAAACTAATGAACTTAAAAATTTTGAGTTTTAATGATAAAGAGGTAAGGTGTATAGTATTATGATTGACTTTTTAGTGTAAAAATATGATTTTTCATTAAAGTGAACATTATCAGAAATTTTTTTGTTAAAGTTCCTTAGGCTTGAAAACTTTGAGTTTTAACGATAAATACAAAATAAAAGGTAAAATGAATAGTACCATGCTTAATTTTTTAGAATAAAATTATGATTTTTCGTTAAAGTGAACAGTACTAGAAGTTTTTTGTTAAAGTTCCCTCAAGCAAAATGCCTTTTTCACATAAACTTTTCTTACTTCCTCTATATAAAAACGAAGAGAACGCTTTCCATTTGGACGTGTTACACCGTGATTTGAAATAAAAGAGAAACGACTCCTCGCATGAAAAGAGCCAATTGGTGTCATACATTTATCATCCCAACCAGATTTGACCATACATTATCGCATAAATTGTACTACTTGGTAGTCATCACTACAGTCAGTATTAAGACTTTAATGACACGAGTACACCGACACTGGCATCCTATGCCAATGATACGACAACATGTGCATGTTTCTCTCAACATGGCATTGTATTATTACCGCGGGACGCCATTGTGGCAATGTATCGTGCCATGTGAGTTGCTCTCATCCAAGGGCACAAAGAACATTCAAAACCAAATTAAAAGCACAAGAAAAATTCATACCTCAAAAGAATACATACATTAATAATATTAGTAGGTAGAAAGTATGCAACAACAGAGTGGCCACCACAACCAATTCAGGCAACGACGGTTTTCACATTGCAAGTTTAACTTGTACCACTTAAATATTAATCCAACAACCATAAATTAAGTAACTAGATCCTAAATAATATAAGAGAAGACACAAAATGGTGGGGGATGTGGAGGGCTCAAAGGACGAAAAACAGAAAATAAACTTCAATACAAAGCAACACTTACTACGCAGATACCGGCTTTTTCCTTGGGTAATTAAGAAGACAAAATCTCTTCACAGAAGATCCGCAACATTTGAAGGCAGCTCCTCCACAACCACGTTATAGAACTTCTGGATGTCAAACAGCATCCTCTCATCATCCTTCGTTACGAAGTTGATGGCAACACCCTTCCTTCCAAAACGTCCACTACGACCAATTCTGTGAAGGTAGTTCTCGGGCTGGGTGGGCAGATCATAGTTAATAACTAGGGAGACTTGCTGAACATCAATACCACGAGCCAAAAGATCAGTGGTGATCAAGACACGAGATGATCCAGAACGAAACTCCCGCATGATGATATCTCTGGTGTTCTGGTCCATGTCTCCATGAGTGGCAGAAACTGTATGGTCTCGGCTCCTCATCTTGTCAGTCAACCAGTCAACCTTGCGTCGAGTATTAACAAAAATGACACTCTGGGTAATAGCCAAGGTCTCATACAGATCGCAAAGAGTCTCAAGCTTCCATTCCTCCTTGTCGACATTGACATAGAATTGCTTTATACCTTCCAGGGTGAGTTCATCACGCTTCACAAGAATCCTTACGGGTTTGTTCATGAACTTCCTTGTGATCTCGAGGGCCTCAGGAGGCATTGTGGCTGAGAACACACCAACCTGAATCTTTGATGGAAGAAGCTGGAATATGTCGTAGATCTGGATCCCAAACAAAATTCGTATTAGATATATAAAATTTTAATTACAAAATTGGGTTGATTTCAGGAAACCAAAAGGAAATCAAATGGACGCCATATCTCAAGGTAGCCCAGGTCAAATAACAAAGCAACATACTGGTGGAGCAAACTACTGTTACTCGCTGCATTACAATCATGCATACAATGTGAAAGTATCTACACAGAACATGAAGACAGCTCAACTACTCAGCATATTTCACATTCCGAAATTTAAATGGATATTTCTAAAAAGCCCGGTAAGCAGAAACATGAGAAGTCGAAAGGAATATTAGGCTACAGTTACAAGATTTTTCCCACCCAACAACCGGGCAGAGTAATACTTAGTCACAAGATATACTATTTATTGTTTCATCATTGCACATGAGGAGTCCAATATTTACGTAAAACATCATTATTCAGAACATAATGCATCCACAAAAATCATGGAACTCATAAAACAAATGGACATAATTAAGTTGAAAACAGACCTGATCCTTGAAACCACGGGAAAGCATTTCATCAGCCTCATCCAAAACAAACATCTTGATGCTATTAGGACGAAGTGACTGCCTTCTAAGCATATCAAAAACACGACCTGGAGTTCCAACAACAACATGAACTCCATTTGACAGAATGCGTTGGTCCTCACGGACACTAGTTCCACCAACACAAGCATGCACCCTCACACCTAGATAGTCTCCAAGAGCCCTCATAACCTTCTCAATCTGTTGAGCAAGCTCTCGAGTGGGTGCAAGAACCAAGGCTTGGCATTCCGTCAAACTATAATCAAGCTGTTGAAGAATACCAGAACAGAAAGTTGCTGTCTTTCCAGTTCCAGACTGAGCCTGTTGAATCACATCAAGACCCTTGCAGAAGGGAACAATTCCTCTTTGCTGAATAGCTGAGGGCTTTTCAAAACCTGCAGAAAGAATTGCCGTTCATTCAATCATCCACCAGTCCAGAGAAAATACAGAAGACTAATTGAAAACTTCATGAAGACATTAAAGTACACCAGTTCTACAACTTTTCCTGATATCATAATACACATAACCAAATAAAAAGAGGGAAAAAGGTAAAGGCTAGTTGTGTATACCATAAGCATAGATTCCCCTCAGAAGATTCTCTTGAAGACCCATAGCATCAAAACTATCATAAACTTCATCATACGATGTAAAGAATTCCTGCCCATCAGTTGCAAGTCTGCAGCAAACAATTCACCAAACACGAGAGAAACACTTAGATCCCAATTTGATCTGACAAATTACATTTAACCACATAATAAAGAAAAAATGGGCAAAATAAACACATAACCACGACATTCAAAAACAGTATTCGTAAAGACCTAAACAGACAGTTAAAAAGTATAAAACGAGAGAATTCTTACATTTCGCTCATTTTGGTATCATACTGACGAGTGTCAAATTGCGATCCTTCAGGTGCTGCTGCCATGACTACAAAATTACAACAAAAACATATTTAAACAACGCCATGAATCTTCTCAACCTGTGCAGACAGCCATTCAAAGACACTTAATTCTCCAAATAATCCCATCGTCACGCTATTTTGAATTAAAAAAATTGTCTCAGATTTCAAAATTCCATGGTTGCCTCTCGAAAAACATACAAAAATGTTCATCGCTCCCCACTCTAGAAGGGTTTACGAACTCAGAACAAAATTTTACATCAAAACTCTTTTCGTCGCCACGAGAATATCAAAGAAAACATGGCCTAAACAGTATTACCAGCAATAATTCGAGAATTTCAAAGATTCACAGGCATAACAAAACGCAAAGATTCACACCAAAATATATGAACAGCACGAACGACAAGATTTATCTAAAACAAATTCTCAAATCTTAAAATCTTAAAACAATTAAAAAAAGCAGAAAATTATGCTACTCAATTTTTAGCAAAATTAAGAAATCAACATCAACGAACAGAAACCGATTCAGAATCTACAAATTCGGCAACAAAAATTGCGAATAAAAAAACAAAGAGAACCGGATCGAACAACAGCACGAGTGCAAAAGATAAAAGCGAAAAGGTGTGAAAGGAAAACCTGCGAGTGATGAGTGAGAGAGTTGAAGGCGAAGAGAGAGAGAGAGAGCGTCGCAAGAGATCTTTGTCCTGGTTTTCTGGGAATTAGGGTTTCCCAAACTCCTCGGATCTAAGCCGCGGAGTTGAGGAATGCAAGAGGGAGAAAGCGAGAGCGAGAGAGAAAGAGGAGTTGGGCGTCTGATGAGTGAAAACTCGGCGAGTGAGGGTTTGCGTATGGTCTTAGCGTCCCTCCAGATTCGATCCGGGTACGTGGCGGGTACTGATTAGCAGGACTGGAATCGGAGAATAAAACGGCCTCTTACACGCTCAAACATATTTGCACGTGTTTATGGGCCGCAAAAGAAAAAAAAATTAGGCCCAGTCGAAATTGTTTTGAAATCGTACAAAAATAATATAAAACTCGTATCCGACACTATTTTTCTTAACTGTTAAGTCACAGTTTAACATAAACACGACAATATATAATTAAAATTAACATTCATTTGTGCACGTTATTTTGACTTGTCTGCAAAGAGGAACCGACAAATATTTCTCTAATAATTGGCCATCTTAAACGGAATCTCGTTCCTCTCGACTTTAGAGTTCAAAAAAATTGCGGTCTTAATCTCATAATGGAAAAGAATTACATGCTACGACTTTTACTGTCCGAAAACTTTTTTCCCGCCAGGGGCAAAAAAGTGGGCCAATTAGTAATTTTACAAGTTTTACAGTTTTAAAATTCTTTCACTCTTCTTTCAAGTGCCCCTTTTAAACAGCAGAAGACGAGTGAACTCTTCCTAAACGCATCGGCAGCCGAATGTGCACAAGTGGCTTCCGAACTGCGAAATAACATCCACAAGACCACCGTAACCTCCTACTGCGGTAACCTGAACAAAACAACGGTTCAATGACGTGAGAACTGAAAAAGAGTTTTGCTAAGTAATGAAGTTAAAAGTTTCATTGCAGTGACCACGGGTGACCAGCCAACAAGGCTCCCCGCTTTGCGAGAGTCGGAGGAGAACGTCTATCGTTCGCAGCCTTACTGTAGTGACCGTGGCAGCTAAAAAAGAATGTTTAAGGTTTACGCTAGCCACACCTATTATTTATAGGAATGAGTCGAGGACAAAATCTATACAAAAGGATTCGAAAAGCCAGATGGTTTTGATTACTTGTGTCACTCAACCTACTTTGAGATACATAATCTTCAATCCAAGGATAATGCTGGTAAGACCAACATTTAAGACAAAACGCTTAAATATTATTAACAGATATCAAAGCGAAAGAGACAGCAAGTAAACATACCCCAGATGGATGTAATGAGACGGAAAAAGCAGACTGAGGAGCACATTGCATTTGTGAAAGAATCGCCCCATTAATGTCAAAACGGGAAAGCAGAGGTTCTGCTCCAACTGCTAATACCTGGAAAGGAGAGGTAACAGTGAGCTTTGGGATATTGGTTTTCCTTTGTACCTCCTAACTACAAACTAGGCATTTCTTTAGAAGTTATAACAGGCAAACTGGGCATAGTGTTATCTTATACTTATTGCTCCTCGTATCTATAAGTATTTAAACAATTTAATTCCCGCCTCATCCGTTGGCATTGAAGATTTAGTGACAGTATAACTGTATTATCATCTAATAGTCTAAAGAGAAATCATTGCTCATTCGCTGATATCTTACCAATTCAACTTATCCTGTTAAGAAATTTGGTTTAATATCCTTATGAAATGAAAACAACCAGAGTTACTGCTCACACCCTTTCTCTTGGAACTTAAATACGGGATATCGCACTATTAGAAAATTAACTAATAGAGGGCTGTGGTGGAAGCTCACTTGGTTTTCATCAAATACTACATCCTGTACGGATGCACATGTTGAAACCCTTGAAATGCATTCAGAAGCAGGAAGGTTCCAAACTGATAAACTCTGACCACTACCGCAAGCCTACGGAAGAAAAAAAAAAAAATTAGTACGTTATAGCAGCAAGCAACTTCAACAGAGAATTAGTTTAGAACACTAAAGCAACTACATTCTCATCACATAATTGCTTACCAACCAGCTTTCACTTGCATCAAGAGCAATGCAACTGACACACGAAAAAAATCCTTTCAACTTAATACCCTTGGCTGGCTCATATACTTGAACGCACTTTCCACTTTTGCAATCTGGGTGAAACCATAAACACATGCTTCTAAGAACAAGTCCATGTGATTTTATACAAAAACATACTAACTGTAAATTCTTAACAACTTTCTGCCACAATCCTTCAAAATTGAAAAATGCTAGGTTTTTACCCCATATCCGTGCTGTCCCATCCTCTGAACCAGTTATGATCTGAATATCGGAAAAGATCAAAAGATCACATTTAACATAACATTTGTCTAGTACCTCAGTGCACAGTGCTACTAATGTAATTGTAATTCTGATACTCGTCACTCTAAATGAACTAAAAGGGGTGGTTGTTTCCATAACATTTAACATAACTCAGAACAAAGAGAAGTGCCAGGAATGATTAACCTGAAGATAAAGAAGAATATGACCTAACCTGATTGGTAGAGTTCCGAGCAACTACAGAATGCAAGTAGTCTGAATGCCCCTTAAAAGTCATTTTGACTTGACCTCTTTCCTGAAAAATTTCAGATACAAATCATGCTATCAGTGCGGCTAGAAAATTATATCGAGAACAATGTAATATGTAAAAATGTTTCTCAACAGACACTTCATAACATGATTGAAAGATTCACCTTGAAAAAATACATACCACATCCCAGCAATAGACGCAAGAATCACCAGCAGCAGAAAAAATGCATCCCCCCTATCGTTGTCAAAGAGATGTTAAACACATTCGTTTGAAAACATACTACTTTCTAAGCTCATTAAATAATCAAAATAGAAAATAAAATATAAAGATGCATAGGACTAGAAAAACCTGCATACCTCGTTATAAACAGCTAGAGCATTGTTTTCTGGGATTGGAGATAAAGCCCCCCATGGACCTCTAAAAGGACAACAGTAATTTACAAGAAATGTCAAAGGAAGTAATGCTGGGGACTTATCATAACCGATGTTCAAATCAATATTAAGACATTCAGGGGAAAGGAAAAAAATTGCCCTCCGGCGGTTTTTCTTTTTGGTGACTTACTTATGTTGGGGATTCACAAGGTCAATTATGGGCTTCACATGCTTTCCTACATAAACAGCAAGAAATGTAAATCCAAAGAGTTAGAATCACATTCAATTTCCACTCGCCAAAACAACAGTATTTTAAGCTGTCAAAAACCGAAATCACCTTGCAAATGAATAGGCACATCTGATTCTTCCCAATCCTTCCACCTCCATCCTTGAATCCGTCCATCATCACCGCAACTACATGTAAAAAATCCGAGAAAACCAAATGGTGTAAACATGGTGAAACTAAAAAATTACTAAAAAAATAGTTCTTTCTAGTCAATAAATCTAGCATGAACATATAATCGAACCTCAACAAAACAGAATCTTCGCCATTTCCGTAAAACTTAACATCATAAGCAGGTCCTTCATGAGCTTGAAGGAAGCAAGTAGGTTCCGCCATTAGCGACCTACAAACACTACTCAAATTCACAAGTAAACCAACCAAAAATCAGCTGCTATCAACAGTCAATACAACGTCGTAGAATCACAAACAATGTAAAGGCCTGGAAATAATTACTTTGGCGATTTCACATTGCTGAAACCCAGTGGCTGCAACCAAAATTAAAAATTAAAAAATTACGAAAATTAATTAAAATTTAAAAACAAAATCATAAGAGGTTGAAGAATAAGGAACCTACGAGCTTGGAGATAAGGGAGGGGATGGAGTAGGAGGAAACCGATCCGTCGCTGGAGGCGACGACGACGGTGTCCGGGTTAGGGTTAAGCGACGGAGCCCAAACGGTTCGGAAAACTGTTCGGGTTTGGATCTCTCGCTCCTTCAATATGGATTCTCTGTATGCTTCTTCGTCCCAGTTCGTTGCGTCGCCGCACATGGTGGTTGATTTGGTTGCGGAAGGCGGGAAGTTCAGCTGAGCTTGGTGAAAATCTCTGAGCTTTCTTCACAGTGTTCGGCTATGGCTTTCGGTGGAGCGGAAATCAAACACGGACTAACCGGTTTGGCGCAAATCATAACCGGGCCGGATATGAAAAACCCAAGGGCTTTTCTTCGTGTGTGCTATGGGCCCGGGGCCCAATATTTGGTTCTGTAGTGGCCCACATGAGATCGAGGCCGAGGTTTGGTAACATGTTTTGTTGCTCCCTCAATCAAACTTCGTTATCCAACTTGCAACTTGCATTTCTCCCTCTTTCTTCTCACGTGATTTAGCAATTAGAATCAAAATTTCAAATACATTTTAATATAATTTTTATCTCATATTAACTCGAAATAATTGGAATAACTTTTCAGCATGATTGTCATGTCTTTAAGTTATATTACATATTCATTCACGTTGACAGTGTAATTGCAATATAAACCAAAATTAGGTTTGTGATGAGAATACAATCAGGTGTAACGATCAGATGACACACATTTTTTAATACATTTTTGTTAAGCCTACTCTATTATGTATTTTATTAATCAAACCGTCTTTATTTTAAATTTTTTTCTTAAAGATTATCTCTATCAAAATTTATATATATCCAAAATCATATAACCGTCGATGGTAACAAAGAAAAAACGATCAGTGACAAAAAAAAGTTGATTAGCAAAAGTAAAATGCAGTCGATGAAAATCATAAAATGCTGCAGTCCCTCGTTGGTTTAATATGTTGCGTTAACCGTACAACAACACACGCACTCCTCGTATTCTCCCAACCCCAGCGGCACCTTGAAAGCCGCTACCTTCCACCAAAAACCCTAGCGATTC
Source organism: Pyrus x bretschneideri (assembly GCF_019419815.1). NCBI lineage: Eukaryota > Viridiplantae > Streptophyta > Magnoliopsida > Rosales > Rosaceae > Pyrus > Pyrus x bretschneideri. Next base: position 10,960,678 of record NW_025999820.1, on the reverse strand, counting down.
TCATTCCTTTTCGACGAACCCTAATCGAAATCAAGATCTGTTCAGCCCTAATCGCAGCAATCTAACGGCATCCCGCGCTCCGTCCACTGAAACCGTGAGTGTGTTTCTTGCTCGTCGCGTTAAATTTCACAGATCTGTTAGCTTACTGCTGAATTGTGCTCTGAGATAATCAATACTTGTTTGTGTGGATTTTTACAGTTTGGGTCCGTTTTAACGTAGGAATTGGATTAGTAAAGATAAATCTTGGGGAGTTTTCTGTTAAATTTGCTATTGTTGAAATGTTGGTATGGTGAATTTTCCCGGATTATTTAATGGGTTGTGTTTGTTTTGCTTGTTCTTGATTTGAATCTGTTGTTTTTTAAATTCAGATAGCAAAGACTTTCGATTAGGAATCGATTCGATTAAGTAGTTGCAATGAGTGATAACAATTCCCCACCTGGGTCTCCTAAGGAGGCAGATCATGATTCTGATGCAAACCAAGCTGTTAAGGATGATAGCTCATTGGAAACCATAGTCCGAAAGTTCCAAGATTCGATGTCGGTTGGAAAAAGGCACACATTTTGGGAGACTCAACCTGTTGGGCAGTTTAAGGATCTTGGGGATGTGAGTTTGCCTGAGGGCCCGATTGAGGCCCCTACCCCTCTGTCTGAGGTCAAACAAGAGCCGTACAATCTGCCAACTCCATATGAATGGACCACGTGTGATCTGGACTCGGAAGATACCTGCACTGAGGTCTACAATCTGCTGAAGAACAATTATGTCGAGGATGATGAGAACATGTTTAGGTTCAACTACTCGAAAGAGTTTCTTAGATGGGCTTTGCACCCACCTGGTTACTATAAGAGCTGGCATATCGGGGTTCGTGCAAGGACTAATAAGAAGCTGGTTGCCTTCATTACTGGTGTTCCTGCTAGAATCCGGGTCCGTGATGCGATTGTGAAAATGGCTGAGATTAATTTCTTATGTGTGCATAAGAAGCTGAGGTCGAAAAGACTTGCACCGGTTATGATCAAGGAGGTGACAAGGAGGGTTCATTTGGAGAACATATGGCAAGCAGCTTACACTGCTGGAGTGGTTCTTCCAACTCCGATAACAACTTGCCAGTACTGGCATAGGTCTTTGAACCCAAAGAAGCTTATTGATGTTGGGTTTTCAAGGCTTGGTGCTAGGATGACTATGAGCCGAACCATAAAACTTTATAAGCTACCAGATTCACCCGCCACTCCTGGGTTCAGAAAAATGGAACTTCGTGATGTCCCTGCTGTTACTCGTTTGCTTAGGAACTACTTGAGCCAGTTTGTGGTTGCACCAGATTTCGATGAAAATGATGTCGAGCATTGGCTTCTACCAGAGGAGAATGTGGTGGACAGTTACTTGGTTGAGAGCCCAGAGACTCATGACATCACTGACTTCTGCAGCTTCTACACTCTTCCTTCGTCTATCCTCGGCAATCAGACATACTCAATCTTGAAGGCTGCATACTCCTATTATAACGTCACCACTAAGACTCCATTGCTTCAGCTGATGAACGATGCACTCATTGTTGCAAAAAAGAAGGATTTCGATGTTTTCAATGCACTTGACGTCATGCAGAATGAGTCGTTTTTGAAGGAGCTGAAATTTGGACCTGGCGATGGGCAACTTCACTACTATCTCTACAACTACCGGATGAGGAACGCGTTGAAACCCTCGGAGCTTGGACTTGTACTCTTGTAATTTTTCCGGTCTTGGTTTTTGCACTTTGAACTTGACAAACCATTCCTGTTTCTTTTTTTCGGTCCTTTTCTCGTGGCTAGCTGTTGTCTTTCATTTGCCTTTGCTCCTTCGGACTATCATCAAAGAATATGAGATTTTGCAATGCAGTTTAGAGACCTAAATGTTATGGTTATCTTACCTGTAAGCAAATGCTTATACAGTAAACACTGTTTGGTGTTTGTAGTTGAAATGGTTATTTTGGAACAAAGATTGAGTTTATATCTTGAACATGTTTTTGCATTTCATTCATCCTCCCCCTCGGCATGATGGCACGTTGATGGCGAGGAGAGGAAATCGAGCCTAGGTTCTCGGGTGCATGAGTAAAACACTCGTCACTCTCAAAAAGTCATCCCGAGGCACGAATGATAACAAATTCCTAACATTCTACTCGAGAAGGCTCGTCATTCATGTAAGTTGAACACAAGACCTTCCGCTTACAGGTGAGGAGGACTAGACCGTAGTGCTATAGTGGCGTCCGACAAAAAACAAATCCACAAAACAAGTGTTTAATGACTGTAGTAAAGCTATAGCTTAATTAGGTGGAATCATCAAATTACATCACTTAAAACCAATGATATTTCCGTACCACAAAAAATACAAGAGCGTGTGATCTCTGATAGATAATTCAAGAACAATTCTCCATATCCCCAACAGATCCAGTCTGAAGAGGCTGTATAACTACTATTATTAGCAAAATGAGCAAAAGATATTTTCGCTTCGGTTGCACCCCACTAGCGAAAGGAAGTATAGCGAAGAAACTTTACAAACGGTAATCATAGGATTCGTATCTCACCCCATCATCACGACTTCACCTTCTGAACCTGTCCAATTCGGAAATCGTCAACATATAGTCAAAAGGAAGTGGAAAATCTATGCAATAGGTGTAAACAAGTCGGAGTTTTGGATATTACATTGCTCCAAAATCTCGTTGGCGAACTGCAGCATTGATTCTGTGTCTTCAACCATGAAAGATATCCTCTCTGCCTCTTTCATTTGTTCTGCTGCCAGATATGATTTGTATTCTGCTTCGGCAATGCTCTGTGCAGCAGCTCGTGCCGATTCCTCTAATGTATCACTACCAACGGTCACATATACTGGACTCTGCGATTGCTTTGGTTGGATGTCATTTTGCATTGGAGCAGGTGCTTTCATCACACTCAAGGGATCGGTTTTCACCTTGTAGCAGTGTTGAATCTGCATTGGAATGACATAGTAATTTATATAAGCTAATATTCAATATCGATTTCGGCATGCAAAGTAATCTGGCAAAAAGTGCATACAAGACAAAGCTTGGGAAACAAACATCGATAGAGGCAGATTAAACCTGGGTTAGAAATATCAGCTAATAAGCATCACATTCAAGCAATCACCTTTTCAAGTTTGTCTTGCTGAACCAGCCTTCTCAACCTACCGGTTAATGACTTTCTAAAATTTTGGGGGACCTCCTTCCTTTGCTGCAGGAGTCATTTTATCATGAGAATTGAGTGGTTATAAAACGTGAAAATCACAATTAGCGTAACTTCATCAGAGACATCAACTATGAATTGGAAGCTTTTCTTCGTAAATTCTTTCAGACAATCTCGTTCTCACCAGCAAAAGAAGTATAAGAGATATTTCTGAAGGTAACCCAAATATAATGAGCTTGACGGGTATTGAAATGCTCATGATTATCCATCAAGTAACTAATATGAGACAGAAAAGGTCCATTGCTATTCTACAAAATGCTATATTTTCAAGAAGTAAAACAAAGTTGATGTTTTTCGAAGATCTAGCATAGGAACACGTGGTGTACCACAATTAATTGAAACATAAATCTATAAGAGGTTATATAGGAGCAAACTATTATCCTTCGTGACAATATTACTTCCCTTCAAGAGTTTATACAACTATTATCATTATTGACAATATTAGTCCCTTCAACATGCTAATATACAGCTTCCTCCGCAGTGAATCAATTAACAAAGTCTCAACGATTCTTTTAATTTCATTTCCAAGAAATAAAAGAAGAGAGCATAAATTTGAGACATACCTCGATAAAGCTAGCAATAGCAGTAGCGTCCAATCCATTTGGATCTGTCGAGGCAGAAAGTGCTTCAAAAATCATTGCATTGCACCTAATAATAGAAGAAAATGATTGACCAAAATGAAATTCAAAAAATAAAATAACTCATACAAAAATAATAACAATAATAAAAGCAGTCTGGCTATTGGAGGTACAGAATAGATAATATGAAATGGATAACAACTGTAGACATATAAAACACAATGTACAAATAAACCATTCAATATATTGTGTTCTTAATTGTAACCAAAAGATGCTATGTTTGACATGAGAGGATCAAAAGTAATAAAGCATAGGATTTATGGCTGAGACGAAAGTAAAGCATCATGTGATATGGTTCCGGGAAAAGATTGAAGCAAGATCTGCCCACTAGGCTAATTATTGCATCAGTGTAAGAATTGTCACAGAAAACAGTACTATAGTACAGATTATGATAATAGAGTTCCGTATGCTCCAGAATTGCACCTTCTATTAGTTGGGGTATTTCTTCATTGCCTTATTGGGGTTGTCTAAGAAACTATGCCATGAAACCATGCATTCTTATTGCATGCAAGAGGAAAGTGTACAAAGCTAAGAGGTCAGAAACCTTATCAACTTAGTACAACTATAATGTTTAAAAAGATGATCACCTGACATCTAGTTATTAATCGAAGAAACCTTGGCACCATCACCTATCAACTCCTCTCCTTTACCCTAACTGATTAGTCAGCTGCCCCCGCCCCATAATTGTGCCAATCAATAAGAGCCTAAAGAGTTATGTCATTCCACATTCTAATAGTTTTTTCCACTCATAATTCCTCATATGGGTTTTTCGCAGTATGTATAACTGCAAATACATTCTGCGAAAACCCCATGTACTAGCCACATATGATTTCTATTGAATTGATAAAAGACAAAGGCAAGGAGCAAAACAGATTCATACACTGGAGCAGGTATTGCATCAGATAAGCCAGTCGAGGAATCATCTGCAACTGGAGTTGTATCGCGTCTGACTGGAGTTTCTGTTGATGCCTCGCGTTTGAATGGAGTTGCCGCTGGTGCATCACGCCTGACTGGAGCTTCTGCTGGTGAATCACGTCCAACTGGGGCTGCAGCTGGTGAATCACGTCTGACTGGAGCTGCTGCTGGTGAATCACGTCTAGCTGGGGTTGCTGCTGCTGCTGCTGCTGCTGGTGAATCGCGTCTGACTGGAGCAGCAGAAGAAGTCTGGGGAACAGATACTGAAGCAACAGCAACATCTGGGTTTGTTCTTGCTTTGGGCCTTGATTTTTCCCGAGGCCCCGTGCTACTAACAGTCATATTCCTCCATTTGTCCTATACAAGCAAAAATCAATTTGAACACAAACCATAGACATAGTAATCATCTAGAAAATGTTTCATACCACATTAGATACAGTCTACCAATTGTTATGATATAAAGCAATATTAGTTCATTCAAATAGAATTCCGCAACAGGCAGGCAAATTGGCGAATCTGAAACGCTTTCAACATAAAATTACACCTTCCTACGATTTTGACACACCGTTCTCAAAATTCATTTCATGCCTAAATAACATTTAGCCAACTGATGAGGAAAAATGGAAAATCAAGTAACTCAAAGAGCGGCTTCCAACTTTCCGATAAGTGAGCGAATTTCGAATCAAAGTCCTGAATCAACAATCACTATGCCAGAAACAATTAGCTATTCGTAGCTCTAACAGGTTCACCACTTTAATCCAAAACTCCACAAATTCAGACTCGGCCATGCTGCCATGCATCATCATTGTAATTAATTTTAGTCACATCACAGGACCAGGCAATTTTCATTCAGTAATATTTCATTTGATCCAAAAAAAAATAAAAATAAAAACAAGCAAACCCATTATTTCAACAGCACAAAACATTCGAAAACAACCACCACAATATGCAGCAAATTCAAGTTCTGGAATTTCCATATTCATAGCGATATATTATATATAGATATCGAGAGAGAGAGACCTTGAGATCAATATTGGAGCGAGAAGAGAGAAAGGGGTTGAACTCGGGGTCCTTCTGGATGTCCTTCCACTTGCCAGTGCCGTGTTTCCTAACCCCCGCTCTCAGAGCTTCTTCTTCCTCCACGTCCATTTTTGCTTCGGATTTCCCATCTCCTCCCTCCCTCTCTCTGTATCAGGTATCAGGTATCAGGTATCAGCAGTACAGAGCCTGTGACTGCCGCGAAGAAGCTTTCACGTTTTCGTTCTCAAAAACGAGGGTTGGCTTTCGTACCACTTCTTCAACTACATATTGAATCATAGACCGCACTTAAAACGGCGCCGTTTTGATCTGGACTCTGTACACAACCCATAGGCCCGGTTCCATAAAAACTTCGGTAAACCTGATTTGCAGGACAGCTCTTACATCGTATGAGAAAAGCGTGGGGTCGAATGGGAGGAGAATAAAAAAAAGTTTTACATATTTATGAAATGTGCGAGACGCAATCGGACACTTTTAACTAATTTGTTCATTTATTTATAATAACAAAAAAGAATCAAGCCTCTTGCATGTAAATTTTAAAAAAAAAAAATTACAAAACGAAAGTTATTTTTTAAAATGTATTAAATATATTGTTTTGAGTAAAGATGCTTGCCACATGAAATAATGAGAAAAGGGAAGTTTCAATGGGAAAATGCTTGCCAGTATTTATCTTTTTATGGTATGTTTAGTTGTAAAGGATAAGAATATAAGGTATGAGTATCATATTTATTTCATATCACTCTCATTTTTAAAAGTGGAAGTAAATATGTTAACGTGAGAAGATGTTTCAAGTTTGAATTTCCGTTCTCAATTCAATCCTTTGAACCCTTGTCATCTTCATTCTCACGAAACATCTAATACTAATTAGAACGTGAGAATCTAGCACTAATTAACAATGGGCGGACAAATGCAAAAATATTTTGAGCACCATATGCAATACTTCTATCTCTAATGTACGGTATTCTCAACATATCCTTACACGTGCGATGTCTGTTTGTATCTAATATCTATATGATTCTTGTTGAGCGACAATTGAGTTGTGTTGAAACATTTGGTCTGTCACATAAATAGCATCAGGGGCAGTTCTATATATGGACTCGGGACTCTTTGGAGTCCAAACGGAACGCATGTGAAGGACCTATGGGAAGCCTGCCACAGATTTGGGTTTTTCGGCTGCCGCAGTGCCTCCTTTGTTCATTGGAGAAGAAGATCAATTTTTATTTTTTTTAAATGACATGGCCGAAACGAGACATCTTGAGTTTGGCAATTTAAAAAGGAAATTGTTATTAGCACTCAAAAAATCTCATTCTACACTCCAAACTTTCTATATTAGGAAAGAAAAATACACTTGTGAAGGGTGTAAAATAAGATTTTTGGAATGCAAATAACACTTCCTTTTAAAAAAATTCTTCTTTTCTGCTAAACAAACCCTACACCTGCTACCGTCCCAAATCAAAATTCTGAAATTCAAACTCCAAATTATAACCCTTCAACCCTAATCCTAACCCTAAAACCCCGCTAACTCTCTGCTCCACCACCACTTCTTCTTGTGCTGCCACTCGAGCTGTCATATTCAAACACCCCCTCTCAATGGTCAATGTCATTTCGTCTGAAATTTTCTTAAAACTTCTACATTAAACATCCTTGATGTTAAGATTATAAACTTGTTACTGTATAGCGTGATTTGATATAATATAAACATGAGATATTTTAACTCGAAAATCTTTTAAACGATGGACAGACAAAATTTTCAACATTTTATGCGAGACTTTTCCGTCTTCAATGCATAACATATCAATTGGTTGGTAGGTAGGGGGATTGGGGAAATCATTCATCTTACATGAGCAACGTAACTCCCACGCTCACCCACGCAAATTCAGACACATTCCAAGTTCCCAAAACGGCAGCTGAGAAGGGAACACAATCCGTAATGATAAGGCGCGCCTAGTTGAAGTTCCAGCCAATGATGTTTCTCCACGTGGCAAATTCGGATGACTTTCTTTGCAACGAGCAAATAAAACGCCAACCATTAACTTCCATTCCCTATCTCCAAGCGGTCAGTGTTTAAGCAGTGACAGCAGCTCTCTCAGAAACTCTCTGTCTCCGGTGGCTTTTCCGGCACTTCAACTCACCAAATCCACGTTCTCGAAATACCCTTTTGCTCTGTCCCCCAAAGACTCCAACTTTTTCGGAAAAAACCACTATAAATGCCAGGCTGTGAGTCCTGAAAGTTCTGAGGCGCGTTGGAGATATAAGCCGGTATGGACTGCGTTGCAGCAATGACGGCGTCGTTTTACCCGACCTGGAGGGTGAGGAGAAGAGGAGGACTGGTGGGTGGAAAGGAAGGTCCTTTTTTCCGGTATGGTTTGTGCAACAAGGTTTCTCTGCTGCGAGTGAGAGCGAGTGCAGGAGGCGAAGGGGGCGGTGTCGGCGTGGTGGTGAAGGAAGGTTTTGCGGACGAGGAGGATTTCATGAAGGGCGGCGGGCCGGAACTGCTCTTAGTTCAAATGCAGCAGAAAAAGGTCATGGAGAAGCAGTCCAAGCTCGCTGACAAGGTTTTTAACACACACACTGTCTCTCTTCTTCCATGGTTTTTATTTGTATTCATATTTTGGAAAATATGCGCGAATAAACTCGGCGAATTTTAAATGACACTACATCGTAGTTTATATGGCACATAGATTATTGTGGGATTACTTCGGACAAAAGTATTCTTTTGACTATGTTTGGTAGAAAAATGTAAAAGCACTTATGAGTTGTCTACACGAAGCACTTCCAAGTAAAACACTTAAATTTTTAATAAAAATTCTATATGTTTATAATAAAAACACTTGTTAGCGTAAGCACTTGCAAGCAAAAGTCAATTCAGTGCCTTTGCAGTTTTATTTTTGATTAAAAGTTTATAACTGGTTCAGTTTCCGCATATTTTCCGTTTGTATTGAAGCATGAATGTTGGAAACTTTAAATCCGGAAACCCCAAGCCCAATTTTGTGATGCTGCTTATGGATTAATTTTCAGCTACCGCCAATACCAGTAGCAGATAGTGTTCTGGATTTGGTGGTGATTGGTTGTGGTCCGGCAGGACTTGCTCTGGCTGCAGAATCAGCCAAGTTGGGATTAAAAGTTGGGCTTATTGGCCCAGATCTCCCTTTCACAAACAACTATGGTGTTTGGGAGGATGAATTCAAAGGTATTAAACTTGACAATCAGATCTGGTTAGCGGCATTATTTGTGAACTACCCAATTCAAAGGACTCAAAACTCTGCTCACATTCGATATTCGCTTTGATTTTTACATTTCCAGATCTTGGACTTGAAGGGTGTATTGAGCATGTTTGGCAGAACACAATTGTGTATCTTGACGATGATTCGGACCCCATTATGATCGATCGTGCTTATGGTCGTGTTTGTCGAGACATGCTACATGAGGAGCTCTTGAGAAAGTAAATACAACCCTATTCTACTACGTATCTACTTGTTTGACGCTTGCAGGCATTGTAATTCTTTGAAGATGCATAATTTGTATTAATTTTTATTAGGTGTGTGGAGTCAGGTGTTTCGTACCTCGATTCAAGGGTGGAAAGTATTGTTGAAGCTAGCAATGGGATTAGTCTTGTATCCTGTGGCCACAATATTGTTGTTTCGTGCAGGTACGATGGAATGGCATTTATTCAGTTCAAATTTTTGGTGATGGTTCTACTTCTTCCATACCTTGTTTCAAACATCTAACTAGTATTATAGGCTTGCTACTGTTGCATCAGGAGCTGCTTCGGGGAAGCTTTTGCAGTACGAGGTGGGTGGTCCAAAGGTGTCCTGTCCAAACAGCATATGGTATCGAGGTTGAGGTAGGAGTTATGTTTCTAAGTTTTGCTGTACTTGGGGATGACTAGTTCCTTAACTTCCCTTCGGGGCGATTGATGACTTTTTACTATGTCTACTCTTTCTTACAATTTCAGGTGGAAAATAACCCATATGATCCCGAAGTGATGGTTTTCATGGATTATAGAGACTACAAGAAACAAGAAGTTCGGTCTTTAGAAGCAGAATATCCAACGTTTCTTTATGTCATGCCCATGTCTCCGACTAGATTGTTCTTTGAGGTTAGCTCGATGGACATTACTTTGTTAATTGCATTACTTATTCGTGTACAAAGTATTTAGAGTAATGGATTTGCAGGAAACTTGCTTGGCTTCTAAAGAAGCCATGCCTTTTGATTTATTGAAGAAAAAGCTCTTGTCACGGTTACAGACAATGGGAATCCGTATTACAAAAACTTATGAAGAGGTAAGTTTTATGACAGACTACATTGCTTACAACTTCTGAGATGAACGATGATTTTGTTCTCGAAATATGTCCGAACAAGGCTTCATGCCTTGCCATGTAGTGGCACAACAATCACATTTATCTTGAAAGTTGACGCAGTTTTCTAATCTCCATTCTCATCAAGCTGATCAGGAGTTTGGTCTTGCTTACTTTCATAATTCAAGGCATAATCTTTCAGTAATTTATACAGGAATGGTCTTGGATTCCGGTTGGTGGCTCCTTACCAAATACAGAGCAAAAGAACCTAGCATTTGGTGCTGCTGCTTGCATGGTACATCCTGCCACAGGTAACGATTAAACCAAATAAATTCACCAGATCAGTTCGCAATTGTTCAGTCTACTGATGCTTACGTTTTACCATCAAACAGGATATTCAGTCGCAAGGTCTTTGTCGGAGGCTCCAAAATACGCTTCTGTGATTGCAATTATTTTGAAGCCAGATCATAATAAGGCCATTCACCGCAGCCAAATAAGTAATGAGAACATCTCGATGCTAGGTAAGCGTTGGTTTGGCATGTTTGGAATAGTTTTATAGTACTTACAAGAACTATGTGTTGTGAGCCTCATATACATTTTCGGCTCATTCCCTGTCATGATATTTGAAAGCTTCAATCCACATTTCCACTTATTCGTTAAGATCATTCGCTCTTTAAAGAAAGTGAGCTGCATCTACATGTTTCTCTCTTTAAACAACTTTCTGTATCATGTTTTTATGCTCGCTTTGTTATCACTGCTTAGCTAGCGTACTATGTTTCGAGTGTCTTCTGCTATTAAGATCATTCGCTGTCAATACACTATTTCGCTTTCAGCATGGAATACGCTCTGGCCGCAAGAAAGGAAACGCCAAAGATCATTCTTTCTTTTCGGACTAGCGCTTATTCTGCAACAGGACATCGAGGGCATCAGGATATTCTTTCACACTTTCTTCCGCTTACCCACCTGGTACGATCAATTTTCTATATCTCCGCTTCACGAAGAAAACTTGAACAGGTTTCTTTGGAAAAAAAAAAAAAAAACTAGACGAACTTGAATGATTGATCGATGTCTGTGCTTCGGTTGCAGGATGTGGCAGGGTTTCCTCGGCTCTACATTGTCCTCGGCTGATCTCATCCTTTTCGCGTTGTATATGTTTGTTTTAGCACCAAATAACTTGAGAAAGAACCTCGTCAGACACCTACTTTCTGATCCTTCCGGAGCCACTATGATTAGAACCTATTTCACATTCCCGTCCTCCGGCATAATAACACAGTTTAGAGTACCCTAAGAGATGAGGTCACTGCCTACTTTTGAAGGTCACTGTTTTTTTTTGGTGTAAATAGTACAAATGTGTGTTCCTTTGTTACCGTTTAGATTACTAAAGTGTTCCTAAAAGGGGTTTCAATATGTATCGAGATGTGATTAGCAATGTGGTAAATAAAGGTGGTTCGTGTGGATCCGATTTCACTATTGTAATTTGTAATTAGCAATTTTTGTGTTGATTGTTTGGCAAGCCGAAAATCCAGGATCTCAATATATAGCTTGATAATAATTTGAAGGGAGTTTTAACGAAAAGTCCGTGGTACTGTTTAGTTTAACGAAAAATCACATTTTATACTAAAAAGTCAAACCTGGTACTATTCACTTTATCCTTTACTTTGTCATTATCGTTAAAACTCAAAGTTTTCAAATTATTTTCATTAGTTTTTCTTAATTTGAAATGGCAACAATTATGTTATTTAGACGTCAACATTTCGTCGATAATGATATTAATATTTAATCAATTTATCAATAATTATTTGGTTTGATTTTGAAAATCTTCATTTTAATTAATTGCATAAAAATAGTTGAAATTTCACATCTCATGTCATCTATAAGATCTTGGAGTTGACTCAAGCTCTATCCATAATACTACAGATGTCAACTTTTATTTATCAACTAATGTGGAAATTTCTTGTTTGATGTAACGAAATAAGTTTTAAAGTAGGCATAAACAACTATATCGCTTCCAGGGGCGAATTTACCTTTGGACCAGATGGGTCAGCTGACCCCCGAAGCTCACAAACTTTCACGGAAGAGCTGGGTTCTACTTTTTGTAAATCTAAAATGCCATGAAAGATGCTCGTTCAAAAGCTATTGGCATCTGTTGACAGACATGCAATATAACTTGATAAATAACTTCAATTTTACCAAGTCTCGATGAAATGCCGATTTTCAAAAAAAATTGTGCGCGTACTATTCTTTATCGCCAATTATTAGTAGACACCAAACCAACAGAATATTGGACTTGAAAGAGACACTTGTCTCCATTCAAACATTAAGATTTTGAAGATATGGGGACATTGTATTAAAAATAAGAGCATCAAATATGGTAGTAATTAACAATTAAAAGGAGCACTCAAGCATGATACAAAGGAATGACGTCGATCGCTCTACCTATGTTTTTGCAGTGATTTATGCGAATCTTACAATTTCCATGGTTCAGCTGGTGCAGGTTAAGTTTGTTTTATATAACACAAGCATACAAGTTTTATGGATGCTACTTTTGTGCCAAAAGTATTATCCTTGTGAGGAGTATTAATCGAACTTGAAACATTTTTTAACATGATTTGTTAACTAACGGGTCGCTATTGGTTAATTTAACCGTTAATCACACAACCCGTTAAACTTGCGAATTTAAAAACTCATATATATAGAGTTTTTGCAGAATTTGAGTCATATTAACATGTCATGTACAATTATTTGCTAGTTTTAATGAGGGCACATGAAATTACTCTGGAGTAAGTTCTAACCTTTTTGTACCTTAATTTTTGCATTGATGATATATTCGACGAGGTATTAAACAATACCACAAAATAAAAAATTAGTTTAAACTTTTTAGTCAAAAAGATCTCCGAGATTGGCATAAACACTTACGTGTTAGACGTAAGCAAGAACCGAAGGTTCGACTGGTTGGCCTGGAATCTCTTGCTTTTCAGGGCAAGTGATTGGTTGCCGATTTCCAATAGCATTCAAGGGGAAGAAAATTTAACATATCTTTACCAAGGAGTCAAGGACGGGTCGATGCTTCTGATCCCCTATATAAATTAACCCTCTTAACCCTTTGTTTTGCACAAATCAGCTTCCTTAATTCACCCTAGCTACAAAGAGAAGAGGACGAAGAAGGTACGTGTTTCATTTAGTTCAACATGTATGCGTGGCTACATGTACGACCGGATACATATAATTCCGATACAGAATTACAGGTTTGTAAAGAAGGTGACAGAAGAGAGTGAGCACACGTGGTTCTTTTCTTGCATGAATCCATGTCGGAAGCTCTGTGTGTTCATTCTCTATCTGTCACCTACCATCCTTAACCCTCTCTCTCACTACTCTCCCTCAACTATACATATAAGATGATAGATATAGGGATGTGCTATCTACACATTCCTTTTTACTTCTCACACATCTTTTGTTAATTTCTGTTCGTTGATCTTCTTCAATTCATCTAACCGACAGCTGAAAACAAAAAAGATATGGAAGAAGTAAAAATGAATGTGTGGATATCACACCCCTACATATATATACACACACTATCGTTTGACTAGTCAGAGCAAGATATGATTCTTAAATCCTAAAATGCAAGAGATTATCCAATAAGCACCCCAAATCATGTATGTCAATAATTGTGCAGCCCAAATCATGTATGTCAATAATTGATATTAAAAAACTAAATAAAATTTAGTGGGTTTGGTGAGGTATTTTGGATGGCATTAGAAATAATTTTCGTTTTGTACTTTTTTTTTTTTTTTTTTTTTAAGAGGATCAGTTCATGGTTTTGCCATGACAGTTCATCATTTTAGAATTTGGAAAGACTTATAGACACATTGTAGTCTTTGCTAACCATATAAGCTAATCTCATACTTAGTTTAATCATATTAACACTAATCTCATGCCTCCTTTTACCATTAAACTAACCACCAAATATTAATCACATTGCGCCATGAATGATTAATTAATTGTTTAGATGTTAATTGATCTCTCACACTATAATCAATCCAATAATTTAGCCAAAAGCTACCTTACCTGCAGCCCTTTAAGTAAAACTTGTGATATCAAACGCCTGAGAGTATCTCCTCTCATACACAATTCATCCAACACATGGAGAGCAAAGATCAGAAGAAACTTCACATAGCCATGTTCCCATGGCTAGCCTACGGCCACCTAATGTCATTTCTGGAGGTCTCCAAGTTCTTAGCTCAAAAGGGTCACCAAATCTCCTTCATCTCCACCCCCAAAAACATCAATCGCCACCGATCCTCCTCCTTTTCCCCGCTCATCGATTTCGTCGAGCTTCCTCTCCCCGCTGTCGACGGCTTACCGGAAACCGCCGAGTCCACCTCCGAGCTACCAATCAACAAAGTACCTTACCTCAAAAAAGCCTACGACTTGCTCAAGCCTTCAGTCACGCATTTCATCCAACATTCGGGCGTCAACTGGGTCGTCCACGACTTCATTTGCTACTGGCTTCCCCGAGTCGCCAACCAGCTCGGAGTCAACTCGGTCCTCTTCAGCGTCACTAACGCCACTACCATGGCCTTCTTCGGTCCTCCGTCCGAGTTACTCAGCGACAAACTCCGGCGGCCGGAGGATTTTACGGTCGTCCCCGAGTGGGTCGACTATCCTTCCAACGTTGCTTTTAAGCTGCATGAGATGGTGAGCCACTGGGATTGCATGGACAACGAGGTCTCTGATTTTCAGAGAGCCGCGGGTGCGATTCAAGATTGTAATTTTGTGACTATGCGGAGCTGCACCGAGTTTGAATCTGATGCGGTGAGTCTGCTAAGGAAGATCTACGGCAAACCCATTGTTCCAGTAGGGCTGCTGCCGCCCGACTCAACGCCCCATCAGCATGGCGTCGCTGACGACCGAGGGGATGAGAAGTGGGAAGTGTTGAGAGAGTGGCTCGAAAATAAGAAACCGAACTCGGTGGTTTACATCGCATTCGGCACTGAGGTGACTCCTAGCCAAGAGTTGATGCACGAGTTGGCACATGGGATGGAGAAATCCGGGTTGCCCTTTATTTGGGTGGTCAACGATCGCCCGTTGGTGGAGGGTGTGTTGGGGGCCGATATCGTTCCGCTTGGGTTTCAAACTCGAGTAAAGGATCGAGGCTTGGTGTGGAGGGGTTGGGCCCCACAACTTAAGATTCTAGGTCATGCATCAGTCGGAGGTTTCCTAACTCATTGCGGTTGGAGTTCAGTTGTTGAGGCACTACGGTTTGGGCGGGTTCTGATTTTGTTTTCAGGTGCTTATTCAGACCAACCGTTGAACGCGAGACTAATGCACGATAAGCGGGTCGGGTTGGAGATACCGAGGGACGAGCGAGACGGATCGTTTACGAGTGACTCGGTGGCCGAGTTGATTAGGCGAGTGATGGTGGAGAAAGAAGGTGAGTCAATAAGGTCAAATGCATGGGCCATGAAGGAGATCTTTGGCAACGTAGAGTTGAACAACATGTGCTTGGATGAGTTCACTCGGGTCCTTGAAACCTGGCCAACTTTCACTTAGTCAACGAGAAATTTTTCACTGAATAAGAAATACGGTTCGGTACATCAAGTATTATAATACAAATGGTTGAATGCTTGAAAATTTTCAACTAATTATATTATAACATTTGATGCACCAGACTTTATTCCTAGCATACTGAAAATCTCTCATAATCAACTTTGTAGATTTCATGTGTTGGTGCCTCTTAGTTGGGATAATTAGATTGGTTGCTTACTTTTTAGTTTGTTTTTTATTTTTTTCTACCGTATTAAGAAAAGATCGTGTAATATTTTGTATAATATGTTTTCCTAAAAGTAGCTGTTGTGAAATCCCATTAAAAGAATGAATGGTATATTGCAGGTAGGCTGAATAGTTTTTCGTGTATTATTGCCAAGGTAGAAGTACAATATATATACACAACCAAGTCATCATCGTAAAGATATTTAGTTGACTTGATTGTGTATATATATTGTACTTCTACTTTGGCAATAATACACGAAAAACTATTCAGTCTACCTGCAATTTACCATTCATTCTTTTAATATACCCACACCAAAGTCATTGAATTGGCCTTGTATAAGTTTGCTTGTAATAAAAACTAAATAAAATTCAGTAATGTTATTCTTACCATATTAATATACCACATTAGTATAGCACATTATATGGCATCTGATGTGACTGTCAACATCATCTAAATTAATCATAATTTAATTTAATTTAAAAACTATTTAACAAACTAATAATAAATAAATAAAATCTGAAATTAAATGGTAATTGTGGCATACGATGAGTCTTCTCTCCTTCCTTCCTTCCCCGTTGCTTCTTCTCCCATTTCTTCTTCCACACCATTTTTTTGTTTCAGCCCAGATTTTAACCCCATGTGTTAGCTTGTGTACCAATCATTTCTTCATCGCAATCTATCCAGCCACACATAGTTCAATGTCCTAACTCACACAATTCAGCAACCAATTTAAAGCTTTAAACAAATATTAGCAAGATATGAACATGCCACCCGAAAGTTTGCAAATTTATCAATGCTGAATGGAGTCGAAGGGGCCCATGGCGGTGGAGGAGTGCTCGTATTGGAGCTCAACTTGTTGCTCATGGACTTGGTGTGCCTGGTTGGAATCCATAAAAACTCTGGCTTTGATGGGTTTTTTGGGTTTTATTCAATTTCATGATCTAGGTGTTCTTCGAAATTTGATGGGTTCGATGAAACCGGTTGTTTCTTGAAGATCTGAATCTCAAACCAAAAAGAATCGTATAGCTCTATTACTTCGCCTGCTTCCATCAATGGCGAGGCTGCTGAAAAAAATCTGGGCTGAAACAAAAAATTGGCGAGAAAGAAGAAATGGGAGAAGAAGCAACAGGAAAGGAAGAAAGGAGAGAAGACTCATCGTATACCACAATTACTATTTAATTTCAGATTTTTTATTTATTATTAGTTTATTAAATAGTTTTTAATTTAAATTAAATTATGATTAATTTAGATGATGTGGACAACCACATCAGATGCCACATAATATGGTATAGTAATGTGGTATATTAATGTGGTAAGAATAGCATTACTGAATAAAATTGCTTTTTAAGTGTTTCTCAAATATTGTTTGAAAGCCCAATCTATTAGGTGTGTTGCCCACTTATAGAATAACACGTAACGCAAATCACAAGAAATGTGATGAAATGTGAGACTTCTTTATCGTTTTATGTTTTTAGCATAATATTTTAAAATATTAGTTGAGTGTAACGTTAAGTTGTGAACTAACAAATAGTCATTACTTTGAGATTCTCCACAAATCACTACATATTAGATTTTTGGGGAAAAAAACATATCATTATATCAAATAAATATAGCTTCCTCTCACTTTCATCGCATGTACCATTACTTGCTAATCTTAAGAGGGAAGCAAAGGCGGCGTTGACCCAAAGAGAAAAAAGGCAGCTGCATCTCATAGAGTGGGTGGCAGTTGCTCTAGTGTGTGACAATGACATCAGTAGCGGTGGCAGTTAACAGCGGCGGGAACCCGAGAAGCCGATGCGTCGTGAATTGGGCTGCGGAGAATCGCTTTCACAAAGCAGATCGTTTCGTCTTAGTCCATTTCATCCCCAAAATCAACTTAATACCAACTCCATGTACGTATTTCCTATTTTCGCCGTAACTGAATCTTTGATTATTGCCCCACTCACTGTTTGGTTGTTGAGAAAATAATGGAAAATTGAATTCGTAATTTGAAGAAAAAAAAATTATTAGCAAAATGGGAGTGGGGCAACGTTTGATCGATAATGTATAGTTTATAAAAATTTCAAAATGTCAAGAATTATGTTATTTAGTCGTCAACATTTCATCGATAATGTATCAAGATTTAATAAATATATCAACAATTATTTTGATTTTATTTTGAAAATCTTCATCTTAATTAATTGCACAAAAATAGTTGATATTTCACAGCCTAACGTCATTCATAAGAAAATTTCACATCCTAATGTCATTCATAAGGTCTTGAAGTTACTCAAGCTCTATCTATAATATTAAAGATGTCAACTTTTATTTCTCAACTAATGTGGAAATTTCTTGTTTGATGTAAACAAATAAGTTTTAAAGTGGGTATAAACAACTCTATTGCTTCAAATGGAGAATTCACCATGGGACTAGATGGGTTAGCTGACCCTCCAAAACTCAGAAAATCTTCACAGAAAAGCTGGGTGTTGCTCTTTGTAAAACTGAGAAGGCTTGAAAGTTGTTTTCCAACTGCTCAACGAATTACATTGGGCAAGGTAGCTGCTAGGCTCATTTCTTTGTATTCGTTGCTATTGACATCTTTGATAGGCTCACTCAGCATATGTTGGCGTCAACATGCTCGTTCAAAAGCTATTGACATCAATCAACATGCTCGTTCGAAAGATGTTGGCATCTATCGACAGGTATGCCATATGAGACCTTCAGTCTACCCAGACTCAATGAAATACCAATGTGCATGCTATTCCACCCAAACAATTTCTTGTGCTGCATGTACTATTCTCACTGCCCCCATCCCCCGGCACCCCCAAAATAAAGTTTTTTAAGATCCGCCACTGCTCGCTTCGGTATGAATAAAGTGGGCATGAATAAGAGAAATAAAAGATTGGTGCATAAGTTGGCATCTTTATATTTATATATATATATATATATAAAAGAAAAAAAAAAGGACTAGCTGGTGTCTTTAACATCGCACAAGTTCTATTTTGTAAATGCCAATCATTATTCGGCACCAAACCAACAGAATATTGGACTTGAAAGAGACACTTGGCTCCATTCAAACATTAAGATTTTGAAGATACGGGGACATTGTATTAAAAATAAGAGCATTAAATCTAGTGGTAATTAACACACTACAACAAAAAAGGGCTAAGAACACAAAAGATACGTGCCCTTTACATTTTCATTGTGCACAAGTGCATATATAGTTGTGCTTTTTGAACTTCAGTGAGCACTAAACTATCTCAAATGTGCCCTCTAAACGAAAGGCACATTAGTTGGTGTTCTGCATTTGTGCCCATTAAAATGTTTGCACCAAAATTTGTGTCACTGTTTATAAATATCAGTAATCATAATTTCATGTTAATTTACGTACACACATAAATAATTTTTGTGCCCTTTGATTTAGTATATTTAAATTATTTAATTTTATACACATAAGTATCTTCTCTTACTTCAACAATCCGAAGACAAAATCTTATTTTAATATATTTTTATTGTTCAAAACCCTCCATACACCCCCCCCCTTTTGCTCTCTCCTCTCTCTCTCTCCGTCTCTCTCATTTCTCTTTTCCGGTCTCTCATCTTTCCTTCTCTTTTACTTTCCTTATATCTCTCGTTCATCTCTGCTTTCCCAGATTCAGTCCAACCACCCTTTCTATCTCTACCTTCCGCAGATCCAGTCTATCTCTCTCCATTTCCCGATCTTCTCTCATCTCTGCGTCCCTCAGAATCTCCTTCTCTCACCTCTCTCTCTCTCTCTCTCTCAACTCTGCCTCCTTTATACTCCATTGCTAGACGTTGGCAGTCAGATCGCAACCACCGCATCCGCTCAACAACCACCGCATCACCGACTCCTCTCACCCCTATCAGATCTGGGTTTTTTGTTTATTTTTTCGTTGATTTGTGCAATTTTTTAACAATTTATTTTTGTAGGCGGGTTTCTGTGAGCTCGTGTGCCCCACAATGGAAGTCCGAGTCGGTTTTCTGAAATAGGTTAGTCATCTTAACGATTCTGGACCGAGTTGATAAGGTCTTTGCTAGCTGCCATTTCAGTGTCGTCAACGAGAACAAGCTCTATAACCATACTTTGGACTCTCTCATCCCTTTCTTCCCTCACGGCGTCAAAAACGAAGATGGGTACTCTCTCTCTCTCTCTCTCTCTCTCTCTCTCTCTCTCTCTCTCTCTCCATTTTTCTGCTGTGTTCAATACCGACACCTCTCTCAGGTCTGGGCCTTTCCTTTGTTTTGTTTAATTTTTAATTTTTAATTTATTTTTTTTTGTATTTGATCCTGCAGGAAGCTCAACGTCACCTCAGTTAATGATTTTTGTTTGAAATTCTTTTTATTGTCGCCCATAAATTCATAAGTTTGATGGAACTCTGCTTGTGGGAATGATGAATTTATTTGTGGAATAACAAAGATGGGATGAACAAAGCTTTCTGGGGAAGATGCTGTTGTCCAGAACTGATTGTTTTCGAGTGTTATCTTAATTAGGGCTAAAATATGTAAAATGTTTGTTTTTAGTTTGTATGGTTTTTCGATTTTTTATATTTTTTTAAATTTAATTGATGGAGCATAATTACAAACTTAGTGCTAACATGGATGGGAAAGTCGTTTGACAATCTTGTCAGAACAAGGCACAAAAATGCTCTTATTTGTGCCAAGTCCATGAGCACAAACCTCTATATGGTGCCCTCTAACCAAAGATGACGCCCATAGAGGGCACAGATATATCATAGTAGCCGCATTGTTGCTATTGGTCTATGGACACGTATGTTAGTGCCCTTAAGTCTCATAGGGCACAAATATATTTTTGTGCACAGTGGCCATTTTTCTTGTAGTGACAATTAAAAGGAGCACTCAAGCATGATATAAAAGAATGGCGTCGATCTCTCTGCCTATGTTTTTGCAGTGATTTATGCGAATCCAGCAATTTCCATGGTTCCAGGCTTCCAGCTGGTGCAGGTTAAGTTTGTTTTATATATAACACAATAAGCATTTACGTTTTATGGATGCTACTTTTGTGCCAAACGTATTATCTTGGGTGAGGAGTACTAATCGAATTTGAAACATCTTTCTAACACAATTAAGATAACACAATTTATTTAACTAACGGGGTGCCAATAGGTATTAAACCGTTGTTCACACGACCGGCTAAACCTTACTCATACAGTTATATATATATTGAATTTTTGCAGAGTGAATTTGAGTCATATTAACATGTCGTGTACAATTATTTGCTAGCTTTAATGATGACATATGAAATTACCTTTGACAAAGTTCAAATATTTTCTTACCTTGATTTTCGCTTTGATGATATATCTGATGAGCTAGTAAAAAATAACACTAAACTGAAAATTAGTTTAGGATTTTTAGCTAAAATGGTCTATGATATTGACATAACTTTTCACTTTGGTCCATGACAATGAAAATTGTTAGAAGTGAACTGTGAGTTTGTTTATTGTAAATCATTTTGGTCATTTCTGAAAAGGCTATCAATATTCTTGTTAAATTGTCACGTGAACGACCACGTGACAACTTTTTGAGGGTATTTTTGTCAAACCAACCTCTTCACTTAACGAGGATATTGACAAATTTTTCACGAAATAAAATGATTCAAGATGGACAAACTCAGGAACCAATTCTATTCATTTTCAATGCTACGGACCAAAGTGAGAAATTATACCCATATCGAGACCATCAAATTTTGATTCTAGTAGGTGAACGATATGCATATATATAACTTGGTTGCATGCATGCATGAACTATTAAACACGTGAGTAGTAGACGTAAGCAGAATCTCTTGCATTTCAGCGCAAAGTGATTGGTTGCCTGCCGGTTTCCAACAGCATTCAAGGGGAAGAATTTAACATATCTTTACCAAGGAGTCAAAGACGGATCGATGCTTCTGATCCTATATAAATTAACCCTCCTAACCCTGTGTTTTTCACAAATCAACTTCCTTAATTAACCCTAGCTACAAAGAGAAGAGGACAAAGAAGGTGCTTGTTTCATTTAGTTCGAGATGTATGCGTGGCTACATCTACGATCGGATACATAAAGATCGGATACACGTGGTTCTTTTCTTGGATGAATTCATGTCGGAAGCTCTGTGTGCTCACTCTCTACCTGTCACCTACCATCTTTAAACCTCTCTCTCAACAACATATAAGATGATACGTACATACATATACACACACACTATCGTTTGACACCATAGTTTGATACTTGAATCCTAAAATGTAAGAGATTATCCAATTCGAAACAGGAAAACCTAAAATATCAGTAATTGTGCACCCAGATCATGTATGTCTCTAATTGATATTAAAGCTAAATAAAATTTAGTGGCTTGTGAGATATGTTGGATAAGTCCAGCGTCATAATCATAGAAGAATTCTCGACTTTTCTTGTAGGATTTGGATCCTCTCCTGAGCTAATGGAGAGGATCATCCTGACCCATTATCATGGATCGTTGGATTTTTATTCAATGGTTACAATTATTATAACTTTAAAGGGACCTCTTGTTTGTAGCCGTTGGATAAAAATCCAACGGTCCATGATGATGGGTCAGGAGGATCCTCTCCATTAGCTCAGGAGAGGATCCAAATCCTTTCTTGTAATGATCTTTACAGTTTGGTATAGAAAATGATTTTCGCTCTATATTTTACTTCGTATTTTGGTTACAACAGAAGATAGAATTCAACTCGAGAATATCTTAATCATATTAACTCATCTTCCCTCATCCAAACACTAGTCTCATATTTCCTTTTACCATTAAACTAACCTCCAAATATTAATCACATGCACCGTGATTGATTAATTTAATTGTTTAGATGTTAATTAATCTCTCACACCATAAAGCAATCCAATAATTTGGCCAAAACTTATTTTTTCTGTTGAAAAAATGGGACTAAAAGCAAGAGTCCAAACAAATGTACTCAATAACAAGTTTAGACTAAGACATTCCAAGTCGATTCTCTCACGAATGAAAGTAATTGAACAAGCAAGGGATTCTTTACTCCAGTAGTGAAAAAGTGTTGAGTCCTTACATGACGACGTGGATTCAAATCTCGTTAGTAGCTAATTTATCATCTAATCCAAACTGAAGATGTGTCAGCGGAAAAAATAAAATAAAAAATCTCAAGATGTTTGAAAGGTTTTGCGCAGGGCAATTATGTGTTGAATTGGAGGTCCTTCTTCCGTTGCCATTGCATATGTATTTATAGGACTGATGTACTTGCTTGGCACGGCCTGATCCTCGAGTAGAGTCATATTTCAAATTCCTATGTATCTGACATGACTTGATCTTTAAAGGATTGCATTTGATCTTTGGTGACGTGGCTTCACCACTTGTTTTCCTCCGTCCATCTTCACAGCACCAACCCGATAAAGATGCATTAAAAACCTAGCCTTTCAAAAAACCTATGTTTCTAAGCTTTATCTAAATGAATATTAAATTCATTTCTAATTATCAACATCTCATACTTTCATCCCATATCATGACTTTTCCAACATTATAATCAAAAGTCTAGCCTGTTTAGGCTGCTTATCTCATCATAACTCCATTACCATCAAATCCTAAGCTTGTCATATCACCGCATTCTCCATGATCTAACCATACACTCATCCAATTGATGCCATGCATATCCCAATATTCCATGTGGTCAAATTAGCTTGGATTTAGACAAATATTAGGTTCAAATAATTTAATATATTACTACGAGATAATATCATGATTAAAATCACAACATTATTTCTCAATAATAATTGAAAATTATTTCAACCACTTTATCATTTAACGGTTTAAAATTTTGTTCATCCAACGACCTCTATTACTCGAGCCGATAGTGTAAAATCGGGTTGAAACAATTATATTCTTGAAATATCCTACAGATTTACCAGTAGCTTATCAATTCTCCATACCAGTACTACCCTTTAATTACAATTTCTGATATCAAAAGCCTGAGAATCTCTGCTCTCACACCCAATCGTCGAACACATGGACAGCAAAGATCAGAAGAAGCTTCAAATAGCCATGTTCCCATGGCTAGCCTACGGCCACCTAATGCCATTTCTCGAGGTCTCCAAGTTCTTGGCTCAAAAGGGTCATCAAATCTCCTTCATCTCCACCCCCAAAAACATCAATCGTATCCGATCTTCCTCCTTTTCCCCGCTCATCGATTTCGTCGAGCTTCCTCTCCCTGCCGTTGACGGCTTACCGGAATCCGCCGAGTCCACCTCCGAGCTACCAATCAACAAAGTCCCTTACCTCAAAAAAGCCTACGACTTGCTCAAGCCTTCAGTCACGCATTTCATCCAACACTCGGGCGTCAACTGGGTTGTCCATGACTTCATTTGCTATTGGATGCCCAGAGTCGCCACTCAGCTGGGAGTCAACTCGGTCTACTTCAACATCACCAACGCCACTACCTTGGCTTTCTTCGGTCCTCCGTCCGAGTTACTCAGCGATAAACGCTGGCGGCCGGAGGACTTGACGGTCGTCCCCGAGTGGGTCGACTATCCTTCCAACGTTGCTTATAAGCTGCATGAGATGGTGAGCCCCTGGGATGGCATGGACGACGAGGTCCTCGATTTTCAGAGACTCGGGCGTACGATTGAAGATTGTAATTTTGTGACTATGCGGAGCTGCACCGAGTTCGATTCTGACGCGGTGAGTCTGCTCAGGAAGATCTACGGCAAACCAGTTGTTCCACTCGGGCTGCTGCCGCAGGTCTCAGCGCCGCAACAGCACGGCGTCGCTGACGATCGAGGGGATGAGAAGTGGGAAGTGTTGAGAGAGTGGCTCGAAAATAAGAAACCAAACTCGGTGGTTTACATCGCCCTCGGCACCGAGGTGACTCTGAGTCAAGAGTTGATGCACGAGTTGGCAGATGGGATAGAGAAATCCGGGTTGCCCTTTATTTGGGTGGTCAACAATCGCCCGTTAGTAGAGGGCGTGTTGGGCTCCGATATAATTCCACTCGGGTTTGAAACCCGAGTAGAGGATCGAGGCTTGGTCTTGAGAGGTTGGGCCCCACAACTTAAGATTCTAGGTCATATCTCGGTCGGGGGTTTCTTAACTCATTGTGGTTGGAGTTCAGTTGTCGAGGCGCTAGGGTACGGGCGGGCTTTGATTTTGTTTTCAGGTGCTAATGCGGACCAAGGGTTGATCGCGAGATTAATGCACGAGAAGCGGGTCGGGTTGGAGATTCCAAGGGATGAGCGAGATGGGTCGTTTATGAGTGACTCGGTAGCCGAGGTGACTAGGCGAGTGATGGTGGAGAAAGAAGGTGAGTCAATAAGGTCAAACGCATGGGCCATGAAGGACATATTTGGCAATGTAGAGTTGAACAACAAGTGCTTGGACGAGTTCACTCGGGTCCTTGAAACCTGGCCCACTTTCACCTAGTCAACAAGAAATTTTTCATTGAATAAGGAATACGGTACGGTATTTCAAGTGTTATAATACAAGCAGTTAGATATTTGAAAACTTTTAATTTATTATATTATAATGCTTAATCTACCTGTTGGCATGCTGAAAAACTGTCTCCTAATCAACTTTGTAGATTTCATGTGTTGGTGCCTCTTAGTTGGGATAATTAGATAGGTTGCTTTACTTTTTAGTTTGTTATTTATTTTTTCTACCAATAATGAAGTGTCATTGAATTGGCCTTTCTTGAAGGAAAGGGATCCTCTTCAGATCTCTTCCACCTAATTCTCTTCATTTGAAATTTAATTCAACAACTAAAAACAGGACCTCATGTTATAATAACTTATAAAACCTAAAGTATGTCAATAATTGTGCACCCAAATCGTGTATGTCAATAATTGATATTAAAGTTAATCAAAATCGAGTGGCTTGTGAGATGTTGGATAAGTCTGTTTTCGAACGTCACAATCATAGAAGAATTCTCGAATTTTCTTGTAATGATCTTTACAGTTTGGCATGGAAAATGATTTTCACTCTGTATTTTACTTTGTATTTTGGTTACAACAGAAATGGAATCCAACTGTTGACTATCTTAATCATATTAACTCATCTTCCCTCGTCTGAACACGGAAAATTATTCGCGATCGTGATCGTTCATCGTACATCATGCGGTCATTAATTCATTTGACTGTTTAGATGTGAATTAATATCTCACGCCATAGAGCAATCCAATAATTTGGCCAAAAGCTACTTTTTATGTTGAAAAAGGAGGCTAAAAGCAAGAGCTCAAACAAATTGACTCAATAATAAATTTAAACTGAGACATCACTATTAGAAAAGCAAGTTTTTAAAAAACGATAAGTGCTAGTCTAGCGGTAAATTGGGGCTTAACGCTTAGGTGGCTAGGTAAAGGCTAGACGGAGCCTAAGCGGACTAGGCAGATTTAAATAAGTTTATTGTATTTCATGTAAATAAGTGTATGTTTATATTTAAAATACATATAATTTCATCATAAATTAGAAAATAGAATGACATATATATTATAAAGTATTGGAACATAATGAAAATATAGGGAGCAATGTTTATTTAGGTGTTCAATATGTCTCTTACAATTTATTGGAAACAATAAAATGCAAAAGGAAAGTTATCTATTTTTTATCTAAGTGAGTTGCAACCTAAGTAAGTGTCTAGGTGGGTCTAGGCGGGTTAGGCCGGTGCCTAGGCGGTCTAGTCAGGTGCCTCAACAGATCTAGGCGCATTTTCTTAATTTTCAAACATTTAAGTATTAATTGGGGTTCTTGCACAATTGTCAATAATTGATTAATAACTTAAGAAAAGACTAATTAAACATAGGCTATGATTAGTTACATTTCTGATTTCTGTTATAACAAACTATAATAACCTAGCTATGATATTGCTAACTGTGCTGTTGACATGGAACTATATTGTTGATTTGTGTCTTTAATCCCAAATCGATTATCACGATTAAAACTAATTGAATAAGAAGAAAGATTATCAAACTAAAAATTACCTTAATTTAAATCAAGACTACAAATCGCTAAATTATTCATCACAAATTATTTTCTTTGTAGACGTGCAGAACTTCGTTTTGTCAGTATCTTGAAAGCAATCCCCGATGCAGGCCAAAACAAGGGATCCAAATAATGATTATTGTACTCACCAAAAATAAAAAAAATAAAATAACAGCTTGCCGCGTCATATGTACTATGACAGATGATTTACCACTAACTTGTGAATTCGTAATCGTCATGCCAAATAGTACCCTTTTATTACAACTTCTGATATCAAAAGCCCGAGAGTCTCTTCTCTCAATACCCAATCGTCGAACACATGGAGAGCAAAGATCAGAAGAAACTTCACATAGCCATGTTCCCATGGCTAGCCTACGGCCACCTCGTGCCATTTCTCGAGGTCTCCAAGTTCTTAGCTCAAAAAGGTCACCAAATCTCCTTCATCTCCACCCCCAAAAACATCAATCGTATCCGATCTTCCTCCTTTTCCCCACTCATCGATTTCGTCGAGCTTCCTCTCCCTGCCGTTGACGGCTTACCGGAATCCGCCGAGTCCACCTCCGAGCTACCAATCAACAAAGTCCCTTACCTCAAAAAAGCCTACGACTTGCTCAAGCCTTCAGTCACGCAATTCATCCAACACTCGGGCGTCAACTGGATCGTCCACGACTTCAGTTCCTACTGGATGCCCCGAGTAGCCACACAGTTCAGAGTCAACTCTGTCTACTTCAGCATTTTCAGCGCCAATTCCTTGGCTTTCTTCGGTCCTCCGTCCGAGTTGCTCGGCAATAAACGCAGGCGGCCGGAGGACTTTACCGTCGTCCCCGAGTGGGTCAACTATCCTTCCAACGGTGCTTTTAAGCTGCATGAGATGGTGAGCCACTGGGATTGCATGGACGACGAGGTCTCAGATTTTCATAGAGTCGCGGGTTCGATTCAAGATTGTAATTTTGTGACGATGCGGAGCTGCACTGAGTTCGAATCTGACGCGGTGAGTCTGCTCAGGAAGATTTACGGCAAACCAGTTGTTCCACTCGGGCTGTTGCCGCCCGGCTCAGTGCCGCAACAGCAAGGCGTCGCTGACGATCGAGGGGATGAGACGTGGGGAGTGCTGAGAGGTTGGCTCGAAAATAAGAAACCGAACTCGGTGGTTTATATCGCATTCGGCACTGAGGTGACTCCGAGTCAAGAGTTGATGCACGAGTTGGCAGATGGGATAGAGAAATCCGGGTTGCCCTTTATTTGGGTGGTCAACAATCGCCCGTTAGTGGAGGGCGTGTTGGGGGCGGATATCATTCCACCCGGGTTTCAAACTCGAGTGGACGATCGAGGCTTGGTCTGGAGGGGTTGGGCCCCACAACTTAGGATTCTAGGTCATGCATCTGTCGGAGGTTTCCTAACTCACTGCGGTTGGAGTTCAGTTGTTGAGGCACTACGGTTTGGGCGGGTTCTGATTTTGTTTTCAGGTGCTTATTCAGACCAACCGTTGAACGCGAGACTAATGCAGGATAAGCGGGTCGGGTTGGAGATACCAAGGGACGAGCGAGACGGATCGTTTACGAGTGACTCGGTGGCCGAGTTGATTAGGCGAGTGATGGTGGAGAAAGAAGGTGAGTCAATAAGGTCAAATGCATGGGCCATGAAGGAGATCTTTGGCAACGTAGAGTTGAACAACAGGTGCTTGGACGAGTTCACTCGAACCCTTGAAACCTGGCCCACTTCAACCTAATCAACTTTGCAGATTTTATGTTTTGGGGCCTCTTAATTGGCATAATTAAGAGAGAAATCGAGAAAGCTGAATCTTTATCTATTTGTAGTTGTGGTTGGCTTGAGGATTGTATTTTCTGAAAAGCATTACGCTTGTGTTTATGTTAAAAGTGTTTTCATTCTACTTCTTTTAATAATTTTGAGAATGAAAAAATAAAGATTAGTAAAAAAGTCATACTCTTTGTAGGCTAGACTTTCAAAAACAACCCTGATTTCAATATTAACATATTTGAAATTTTTTCTAAAAAAATCAAACTTCGAATTGTTTAAAAAGTCATACTGTTTGGTAGGCTAGAGTTCTGAAGAACCAAATTTCATTATTAACATATCAAAATTTTATTCTAAAAAATCGAACAGTAAATATTGTTTTAAAAAGTTATACACCTTGGTAGGCTAGACTTCCGAAGAGAACCTGATTTCATTATTAATATATTGAAATTTTAAAAAACTTGAACGTGTTACAGTCCTATTGGATTAGAAATGTGATTTTATAAATCCTAGTGTATCTAGGAGTATCTTGTATATTCTCTTCAGTAGTTTAATTCCTATTAGTGTTGTAATCCTGATAGGTTAAGGATTTAATTGTCCCTACCACTATAAATAAATGAGGTGAAATAACACACCTTAGAATTACATCTCTCTCTTCTTAATTATACAATTCAGTCAAATAGGCCTACAACATAACACTGATAAAAGCTATAATCAATTATAAGTTCAACATTTTATATGATTAATTTAGACTCAAATAGAAAACTTACTTAAATTTAAAAATAAGGGATCGTCACTTAGTAATATGATCTAGTGGTATTCATCTTCACTTGTAGATGAGGGATTCGATTCTCGTCAAAGACAAATTTGAATCAGATTATTGCTAGTCTATTTTGAGGCTAAGCTTTTTTTTTTTTTTTTTGATGTAGATAATATCGTTTATTAAAACAAAATAAAGAATTAAATAATGGTGGAGAAAAGATAGCAGACAGAATTAAAATTGCTAAAGTGGACAGTCAATTAGGAAGTTAGAATTAAAATTGAGAAATTGACCCCCTTTAAAGTCGAACACTTTAGTTTTTTTGATAAAAATTGGTGAGGCTTTCAGCCTCCTACGTGCTATGGGATGGAGTCATCTAACTGTATATCAAAGCGCTCATTTTTATTTAAATGACTTGGCCTAGACACACCGTTTCATTGAAGTCTTCTTTTCCTCTTGACTTGGCCAAAATACACCATTTCATCTCAAGAAAATGTTTAGTCTTCTTCTCCCTCTGGTTTAAAACTTTGGAGAAAACCAGAACATTGCAGTGCCGCTGCTCCTCCTCCACCATATATCCACATTTGGGTGGTCCTTGAAAGTCCCCACAACTACTTATTCAAGTATTCGGGTGGTTTTAGAACTACTTAGGTTCCTTAATAAATCTACCCATGCCTATATATAGACAAATTTTTCAATGTATTCGGTTTAAGATAATACATCACGTGTCATAACATGAGAAAAGTAATATTAAAAAATAAATCCTAAAGTGGAATATATCCGTCATGTTGTCCGCTTATATGATTACATGTTGTAGTGTATCATCTTGTATTCCAAGCACACATGAAACTTCTCATATATATGCATATGCATATATACCCTTTAAGGGAAGGGATCTCCATTTTTTCCACATCGAACTTCAACAATATGAACCGTTTGTTTTGTAATTTTTAATTCATAGACCATCCTTGCAAATTCATTTCAATATGAAACTATTTGTCCATTTTATTGTTACTATAAAATTTTAATATTTCTTATTTTTAACACCAAAACTATTGAGGCTAGCAAAGGTTGAATGGGTCAAGTGTTACCTTTGATGGATTTAGGCTTTGAATACAAATAGGAATAGGCACAGGATCTAAGTGTACCCATGAAAATTGGGCTACATCAACTGAGTCACTTTTATAAAGGGAGAATAAAGTTACAAATAACGTTCAGTTGATGTATTATAATTTCTCTCTCAATTCGTCTGACCCTCTCTAAGAAGTACTCATTATCCTTATATAGGCCCTTTTCCTAAGTCTTCAGCTTCTAGACTTAAGTATATCACTTCCTTTGTATTTAATGCGCCGAATGCACATATAGACATATGTTAATGGTCTTTTCATTGGTTGACACATGGCAACGGGTTGACACTTGCGCAAGTCCACATGTGTCCTTTCTTGGGACGATGCAGCCGAGCGCCTTACTTGGCCCTTGAGTTTGTGGGGACTCATATCCTAATGGCCTTTCTGTCAACCTTTATGTCCCTTTCTTGGCCTCTATCTTCTCGTCTAGTCATCTCGTGGCTCAGAATTGACATTTGAGTAAGCCTACTCTTTTTGCTCCTAGGCTCTCGTGCCTTAAAGTTGTTAATGGCCTATCTTGCAATCTTGTGCTTGGAAAACACTTTATGGTGCTTGACTTGATTGCTGATTGACTTGATTGCTAATTGGATTCTTGGAGGTCATGGGCTCCTTAAAGCGCTTGGCTTCATCTTCCCATGCTGATTGGACTTTAACTTTCCTTTGGGCTCGTGTTCTTTTAGGTTTATGTTCCTTTAGGCCTATCCAAGTTAGAAAGGACTTTGCGTTAACACTTGGAACATAGTGTTCGTCATTCTTTGAAGGATTTTTTAGATATAGATCCATACAATATATACCTTGGATAAATACCCACTTATGAATAAACGTTCAATAAAAATCCAAAATTTAAATAAATTGCCACGTAAGAAAACAAGTAACCTATTAATATAAGTTATTTACAATTTATGCTACAACTTTTTATAACTATTCTCATACAACCATTATCAGCCAACCATTATGGCCATAATGTTTTTAACAATTTCTTTTATCTGTCTAACAATGAATTAATATAATGCGCATTACCATATCTCTAAACTATATAACTTTAGATAAATTACAGAAACATATATATAATAGTTAAGCATAAAATTGAATATACATATTTTGCAAAGTTAAATTGTAGCTAAATTATGTTCATACAAAAATAAAATTCTAGATACATTATTGTTGTAAAAAAAAGGTAATTTTTTTTTGCATAAAATTGTAGATACATTATTGTCACAGTAGGTAAACTAGTTTCATATAAAATTAAAAAGTAGTTAAATTATATTCATACAAAAATAAAATTGCGGAAACATTGTTGTTAAATAAGAACAGGTAAATTTTTATCCTAAAAATTGAACAACAGATAAATTATTTTTATCCTCTCTGGATCCATTTTCATCAAATCCACCAAGTCCAGGATCCGGACCGTTGAAATTTGATCAAACGGCTATACAAAAAGGGACCCCTTTAAAAGTTATAATAACTGTAGTTGTTGGATCAAATTTCAACGGCCTGGATATTAGATCCCACATCGCCTAGGGGAGTGGATCCTCTATGCCTTATATGTACATACCCACCTCCATATAGCACGAGACCTTTTGGGAGCTCACTGGCTTTGGAGTTCATCGGAACTCTAAAGTTGAGCGAGTTCGCGCGAGAGCAATCCCAGGATGAGTGACCCACTGGGAAGTTCTCGTGTGAGCTTCCAAAAACAAAACTGTGAGGGCGTGGTCGGGGCCCAAAACTGACAATATCATGCTACGGCGGTAAAGCCGAGCCTGGGGTGTGGTGGAGCCCGGGTCGAGATGTGACAATTTGGTATCAGAGCCAATCCCTGGTCGGAAGTGTGCCGACAAGGATGTTGGGCCCCTAAGGGGGGTGAATTGTTAGATCCCACATCGCCCAGGGGAGTGGATCCTCTATACCTTATATGTATATGCCCACCTCCATATAGCACGAGGCATTTTGGGAGCTCACTGGCTTCGGAGTTTATCGAAACTCTGAAGTCAAGCAAGTTCGCGCGAGAGCAATCCCAAGATAGGTGATCCACAGGGAAGTTCCGTGTGAGTTCCCATAAACAAAATCGTGAGGGCGTGGTCGAGGCTCAAAGCGGACAATATCGTGCTACGATGGTGGAGCCGGGCCCAAGTTGTGGTGGAGCCTGGATCGGAATGTGACATTGGATCCCGAACTTGGTGAATTTGGTGGAAAGGGATCTGGACCCATTTTCTCACAACGTTCATGTTTTGCTTGCAATGTAAATTACATAATACTACCTCAACTTTGTGTCTCATACTAATCACATCTTGTAAACATTTCAATGTCATACATCAACTTATTAATTCATTGCAATATTATATTTCTATCAATTTTTCTGTTAAATGTTAATTGGTAAGCATGGAGCCCACCCCTAACCCAACTGGATTACAAAATTAATTTAATATTGTTAATTAAGAAAATTTAGTTATTTAAAAATGTTAAAAATCATAAAATTCAATTGAAAAAATACAATAGGTTTTGTGATTTATCGTTTTTCTTTCTTCACCATTTTTCATTTTTAGGTCGATTTCTACACCATCTTCTTCTCTGCTTGTTCTGATACATGAAATGGAGAATTAAATTAGGGATTGCTTATGGCTCAAACAGATGCCGTATATTAAATAGGAGAGCCATGGATGGGGGATCTACGAGGGTTCAAGGTGGGTCGGTTAACCCCTGGATTTCCGGAAGACGGCTGGGGATGAGAAGTGGGAAGTGTTGAGAGAGTGGTTCGAAAATAAGAAACTGAACTCGGTGGTTTACATCGCCCTCGGCACCGAGGTGACTCTGAGTCAAGAGTTGATGCACGAGTTGGCACATGGGATAGAGAAATCCGGGTTCCCTCTAGCAATAGGCAAAATACTCATAGATTTGGGTAACCGCAGTTACCTATTCATTTAAAGTTCATGGTTACGGTTATGGGTAACCGTTTAAACGAACAAATGGTTATGGGTATAACTATTTATCCGTAAAATTTAAATGGACGGTTATGGATATTACTCACGGTTATAACGGGTATCCATTTACTCATTTAATTTAATATATGTAAAATTTAAAAATCCTAAATTTTCCTCTGCCAGACTCAGAGTCTCAAATGCCCTGTCCCCCCACTCATCTCTCCCTCCTCGCTATGGTTATAACGGGAACTTGATGATTGTGACCAAGTACAGGCACACACAGATCATTTTATGACTTCGAAGAAGCTCAGGAGCAGATTTTCTCACCTCCTTTGCTAATGGACTCATCACTATTGGCAGATTATGAGGACTTACTTGGTATGTTTTTCTGGTCACCAACTAGTTCTGTTATATTGGCTTTTATACGTAGACGCTGTTATCGGTAACTTAATTTTATTATTGAATGCTTTCGTCATTCCAAGTATATGGTCATCTGTACTGGTTCAGCACTAGGTTTTGTACCTTTCATTGTTAAACCTTGGGGATAGCCATTATAGCCTTGAGATCAATCACCACATGACCTATATCATACGCGCAAGATTGTCTTTATCGTTAAAACATGTAGACGGGTGAAAAAAATGTAAATGGGTAAAAAAAGGATAAACGGGTTCAAAAAGGGTAATGGTTATGGTTAAATGGGTACACGTTATGAGTAAGGTTAACCGTTTATAAATGGTTATGGGTATGGGTATAACCGTTTATGCAATTACCCAATGAGTAAACAGTTATGAGGGTATGAATATAAACAGTTATGGGTAAATAACTGCGGTTACCCGCCCTCCATAACCGTTGCACATCCCTAGTTGCCCCTTATTTGGGTGGTCAACAATCACCCGTTAACGAAGGGTGTGTTAAGGCTCGACGTCATTCAACTCGTGTTTCAAACTCGAGTGCAGGATCAAGGCTTGATATTGAGGGGTTGGGCCCCATAACTTAAGATTCTAGGTCATCCCTCGGTTGGAGGTTTCCTAACTCATTGTGGTTGGAGTTCTGTTGTCGAGACGCTAGGGTTCGGGCGGGTTTTGATTTTGTTTTCAGGTGCGAATTCGGACCAAGGGTTGATCGCGAGATTAATGCACGAGAAGCGGGACAAGTTGGAGATACCAAGGGATAAGTGAGATGGGTCGTTTACGAGAAATTTTTCGATATGACCGGTACACGAAGTGGTACATTACGTGTTACTATACAAATGATGAGATATATATGTTAAAAAGTTAATAACTTCAAAAATAATTTTTTTCATCATTTATATAAAAACACATTATGTATCTCTCGTGTTCCGATCACAATAAAAAATTTCTCATCATTTACGAGTGACTTGGTAGCCGAGATGACTAGGCGAGTGATGGTGGAGAAAGAGGGTGAGTCAATAGGGTCAAATGCATAGGCCCTGAAGAAGATATTTGGCAACGTAGAGTTGAACAACACGTGCTTAGACGAGTTCACTCGGGTCCTTAAAACCTGGCCCACTTTGACCTTATCAAGACGTGCTTGGTCGAGTTCACTCGGGTAGTTGGCATAATTAATTGCTACCTGGCTTTTTAGTTTTGTTT
Source organism: Pyrus x bretschneideri (assembly GCF_019419815.1). Lineage (NCBI taxonomy): Eukaryota > Viridiplantae > Streptophyta > Magnoliopsida > Rosales > Rosaceae > Pyrus > Pyrus x bretschneideri. The sequence continues at coordinate 10,925,666 of NW_025999820.1, read as the reverse complement.
TTATTTCTACCGACAATAATGTGGCATCGAATTGACAAAATGAAAACTAATAAGAGAGAAATTGAGGGAGCTGAATCTTTATTTATTTGTGGTTGTGATTGATTTGAGGATTGTATTTTTTGAAGGTCTAATCGAATAAACGGTGGTGTTAAAATAATCGGAAGATAGGTTCTATGGGATAAAAAAAAAAAAAAAAAAAAAGAAAAGGGATTTAAACCTTTTTAGTGGTACTATTAGTAAATTTAGTTCAAAAGTAAATTTCTGCTAAATGTCAGTTAAATATAGGATAAAAATGTAATTTAACGGAAAAATCACTTTTGGACTAAATTTGCTAACAGACTACACTATAAGGATTTAAATTCAATTTTTTTTTTCTCATTGGGGCTATCTTCTAATTATCTTGTCACCACGAGGACCATTTATCCGATTAGGTCTTTTTTGAAAAGCATTACATATGTGTTTATGAAACAGTTTTGAATATGAACGTAAAGATTGATTCTAAAAAAATCGAAAAGTAAAGATTATTTAAAAAGTCATACTACTTGATGGGCTAGACTTCTGAAGACAATCCCGCTTTCGTTATTAACATATTGAAATTTTATTACTAATATAAGTGCTCCTTATAAAAAGAACTTTCTAGTATTGAAACTTTTGGCATGTGTTTCTTTATAAAGCATTTATGTAAAGGTAGTGTTGTTCACGCACCTCTTTTTACTTTCTACACACTCTTATTAATTTTTCTCCATAAATTTCTTCATTTCATTCGATTCAACAACCTGAAATTAAAAAAATTTGTAGATAACACCATCCTTATATAATTCATAAGCATTTTAACTTTTTTAACAAACGCAATTAAAATGTTAACTGTGAAAAAAATGCTTTCAACATCCCTAGCAAAAATACTTTCAGTCATTTCAATTTTCCGCAAGCATAACTGAATCTCTGTGACATATATGGAAGAGCGGCAGCATCTCTTATCCTCGAAAGGCCTGTCACGTCGGATGCCCATTCCGCCCTCGGATCTCTTCGTCCTTCACAAATGCGACGGATGGGGCAATCAGTGGTGGTGGTTCACATCCGAGAGCACAGTCATGCACTTCAATTCTACTCTCTACATGAATGTCAATCAACGAAGAAATTAAAATTACACCATAAAATTAATTAACAATATAATGATAATATAAAAATCACCCCATTAGACCAACTCCAATGGTGGGCTAAAAGTCAAATTACCCTCCAAAATTTTCCCCAAACCCACTCCAACCCAAGGGGAAAATTGGGGCTAAATGCTAAATGCTAAACCAAGACCAAATTCCCCCCAAAATTTAGCCCAGAAATCAGAGTGGTCTCCACCCAATATTTATCGGAATTTAAATTTTTTTAGATTAAAATGTTCACAAAATTAATTTACGATAATCTACATATTTATTTATTTTTTTTAAATTTAATTTAACAAAAAAAATAGTCTAAGTTCATTCTTTAATAATTCCGGGCTAAAATTTTATGCTAGAACTGTTGGAGCAAAAAAGTTGTTTCTGGGCTAAAAGCTAAATTTTCCGAGCTAAAATATTTGGCTTTTAGCCCAACCATTGGAGATGGTCTTAGATAACAAAAATCACGTGAAACACTTGTGTTCCCCTCTGATACCATAAAAAAATTGGGATTTCAGAGTACCCAACAAAAAGAGGATCACAAAATCATTCTATATCCGCCGACAGGGGGTGCTGACCAGCAGTGGCTGCCTCTCGATAATCAAAATTAAGTACGTACTCCAAATAGCCACGCAATGCATGTACGTGAGAGATCTATTTTAGAAAATTTTAACAAAAAATTCTCGATACTGTTTATTTTAATAAAAAATTATATTTTTACACTAAAAAGTTAATTCTGGTACTATTCATTTTACTCTTTATTTTGTCTTTATCGTTAAAATTCAAAGTTTTCAAACATTTTTCATTAGTTTTTATTTTTATTTTTTTAATATGATCATATAAGAAGTGGTACATTACGTGTCATTATACAAATGGTAAGATATGTATGTTAAAAAGTTAATCACTTAAAAAATAAAAATTTTCACTACTTCTATAAAAATACGTAGTGTACCATTTGTGTTACTGTCATAATGAAAAATTTCTTCTTGTATAACGCTAAGCTACCTAAGCAAGCTGCTGCATGATTAGTTAGTAGCCGCCCTAATTAGGTGGCCTGTGTTAATATTGTAAAAGTCAGCAAAAATAAAACTCAACAAAAGATTTAGTACTAAAAGCAATAACCCATACAATTAAACTTTTTTTTTTGGTTGAAACCCATACAATTAAGGAAACTTTAAAGAAAAGCTCCCGATACTATTTAGTTTACTTTAACGAAAAATAACATTTTTATACTAAAAAGTCAATCTTGATACTATTCACTTTACCCTTTATTTTGTCCTTATCGTTAAAACTCAAAGTTTTCAAGCTCTTTTCATTAGTTTTTTTTACAATGAATCAATTCTACATGAATCCATTCCATATAGATTCGAATTTAGGTGTTTTTTAATAAATTCCCATTTCGTGTTTTTCTCTCGGTAAATACGAAACCAAACTTAAAGAACTCACAATGTGCATATTTAATCACTCAAACACAATTATCTATAAGGGAATATTTTTCGCAGGAAATTAAAATGATGTGGCATAATTGATTAATTCTTGCCATTTACCTGGAGCACTACAAAAGATAAAAAGATAAAGAATTCAAAACTCAAGGCATAGATAAAAAAATCTAGAGTAGAACCAAATAAACACATAAAACAAAGCGAAAATAATACACTCTCCAATTGTTTGAGAAATCATACAAAAAAAATAAGCCAAAAACACAAAGAATCAAATCTTACGAGAGAATATATGCAAAACCTAAATTTGAAAAGGGCCTTCACGAATTGGCTGTAGGAAAGGGATAAAATTTCATGAGCGAAGTCCTTAAAATCCTGCGAACAAAAATAAAAAATGAAAGCCCAACAAAAACCACAATCAAACCACTACAATTGACTGTGACTTGATTCTAATCGTACATAGTAAAAATGAAATTATGCAGTACAACAATCTGAAGCCTACCAAATAATGGAAAATGATCATCTCCAGATTTCTTCAACGTAATCTTCTTCATCAAATAATCCGAACTCTTGAAATTTGACCAAACGGTTAGAAACAGAAGCGCACTCTAAAAGTTATAATAATTTTAACTGTTTGATTAAATTTCAAGAGTCTAAATTATTTGATGAGGAGGATTAGTTAGAAGGGATTCGGAGAATCCGTTTTCCCAAATAATAAAGCGTAAAAGTGCATATTACTTCTCCATGGCAAAGCTTTTGTCGAATTCCTATTGAGAAACCTTGACTTTCATCTGAGTTTGTTGTACCACACTTGTAGCCTTAAACAATTTGACGGTCTGATTCAAATCTACACCTATTCTCCTTGGGTTTATTGCCCTTCACCCTGCAAGCATCGAAATAAAAAATAAAAATACTTACATGTCCAATTAACCAATGGAAACCGACACCAAATTTCAATGAACTCTTCCCTGTCAAAGAAAATCAAAGGCAAACTAAAAGGAAAAAAAAAACATAAATATGAATATGAATGCAAATTAAACTGCAATTAACCGCTTAAAAGTGTTGGTTTTTCTTTTCTGTAATCACAAATCGAAATGAACTCATGCAGCGGAGAAAGTGATGATAAAAGGTTGGAGTATGGGAGTCTGAAAACTGAACAGCAATTGTTGGTAGCAGTTGTAATATTGAACGAAACGTGGGAATCCTATCTCCCACGTTATTCTTTTTTAATTTTCCTTTGAGTTTTGTAACTGCAAGTCTGCATAACTTCATCACGTCTCCTTCTTTTCTTTTTTTCTTTTTTTAATTTATTTTGTTTTCCAATACAGTTTTTTGTTGAGTCATGATTTTTTACCAGCTTGTTCTCGTTTTTTGAATTTTCTGAATTTTGGTTGTAAAGAAAATAAATGGGCATCTTTAGTATTTTGGAAAGTTTCACCTGTCTGGGCTTTTCACTTCACTTTATATATAGAAGATATAGTTATATAGATGATTCGGCCTTGACACACCACTTCTCTTTTCCTTTTGGCTTGGCCAAAACACACCGTTTCATCTCAAGAAAATTTTAGTCTTCTTCTCCCTCTGATTTACAACTTTGCAGAATATCAGAACAATGTAGCGCCGCTGCTACTCCTCCACCATATTTCCAGACTTGGTGGTCCTCACAACCACTTATCCAGGTTTTTAGGTGGTCTCGAGACCACCCAAGTCCCTTAATAGATCTGCCCCTGCCTATTTATAGATAAATTTTTCAGTGTATTCGGTTTAAGATAATACATCATGTGCCATAATATAAGTAAAGTGATATTAGAAAATAAATCCTAAAGTGGAATATATCCGTCATGTTGTCCACTTATATGATTACACGTTTTAGTGTATCACCTTGTATTCGAAGCACACATGAAAACTTCTCATATATATACATATACATATACATATATACCCTTTAAGGGAAGGGATCTCCATTTTTTTCCACAACGAACTTCAATAATCCAAACCATTTATTTTGTAATTCTTAATTCATTGAACATCATTGCAAATTCATTTCAATCTGAAACTATTTGTCTATTTAATTGCTACGATGAAATTTCAATATTTCTTAGTTTTAACGCCAAAATTGGTGAGGCTAACCAAGATTGAATGGGTCAAGTGTTACTTTAATGAATTTAGGCTTTGAATACAAATAGGAATATGCACAGGATTTAACTGTACATATGAAAATTGGGCTACATCAACTGGGTCTCTTTTATAAATCGAGAATAACGTTACAAATATCGCTTGGCTGGTGTAGTATAATTTCTCTCTCAATTAGTCTGACCCCTTTTAAGGAGTACTCATCCTCCTTATATAGGCCATTTTCTGAGTTTTCAGCTTATGGACTCAAGTGTATCACTTCCTTTGTATTTAATGCACCAAACACACAAATGAGACATATGTTAACGGTCCTTTCATTATTTGGCTGACATGTGGCAATGCGGTGACACTTGCACAAGTCCACTTGTGTTCTTTCTTGAACAACGCGATCAAGTGCCTTACTCGGTCCAGGAGTTGGTGGGAACTCATATCCCAGTGGCCTTGTTATCAACCTTTATGTGTCTTTGTAGACCTTGGTCCTCTCGTTTAGTCGTCAAGTGGCTTAAAATTGACATCTGAGTAAGGCTGCTCTTTCTACTCCTAGGCTCTTGTGCCTTAAAGTTGTCAGTGGGCCATCTTGCCATTTTGTGCTTGGAAAACACTTTATGGTGCTTGACTTGATTGCTAATTGGACACTTAAAGGCCATGGGTTCCTTAGACCATCTCCAACCGAATGGTCCAGAGGATCAGATGATCGAAAATAGCCCGAAAACGTCTCCAACCGAGGGCTAGGCCAAAGGGCCAACTGCCCGGCCCAAAGCAGCCAGGCAGCCCCTGGGCCAGACCAAAATTCAAATTGCAACGGCTAGCTAGCTAAAGTCCACTAGACCTTTTTTTTTTTTTTTTTTACAAAATTTTTAATTTTTAATTTTTTAAGTTTTATTTTTTTCCTATAACTTCCTAAGTCATTAAATAACATTAAATTAAATTAAGTAACATGAAACAACATTAAATAACATTAAACAACATTTAAAAACATGAAACTTAAACAACATTTTTTCCTATGAATTTAAATTTTTGTAGTTTTTAAATTTAATTTGTAGTTTTTAAATTTAAGTTGTAGTTTTTAAATATCCATTGTAGTTTTTAAATTTAAATAATAAATTATGTTTTGCCCTTTGGCCTTCGGTTGGAGATGGTAAGAAATATGATCTTGCACTGTTCTTTAAAATATTAATTTCTTGGAGGGCCAGAGAGCTAAAACTAGCCCTTTGGCCCTCCTCGGTTAGGGATGGTCTTAAAGCGCCGACTTCATCTTCCCACACTAATTGGACCTTAACTTTCCTTTGGGCTGGTGTTCTTTTAGGTTTATGTTCCTTTAGGCATGTCCGGGTCAGAAAATATCTTGCGTTAACATTTCGAACATAGCGTTCGTCATTCTTTAAACTCAATTAGATGCCTCAGATATTTTTAATTTAACTAATATATTGCATGGATGATTTATGAAATGCATCTTAAAAAATAAACATTTTGAATCGTTGGAATTGTTGGAATTCAATGTAATGTGAGCTCTACAGCTAATCTTTATTTAAGAAAATTAGAGATTCCTTCTAAAAACTATGTATGTGTATATGTGGTTAATTGTTTGCTGCTCTACAGGCTACACGTCCCTTGGGCGCTAAAAATGCTTCACCAATTTTCTCACAACGTTCATGTTTTGCTTGCAATTAACTTCTTTTTCAACTCTTTATCACACTATAGTTACGCACAAATATTATAATTTAGTAATATTCATCTTAATTTGTACAGAAATAATGCCAAGTTCAACTCCTCTATATGACAATAGCCGATATAGCATTACATTATGAATCTATTATGTAACGTAACGTAAATCACTACATATCAGGTTAAATTATCATAAAACTAAATACATTAATAAATAAAGAAAAACTAATGAAACATATTGGAAAATTTTGAGTTTTAACGATAAAGACAAAATAAATGTTAAAATGAATAGTACCAAAATTAACTTTTTAGTATAAAAATATGATTTTCGTTAAAATAAACAATAGCACGAGCTTTTCGTTAAAATTTTCAATAAATAAAGATTCCACGACCTAAAAACATCAATCAATATAGATTCCTCTCACATTCATCGCCGTTACCTAATAATTATTTAAATAAAAGAAAACAAACGCGGTACGTTTAATATTTTGAATAAATTTACCAAGCACCCTTAATTTGATACGTTTTGCACCTAATCATCACAAGAGAACCAAGGGCGACTTTGACCCAAAGACGAAAAGGCGGCTGAATCTCGTGTAGCGCGGGCGGCAGTTGCTCTGCTACGGTGGCGATGTCGTCCGTGGCCGTGGCGGTTAACAGCGGCGGGAGCCCGGGAAGCCGACGCGCCGTGAATTGGGCTGCGGAGAACCTCTTACCCACGGCAGATCGCTTCGTTTTAGTCCACGTCATCCCCAAAATCAACTCAATCCCAACTCCATGTACGTATTTCCTATTTCTTTGATTCTTTCCCTGCAACTGAATCTCTGACCGTTGGCCCACCCCGCTCTGTTTGGTTGCCGGGAAAATAACGGAAAATTGAATTCGCAGTTCGAAAAAAAAAAAAAAAAAATCTCTTCTCGAGAATCAAACAGCTACTGAAGTAGTTGGAGCAGCGAACGTAATTTTCTGAACTCTATTTTCCGATGACCAAACGGAGCTGAGCGTTATGGTTTGCTCTGCGAGTCAAGTTTTGATTTTTTTGTTTGTTTTGGTGGTTGGTAACTGTGGTTCCGGCAGCAGGAGATCACATCCCGATCACAGAGCTGGATGCAAATTTGGTGGCAACGTATGTGAAGGACCAGAAACAAAAGTTTGAGGAAGTTTTTATTCCGTTTAAGAAGAAATGCAAAAATAATCAGAAGGTGAGCTTCTGTCTTTATCTTTGAAATTTTTGCTGAAATAAACCTACGAAGTGTCATAAATTTAGTCAATCCACGCAAAAAAAAAAAAAGACCCCGCGTTTTAATGGAGGAAATAAACTTAGAATTTCGACAGAAGTAAGGAATTTTTAAATTGACATACATCAATGCTCGTGTTTTGATTTGTAAACAAAGTAAAGACTTCAAATTTACAGTCTGATAATATGACTGTGTGTCCTAACTCAGAACCCGTAACTTTTGTAGGTCGAAACATTGGTGTTAGAGGATGATGATCCTGCAAATGGGATTCTAAGGTTCATATCTGAATCAGGGATCGATTGTTTAGTGCTCGGCGCCTACTCGTCAAATTACGTTACCAGGTATGTATGGTGATAAAACTTTTCAAATTTAATGTCACTGCATTCCTATTGAAAGTGTTGCGAATTTACTGTTGGGAGCTTTCTTTAGTTGAAATTACTCAGTTTGATATTTCGTGAATCGTGATAATGTATTATCTTTCACATTCTGTGAATTGGGGCGTTCTTGTCTTGATTTCCTTCTGTGTTAGCGTTTATGTGGCGAATGTGTTAGGAGGTCATGATTATGAATTTTGAAATTACCTCCGGTAGAAGTGTTTAACCGTACAAATTCACACTTTATCTTTGTCGTTTCTTTTCTCTCTTTTTCTCTTTCTCTACTTTATGAATCGATCTATTTGTCATTTCTTTTCTTGAGTATTAATTTTTCTCCAACTAATGTCTTCGATTAGAATGTTGCATTGTTTAATGATTTAAAGACTAAGTTTCTTGTGATAACTTGTTTAGGAAACTGAAAGGACAGGGTGTATCACCAATTGTGCTGAGAGGTGCTCCCGACACTTGCGAAGTTTATTCCATTTCCAAACATAGAATCATCACAAAATCAGATAATCCTTCTTCTGCTTGTGGTATGTTACAACTTACAAGTGCTTTTTTTAGTTGATACGTATATGATGACCTTAACTGTTTCTTTTCTCAACTCAGAGACTAGATCTGCTGGCCAGATGTCTACTATAAAAAACCGAAAGGGAAGTTCAAGTGATATCAATAAACAGATAAGCAGGGTTCATTCTTCCTTTGTAGAAACCAGATCTCATGAAGCTTATGGAGCATCTACAATGTCAGACCTTAGTTACCTAAGTTCTGAAGCATTCACGCGTATGAGCATTTCCTCAAATGTTAGTGTAGATCAGGAAAGGAATCATCAAAACTTGGGAGATAACCTGGATATTAGTTCTTTTAAGGATCGAAGTTCCTCGGGTTCTTCAATTACTGAGCTGGTGATTTTCACTGAGCATTTTTACCAACTGCCTAGTTCTGCTTTTAGAATTTTACAGCTATATCTGTCATCCTTGGATGATGCTTGGTTGAGTTTTGACTTTTGATTGGAACTTTTGTTGTGCAGTCAAATGTGCAGACGCAGGTAGAACAGTTGCGTCTGGAATTGCAAAATACTATTGCCATGTACAAACAAGCTTGTGAAGAGCTGGTCCATGCCCAAAGCAAGGTAAGAGTTTGGTTATGAGGTGTTCCAAACTTCTGCAAACATGATAAAAGTCAAGCAATTGAAACTAAATATGAACTTGAGCCGACCAAGGACAGAAGATTTTATTTAGTGACCTTCCGTTTTCTCTTTGTTGTTTATATTTTCAGGTGCAATTACTTTCTTCTGAATGCCTTGATGAAACAAAAAGAGTGAATGCTGCCCTTGAAAGTGAAGAAATGTTGAGAAAAATTGCTGCGGAAGAGAAAGCAAAGCATTTGGAGGCACTGAAGGAGATTGAGGAGGCCAAAGTTCTGCTTGCTAAAGAGGCTTATGAGAGGCAAATGGCCGAGCTGACTGCCATGAAAGAGTCCTCAGAGAAAAATAAATTAGTTGATGCACTCTTCTCAAGTGACAGGAGGTATAGGAGATACAGTAGGAATGAAATAGAGGTAGCAACGAGTTTCTTCTCAGAGGCTAATGTGATTGGTGAGGGAGGATATGGAAAAGTTTACAAATGCAGTCTTGATCGCACCCCGGTAGCTGTTAAGGTTCTTCGACCTGATGCAGTTGATAAGAAAGAGGAGTTTCTGAAAGAGGTATATATAAGCGTTGCAGATAATTGAGTAATGTTTCTGAACCTATTTGATTGCATTGGTTTAGTGTCATTGATGCTTTCTCGTTGCTTTTAAACTTATCTTATGGCTCCTTTCCGTTCATACCATTCGACCCTGAGTCATAGAATTAGTTCCTATCGATAATTTTTCTCATGCAGAGTGACCAACCTATTGCTGATGCTGAATATATCATGAGATCAAACTTTGTAGCTGCTTTCACGATGTATTTCTTATATTATGGTCCCTGCCTAATTTTGCAGGTTGAAATTCTTAGTCAGCTACACCATCCGAATATAGTTTTGCTGCTAGGTGCTTGTCCTGAGATTGGTTGCCTGGTCTATGAATACTTGGAAAATGGAAGCTTGGAAGATTATGTCTACTGCCAAAATGGAAAACCGCCACTCCCTTGGACTATTCGGTTCCATATAGTTTTTGAAGTAGCTTGTGGGCTTGCATTCTTACACAACTCTAAGCTGGATCCTATTGTGCATCGAGATCTAAAGCCGGGAAACATCTTATTAGACAGAAACTACATGAGCAAAATAGGGGATGTTGGGCTGGCTAAACTCATTTCAAACGTCGTGCCTGACAACATCACTGAGTACAGAGAATCAATTCTCGCTGGTACACTCTTTTATATGGATCCAGAGTATCAAAGAACTGGCACTGTCCGGCCCAAATCAGATTTGTATGCATTTGGTGTCATAATCCTTCAAGTACTGACAGGTCGCCATCCAAAGCGGCTTATATTTGTTACGGAGAATGCAATTGCAAGTGGGTCTTTTGCTGAAATCTTGGACAAGTCAGTTGCAGATTGGCCACTTGCAGAAGCAGAGGAGTTGGCTCGAGTTGCACTAAGGTGTTCCCAACTTAGATGCAGGGATAGACCAGATCTTGAAACTGAAGTTTTGCCGGTTCTCAAACGACTCGCTAATCTTGCAGATTCTAGCTTGAAGTTTGATAGAAACCCTATCAATGCACCAAACCACTTCTTTTGTCCAATACTTCAGGTAAAGTAGTTTGGTTAACACAAAAAAATGATACGTGAAAACAGATTTCAGATTTTCTTTTCGTTTGATTCACTTCGTGCATCATATTGTGCATAATGCAGGAAATCATGGAGGATCCACACGTAGCTGCAGACGGTTTTACATATGAGTATCGAGCGATCAAAGCATGGATTAAGAAACACAAAGTGTCCCCATTGACAAGGCTTAGACTAAACAATTTTGTGTTGACTCCAAACCATACATTGCGTTCTGCCATACAGGAATGGAGGTCAGGTTTGACTTAACTATCTAAATAAGATTAGGCAAGGATCTTGCAGATGAAGTGATTAAAAGCGTTTATCCTGGCGCCCAAAATGTTATTTTTGAGCTCCGCACCCAAAAAAAACATTGTATATAAAATAATTGTATTAGGTGTTGGCTTGAGTCACTGAGTGTAATAGGACCTGTTTCTGATTTATTCAGTTGTAATTAGATGCTAGAGAAGAATAAATATAACCGTAAATTGGTCCAAATTAGTTTCTCTGAAATCTGTTGACGTCTCTCTTGGAATACCCGTCTGTCGTGAAACCCCACGGGTGACGACACCCAAAACTGTCTTGGAAGTCGACGGACATCTGATGCCGCCCCTTCCAAGACCCCGACGACCGGCAGCATCATTTATCTCCTCTTTGAAGTAGGAAAAAGGGGACAGAGAGTCTTCAGGTCTTACTGTTAGGAGTTCAAGGACCAAGAAATCCGAACCATTCAAATTGAATCTGACGGTTTTCATTAACTCATTCCGCTGATCCATTTTACACAAACTAAGGGCATAGATCTCTCTTTTTTGAACAGTTCGGATTTCTTAGTCCTTAGGCTTTGGACAATGAGGTTCGGAGATTATCCAAATTAACAATTTATCATAATATGATATAATGAAGCTCTTTACACCAGCAGCCCATATAACAATGATCGTTTTACGTATAACATGTACAAAACTCTACTAATCTCAATTAGTGTGTCTAAACATAATGTAACCACGACGGGATCGATACATAAAGGTTAAGCCTGCAACTCTCAGCTATCAAACTTGAGTAAACTCCAGAGCATTTGCGTCCGGGTCTCGTGTAAAAATCGCGGGCCTCCCGGACTTGCTAAGCGTGTAGGTAATACCTGCAGCCGAAAACAGCCATGTAAGCCGTCCACATTCCTTCCATTGATCAAACATCCGTTCCAGAAGTTATCGAAAATGAAATGAACTGCAGATGAGAAAAAGATAAGCTTGCCAGCGTCGTCGAGGATTGCTTTGAGCTTCGACACGTCCTTGATTGCAATACAAGCATGGCGGTCGCGACCTCCATGGGCGGGTCTTCCGGGTAAAGGGTCGGGATTTGGAAGTTCCATGAGATGAATCATCTCTGAACCAACCCATAACCAGGCACCTCTGAAGGGGAGCTTGTCATGTGGCCTAGCCTCATTTATTTCAAGACCTATTTTTTGATCCATCAAATTTGTTACGTAGTTTTAAAATGCAAGTAAAAGATGAGGAATTCGATAATTTTACCTAAAATGTTCTGGTAAAAGCTGAGAGATCTTTCAAGGTTTTCACACAACAATCCGACATGGTGGACGCTAAGAACTCCAAAATCTGCATCAGATTAAAAAGATGAACAAGAGAATCTAGGTTAACATGGTCAACTTGCGTTTCTCCTCGCATGTAAATCACAAAATTCTCAAAGGAGCAGGATTTTCTTCTCTTCAAATTTCACTCCCCTCCTCTTATATTTAAATAGTCACGATTAAGCTACATAAACATCTTATGTTAATTTTTTAATAGAAAAGGACAGAGAAAGTGAGAAAGAATCATATTTCGTGTATGTAAGAGGGCAGGAAGAGATTTGGACATAAAAGAATCCTACTTCGTTTCGAAAGAGAGATTTTTTAGTGTGACCATCACACGAAGTGGTACACCACGTATCCCTATATAAATGGTGGATTATGTGTGTTAAAAAGTTAATAACTTAAAAATTAAAATTTTCTACCACTTGCATAAAAACATGTAATGTATCATCCATATTTCCATCACAACTAAACATTTCTAGTTTCGAAGACCCAACTTAGAAAACAATTAGTGAAAATCAAATAAAAAGTGACCACAGAATATAATGAGTTACCAATTTTGTCCTGAGCACCAACTGATTGTTTCTCCAGTACATCTTCTTCAACGGTCACCTTAGCTTTCGTGTCAAAACACCGTCCGTGACGTCTGCAACTTCTCAGATCGGTCCGGTCAATTTTAGACGATGGGTTCGTAAGCACAATGCTGACTCTAACCGCATCCTCCTGCAATCAATCAAATAAATAAAAGAAAAACTAATGAAAATAGTTTGAAAATTTTGAATTTTAATCGAAATGAAAAAAGATGTTACAAGTGAATAGTATCAGGAGTGATTTCTTATAATAAAAATGTTATTTTCGTTAAAAATGAACAGTACCGAAAATATTTCGTTAAACCTTTCATAAATAAAATCCAAAATTAAAGAAATTAAAATAAAATCATAAAATAAAGGGGAAAGGATAAAATAACCTTGAGTTGGAGAGGAAGAGTGGGTGGTGGGATGAGAAGGGACGCCATGGAAGAGCAGCTGCACATCTGGGTTTGTGTCAGTTCCTGCAGATATAGTAATATAAAATAATAAATTAGAAAATATGAGAGAAATCAAGCGCCATTACTTGATGTTTTGGGGTTTTCTAAAATGTGCAAAATTATTTGATGTAGATGTGAGATATTTTATTTCACGCATTTGCCCCACAACGAATTGTTTTTCACATATTGTAGCTTTTAATTTCTAAATTTGGCTCTAATAAAATTTGGAAATTAATTCTGTTGTATACACTTCTTGCCAGATCTTATGGTTGATGGTGAGGAGTTAATTTGCTTATTTTAAATATTTTAAGGGTTAATTTACTAAAAAATATTTCTGAAAATCAATTTCAACTGGAGTAATAGTTTAATGAGTCAAACATCAATTTACTCTCCTTACAAACTATATCTATTATATTAAAAATAACGCTATCATTGTACTTTGTGCTTAAAGACAAATAATATAATCTATTTTTAGTGAAAACACAAATCTTCTTGAGGTCTAGGTATTCTTCTTGTGCTTATAGTATAACTCACTTTTAAACTAAACATGCTATGGATTGTATTGATCACTTATGAGTCACGAGAATTATGTTTTTATGTCTCGATCTCACTCACCAGGACACAATAAGATCTCATGTTCATATTTACATTGGGCCACTATGAATAAAATTGGACTGGCCATTAAAAAATAATTATAACAATCTAAGAGCTGCCTTTTCAATCACTTGATCAACCATAAATATTAATATATATATATATATGGATATTTTAATTATAAACTAGATATCACCAATAAAGTAAAATTCAATTATTTCAGGTAGTGATGTCAACATATTTACTTTTACTTTTCGCATACTTTTTTCAATTTTCAATCGTCGGATTGAATAAATTGTAATAGATCAATAATATAAGTTAACAAAGTGCATGAGAACTAAAAATGAGTGTAAATAGTATTATCCTAATTCCAAATGGAAGAGGACTATAAAGGTTGTTGACATGTAAGTCAAGCTGCTAATAAAACAATGCAAAACTCAAAAACCTAAGGGGAAATTGTGGGAGACCAGCAAATTAGATCATGCTTTAGTTTGTCACTATATATTTTTATTTCTATTTAATATTTTACAATTATGATCAGCAAACTTATATTTTAAATTACTTCAATTTACGAAGAATGAAATTCAATCTCAAGTGAAGTAAGGCGGTCACTACTACTTTACCTGGCGTTTATGTTATTTGATTTCATCTTTGTATTTTCGGTCAACTGTGTTGGATTATATAATAATTCACACTAAAGACAGTTACACATGTGTATAAGTAAAGGGAAGAATTTGATAATTTTACCTAAAATGTTCTGGTAAAAGCTGAGAGATTTTTCAAGGTTTAACCAAAACAATCCGACATGGTGGACACCAACAACTCCAAAATCTGCATCAGAATCAAACCATGAACAAGAGAATCTAATCTAGGGTAACATGGTCAACTTGTGTTTCTCCTCACATGCAAATCACAGTTGACATGAATACAAAACCTTTTCTTTCCGTGATTTGAGCCATAGTCTATTCTAAAGTAAGTGGAGAGATAGCACACTGCTCTAAACTAACTTTTTAGTAGTATGTAACATAAGTGTCAAACTGTGATTTGTAGGCACAAAAGAAAGACTCATCCTTTCATGTAACAAGGCAAGCAATGTTCAAAACGAACATGTCTTGAAGATTGAGTTAAGTGCGCAATTTAGAGCGCGTTGAACAATATTGATCATATCATACAATTAAATTTCACTTTTCTTGGATGTGATGTTTTATTCAAAACATTATAAGATCATGCAAAAAAATAACCCAAATCCAAAACCCAAACGTGAAAACGATCCAATGAGTGACACCAAATTTCCAAGACCCAACTTAGAAAACAACTATGGAAATCAAATAAAATGTGACCACAGAATAAAATGAGTTACCATAGCACCAACTGATTGCTTCTCCAACACAATTCTTCAACGGTGACCTTAGACAACTACGACATTAATACCAGCACGACTACTCACATTGTGCTACAAATATCAATGGACACAAACTGTTCCGCCACTCCATGTTGAATTTGAAGAAGATGATCCATAATTTGAGCTTTTAATTCAAAAGATCGTTCTCATGCATGTCAATGATTACACACTTTTCATACCACACACCAAAACGCAGGACACATCACCGCATTGAAGGGAAACCAAGGCCAAAAGAGAGTAAAGCAACATAAAGAGGAACCAAAGCAATACCAATTCAAAACACACACACACACACACACACACACAAAAGCGATACCAACTCAAAAACACACACACACCAAGGCGATGCTCCAAAATGCTTGTACTAATCTACTAATTATTTGTCCCAACCAGCTGATCTCTAGCTTTTTTGCATGGTGGCGGCGCCAGGCTGCTTGTGTGGAAGAAGCTGCAAAATACTCCAACCGAGAGGGAGGAAGCTCCCATCTAAAGTGCCACCAAAACTCAGCGACTACAGACTTCAAGTGGTTTGCAGTGATTGAAAATGCTTCAACTTTTGATTGGGACACAAGGGTTGTAGTGCAGATAGGCAACTCAGAAAATGCGGCAGATTTCAATGCCCAAATTACAAGTTCTTCTCCATAGAAATCATTTTTCTCAAGGCATTTGTAAACACTTGTTGTTGCGCCTTCAGTAGTTGTGTAGCTCAAAGCAGTGCCTTGCCCGATGAACAGCATCTTCCGCAACGGTTCACCCTTTCGAATAATATACTCATCCCTAGTATACATGTTCGGCTTTAGATGCTCAGATATTTCTTTCAACCCTTTTTCACATATTCTCCCAAGAATTGGAACCTGCATACCAATGTTTAATTAGATACAATTAATTACGTACACATGACGAATATTATCTTTAGTGACTGTTACATTAAAAGATTTCTTGTTACATACTTCTGCAGTGAATTCATGCGGTGCGGGCTCTTGTCACGTATTTTTTTTATTAAGCTTGGATATATCTTTTTCATCTTCTGTCTCAATCTACGATGGTCGGCCATTTTTTCTAACCCCTGCATGTTTACCAACTCTATAAAGCAATTTCATGACGATTTCATTAAATCTAGAAATATACGTACGTGCATGAATACACAAAAAAATTGCATGGAGGAGCTTTAAGCCTTTAAGCTTAATTATTGACAAAAAATTTGCTTAACAGAGTACTGATCACCGCACCAACCTGTTGCACCCTTGAATTAAGATAGACTAAAAATAGTGCCAAGCCACTTATAGCGATCATAACTGAAAAGATGATTTCGGCCGCGTAGAAACTGGTCTGAAGGTTTGAACCAAAAGAACTGCAAAAATATGAAATGGAAGGATATCATCAAAGACGACATTGTTGAGAGGGTTAAATAGATAAACACGACATTATGAGTTTACAACATAAATATGCATATTAATTTATAGGTGATCAAACATGAAAAAGTCATACAAATACAAACCTCAAATTTCGCAGGCCGCACCAAAAACAGTGCAAGATCTTTCTTGAAAGATCTCTTGACGTTGTCATATTAGATTGGAGAGCAGACAGATATATACCATAATCGAAAGGGAACGATGTCATATTTTTTGGAAGTTCTACAAGGCATGATTGTTTTAAACCTGGGATACTGATCATCTCATTGTTTTTCTGAGAAGAATATCCACAATGGAAGGAATAATCAACTGTGCCAAGGTCGCATATTTTTTCATGTTTACAGATATGCTCCAGCCAACATTTGATCTCTCGATTCACAGCCAAAAAGTACCACATGGATCCGTAAAGCTGAAGGACAATATACATTGCAATTGTAATTAGTGTGTTTGAAAAGTATGGTGTTAGATTAGAACTAATTAATCTTGAATCGATCTCTGTGATTGTAGCATGTAATTTAGGAATGTAATTCTATATATATTGCAATATTTTCCCATATCAATACGAGGAGTCATAATTCTATATATTGAAAAAATATAAAAATATTGAAAGGCACCACACCCCTCAAATAGATGGCCTTTAAAGAAGAAGTAAACATGCTCTTACTCCTATTCAGTATTCTCAAATGTCTTCCCTTTGTTTATTCAAAACCATACGAGAAATTGTACCCTAATATATATAGGAGTGTTCAAGGAGTAACCAGTATATACGTATACATATATATATATATATATATTAATATGATACTAACTACTTGTTTAAGCCCATATTCCCTTTGTTTATTCAAAACCATATGAGAAATTGTACCCTAATATATATATATATATATAGGAGTGTTCAAGGAGTTAGGGGTGGGCACGATGCGGTTCGGTGCGGTTCCACCCCTAAACTGGAATCGGAACCGAAATATATTAACGGTTCGATTCGGTGCGGTTCCACTTAAATTTATGACTAGAACATTACGGTTCGGTCTACACCGGTTCCGATTCGGTTCTTGCCGGTTTACAGTTCCTAATAATAAATTATTTGAACACCAAATCATTATGCATTCAAATACATCTTCTAAAACTGATTACATAAAGTTGCATACAACACATCTTTTTAAATGCAAATGTCTTTGGTAGTGGCACCAAGTCAACAAAAAGAGACAACTAAAATACATATGCACTGGTCAATCAGTCAACAAACAAAAAAATGATGAAACAAATTGCAGGTTTTCAGACTTTAGAGAGCAAGCAAGAAGCAGCAGCTCCTGTATACAATTTTTCAACCTATTATACCATGACATGTGTGTATATATAATTTATTTATTTATTATTAATAAAACGGTTCGGTTCGGTTCGACCGTTTCTTGGTCATTCGAAACCGGAACCGGAACCGGTTTGAACGGTTCGGTTCGGTTTTTCACTCAAAGTTGACTTTTCCGGTCAACACAGTTTTTTTCGGTTTTTTTTCTTACGGTTCGATACGGTTTTGCGGTTTTGCGGTTTTTATGCCCACCCCTACAAGGAGTAACCAGTATATATATGATATTAACTACTTGTTTAAGCCCATATACAAAGTCATCTCATTATCCAACTGGCTCATTTTTTAGGTCAATTAAAAAATCAAGCTTGAAAAAGTTATCCAAATAGGACATCATTTCACTACTTGCACTGTTGACTGTTATTGTGAAAGTTTTCCTTATTTGGATGTTGATTTTAAAAATCATTGTTTAAAATTATGACGTTGTAGAGTGCCCTAAACGAGTAACTAACATCGTATTAACTTACTAATCTGTTAACGCTTGAGCATTACTATACCTATTGTTGGAGAATAGATCATCTCACATTTCCATACTTGCACTGTTGACTGTTATTGTGAAAGTTTTCCTTATTTGGATATGTCGATTTTAAAATTTGTTGTTTAAAATTATGAGATAACAACGTTGTAGAGTGTCCTAAATGAGTAGTTAGCATCGTATTAACTTACTAACCAATTAATGCTTGAGCTTAACTATACCTATTGTTGGAGAATAGATCGTCTCGCATCTAAGACTTAACAAGATAATTTACAGTTTATATGTGGAAGGTTCAATGCTAATAGCACGAACGCCTTTAGTGGAAAAAAACCTGCACTAATGATATGTGGTTACGTTAAGAACAATATTAGTAAATGTGTTGGTGGTGGACCATGCTAATTTTAAAAAGTTTATCATATATACACTCATATATCTCAACAATAAGGTTACAAGAAAATTTAGATTTTTTTCCCCATATCGGAAATAAGATTTGAACTTACATGAGAAGCAATGATGAACGGAAGGAAGTCTAATAGACCATTGAGCCATCTTATTCCATTCTCTACGTTAGCACGCCGATCAAGCCATATGTAGACGTTATAAGCCCTCAGCGTATATTGGAATGGAATTAGTAAAATAAGCATAGAATGATCAAAGTATGTATACTTTCCAATGAGCAATATTGCCTGGATACATCTCAACCAACAGTTAAATTGGGTTATCAGCTAACCAATGCTATTAAATCAATAATTTACGTAATAATCTATCTAATGTGCGTCAAATTTTTAAGTAGGACATAATCATAATAATTGAGACGGTGTGTGGATAGCGCCATCTATAATCAAAATTCTAGAGCATTTCTCAATTCTCTGGTGTTCAAGAATCCTATTTAAGAGTGATCATTCATGATCCCTTTTATTTATAACTTTCGCCATGTCACATTATAAATAGGTCATCTTGGCCTTATAGGTGTAATCAATTCAAGTTTAGAGTTTTTTCTATTTTTTGAAATATTCCCGATTGCTGATGGACTTCAACTTATTTGCTAGTGAATTCTAGCGTGGGAATTTCGTTCGATTTCCCTTGACATATATTCCGCTACATCAGGGGTGATTACTATATATATATATATATACATGTCAAATAAAATCTAGGTATCGAGCATGCATGGAATTAAATGTGAAATTTGATTACTTGCAACATATCACCTTCTCGTAGGTCTTACCTGTAGAATGGGAAGAGCAACCCAAATGCGAAATAACAAATTGGCTAAGAACCTATCTGATTTCTTGTATTTGAAAATACGATATCTTGTCACATGATGATCATCAATAGTTTCTGTGGAGGAGGCCGATGCAGAAGACTTGTCACTAAGTTTGGGGCGAAATCTCTTCAGAAAAACAGCAATGTCCAGTGCATAAAAGAGATCCCCGATTGATCGTAAAACGAAAAATGTCCACATCAACCATTTGTCCCAAAAGTAGCAAGTGTCTTTCTGGCCGATGGACGGAATATAGCACATCAAGGGATCAAGGAAGAGAGAAAATGCAGATGATACTGCAAATATAGTACCCCAGCTTGGCCGGAATATTTTTGGTTGATGACGTTGTGGCTTACTTCTGTGTCCTTCACCTTCCTTGGAAGCTTTCCCCTGCTCAGTATTCCGACGACCTGGATTACTGTACATGACACAATAAACATATTATAAATATTATTCAACATATTATAAATTGGGGTTAGAAAATGAATTACTCAAGAACAAAGCCGTCTCTGAGATTTTGGGGCCCTATGCGAAATTTATAAAAGGACCCTTCCCTAAGATAGTTTGAGAAAAGTCGGACAATGTATTGATGTAAAAAACAATCACTAAATCAAAACAAACTTTAGTACTCACTTATTGCAAGTTTACAAATGTCATTAATTATAAGTAAAAAGATATACAAATATAATATTCACTAAATGATCAAAAGCATTTCAATATTCAACAACCAAACACGAAAAAGAACTTCAAACCTCTAACTTTAAAGTTTCACTTGCATTTATAACATTATTATATAATAAAATTGAAAAATATCCCTTTTTAGGAGGTTACTATTGATACCCAAAATATCTCATTGCACTCCAAATTTTTATATTTAGAATAGACAAAAAAAAAACTATTTTAAGCAGTGCATAATGAGATTTTAAAGTGCATAATAAGATTTTATAGAACATTATTACATAATATTAGATGGCAAAAATTTGGGGCCCCTTAAAATTTGGGATCCTGTGCGACTGCACCTTTCGCTCCCCGTCAACGCCCCCTCTGCTCAAGAACAAATGTTATTCATTCCAATCCTCCCCAAATACGTGGATTAGGAGGGAGAAATTTTATTCATGTCTAATTCTCTTTCTATTCCTTTGAAATGAAAAATTATTCTCCTGAGAGTTATTCATTTCAATTCAATCCATTATAACAAGACTATATAAAACCAGCACATTCACTATACCACAACATCGTAGTACAAAGTGGCAAGATAAAGAGAGTTTTATATCCATCATTTATTTTCTTTTATGTTTTTCCTTCAAATCATTATTACTAGTACATGCGTACACACTTTATGTGTATGAACACTTTTTTACTTTTGTTTTTAAAATGGGAATGAGAGAGGGGGAAAGAGAACGTGTATGAGAGTAGGAGTGGGAGGTTTTTTTTTATTATTTTATTTTAATATTAGATATATCTTAACATTACATTATTGCCTCTTTTTTTTTTGGTGATAAATAATCATTTCACCTTCTTTTGATTGACAAAGAGGGTTCTATTAATAGGTAGTTCAAATGATGATGATGATTATTATTATTATTATTATTATTAAATAATAATATTATAAAATACATTAATAAAACCTGATTATGCAACCAAAACCCCATAAAATTACCATTTAACCCTCTAATCAAAACTAAGCAACAATAAAAAAATATTGGCAGTAATGTAATATAAAAAACAATAAAATTTGGACCTGTGAAATTACATTATAAAAGGCCTAGAATCGCATTAGAACAGGGGAACAAAAAGAGAAGTATAAGATCGTTCTATATTTTATAAACATTCTGAACAAATACTGACTTGAGCGTCGGACTGTTTTCTTGCAGGTCCCCTCCTTCATAATTGATGATGAATGAAGATGGTGTTGTGGGCTTCTCATCGTGGTTACAAGATTTATTTGTTGGAAGATTGAACGATCCGAATTTTTCCGCTCCAACACGTATGATTACAATTGAATCAGAATCGGATCCCGCCATAACTCAAGTTCATATGATAGTCTATATCCTCTGGTAACGAAATTCAGAAGCGAGCTAGCTTGGTAAAATACAAGTACCAGAAAATAATGTCAATTATTAGTAGTCAAATATGCATGTGCATGGCAAACTAAAACTTAGATACACCAATACAGAGACAAGTAGTGAAGCCCTACCAACCTTGTACGCAAGTGCTGAAGCTTACACCAATAGAAGAGAGAGAGACAGAGAGAGAGAGACAGAGAGGAGTATTGTTATTCAAATCTGAATTCAATTCCAAATATATGGTGAAAAAGGTAGAAAAGAAAGTATATATTTGTTATTCCTTGTCCCAAAAACGTATCCAGTGTTCTCCTGTAATTACTGTCTTTATTTTTCCTCAGTCATAGTATATAAAATTTCTGCTTTCACTGTGGTTTTACAATTTCTGCTTTATCAAAATTCTTTCTTAAGGCTACGTTTCCCAAGAGATTTCTTTCCAAATATTTGAGAAATTTTTCATTATGATTGGAACACGAATAATATATTATGTGTTTTTATATAAATGGTGAGAAATATTATTTTTTAGGTTATTAACTTTTTAACATAAATATTTTACTATTTATATAGTGATACGTGATGTACCATTCTGTGTTCCTGTTACACGAAAAATTTCTCCAAAAATTAAGCTCACAAAAATGAAGATAGGTAAAATTAGAAGAGAGCAACTGAAATTTCGGGGAGGAAAAAAAAAGTGGGACCCGTGTTTACCATGAATTATTGAGACAGTATACGTGATAACCAGCAACCATGATTACTAATTCATGGCGTGAGAAGAGAGCAACTGGAATTTCGGGGAGGGAAAAAAGGAGGCAGATTGTCTGCCTTCTGTTTGGATGTTCTTTCTATTCATTTTTATTTGTGCAGTTACGGTTAAGTTATGTCAACATTTCATATTCCTATTGTTTTTTGTCTTATTATCTCTATTAAAAAATCAATATAAAATGTTGACGTAGCTTAATCATGACCGCACAAAATAGGAGGGGATGGGAAGGCACCTAAACAGGAGGGCAGACAATCTGTCTAGGGAAAAAAAGCCAAAAGTTCACTATGCTTCTCTAGGTTTCAGCAGGGAGGAGAGAGAATGAAGGAATAGATCACCTCCGGATCTTTGAAATTTGATATAACGGCTAAAGTTATTATAATTTTTAAAATCGTTAGATCAAATTTCAAGAATCCGGATCACTTGATCCTATAGCCTTGGTGGAAGAAATCCTGAGAGAATCTCTTTCCAGAATGAAGAAGAGAAAAAGGTGTAAGAGAGAGAAAGTAAATCATAAAATAAATATTTTTAGTTAAAAACAAAAGTGGGACCCATATTTACCATTAACTCTTAAGAGTATACGTGGAGGGAGAGTCGTTAAGCATTTTCAATGGAGAGGGTTAAAAGTAAAAATGGTTTGATTTGTCAAAAAACTCATCTATAATTGATGACTGAGCTATAATTCTAGAGCCCACCATATCATTATTTGGTCAAAGAGGCATCAAGCTGGCTATATGTAGCCCTCTCTTAGCCTTTTTTTTGGGGCACATCTCCTCAATTGCAATTATTGATTTAAATTTAATGGTTAAATTTGAAAACATCCAAAGGTAGTTTAATTAAATTAATCAATAAATATAAAATATAAACTTAAAACAAATAAATTATTGAGGGGGTTATATTTAGACCATTCGGTTAGAAATTATATATGAGTATGAGCTGACATTGTTCATTTATAAATAATTTTTTGACTGGTTTATATTTAGTCATTTCGCTTGGAGATGGCCTTAATGACTTGCTATGTGGACAATTCCCCCGGCATTTCTCATTAGAAAAACTCTTCTCGAGAATTATAAAGCATGTAAGAAATATTGACGAAGGACACATTTTAAGTAGAATTTTGCTAATCCCAGACGCATACCTTTTTAATTAATGCTCATGAAGGGATCTTCTAATCTCTCATATCTAATTTTTTGTAAAAAATTTCTTGCTAACCTGACCTCAAATCTTTAGGGCCAGGAAATCCTTTACCCGCACATTGCTCAGTGTACGGACGAGATAGTGATAAGAAGAGGGGTCATCCATTCATATCTTTAATTCTCATGCATGTGTTGCATTGTGATTAAAGCAAAAAACTGATAAGACTTGCCACTTCTGTCTGTAAATTGTTCCTTTCGTTCCTGGAGTTTCTACGTTACAATGGGTTTTGTGAAAGGATAATATTTGTGTTCTGTTCACGAGAAACCCTACTTGTTTCACCACTTACGATTTACGTATTTTCACATTATGAATATCATAATCGTAATTGTTTATTTTCTTTATCATCCTGTAAATATCATATATGCAAAAAAAAAAAAAAAAAAAAAAATCAATTCATAGATCTTTTAGCCATTCATATGGATCAAATAAATAGATGGTTTATTATGAGGATGTTATTTATTACCTAAACTGTTGATTGGTTTGAGACATATCTATAACTGAATGACCTCTAATTTGCATTTTTTTACAAATATGATCTCCATATGATGATATAAATAATGAACGATTCCTATTATAATGTTCATACGTTAAAGATATGAAAATTGTAAGTAGAAGAAAAGCAAGTTATCTCAAACACAAGTATTATCAATGGTTAATACTATTTTGAACACCGACTTAATTAACTACTATTCTTTTGATATATACACCATCTTTAAAAGCAAAAAGTACAAAGAGAAAAATTAGTAACCCTTACATTTTCCTATAATATATTATTATAGATATTAATTATGCGACAGTACCTTTACTTGTAATTAACTTTTTAGCTACGTTATTTCTCCCAAAGGGAGAAAATTGGTCTTAGAGTTTAATAAATAGGAACTGGATTATCTCTCTGTTTGGAGTTATTGGATCAAAGTTTAACAGTCCGGATGGGCTACTCTGGAGGATTCCCATCCTGAGCTCAGGATAGGATCCAGTTCCTCATAAATAACCATGGAACCTTACTAATACAGTTGAGTTATACGCTAATTAACCAAATTAAGGATCTAAGTTGTTAAATTACAAGTACCACAAATTAATGAATCCTTAGCTTTCGTCACACAACACCGTCCCTGACGTCCGCAACTTCTCAGACCGGTCCGGTCAATTTAAGATGATAAGTTCGTAGGCACAGTTCTGACTCTAATCCCATCTTCCTGCAGTAGTTCAAATAAACAAAACCCTAAATAAAATAAATTAAAATAAAATCAGAAAAATGGAAGTGGATAAATGGGAATGATAAAATTACCTTGAGCTGGAGACGAAGTGTCGGTGGTGGGATGAGAAGGGAAGCCATGGAAGAGCAGCTGTTCATCTGGGTTTTTGTCGGTGCCTTGTGTTCTTCGTGACCATTTCCCTACAGCTCCAGGCTCCCAGTGTTTGTGTTGTGCCGATATAGTAAATATAAAATATAATAAATTAGAAAATATTAGGGAAATCATGAGGCATTACTTGATGTTTTGTATTTGCACTTAAAAGAAAGACAACTAGAAGCAAGCCACGGTTATCCTCTCTTTCCGGTTCCGGAAGGGCTTGGAAATCATGAGCCATTACTTGATGTTTTGGGGTTTTCTAAAATGTGCTGAGTTATTTGATGCGGATGAGTCTAAATAAATGTAACTTACGTATCTTGTTTCACTTCTTGCCAACTCTTATGAAGTTATGATTGATGGTGACATATATAATAACTTGCATGAGTAAATTGCGGTTTGATTTTTTAAATTATTATTTTGTTCAAGTTGACTTTCTCAACTATTTTTTGATAAATTAACCAACTTGATTATTTGAAATTAGTAAATTGACCCTTCATTGTTATAATTATGAAATTTTATCCAGTTTGCCATCAAATACTAACACGTGACCAATACGTGATTTATTCTTGAGGGTAAAGTGGTGCCAGTAGATGGCAAAGTGTATAAAATTTTATCAAATTTGATAATGAGTTGTTAATTTGCTAATTTCAAATAGTTTAGAGATTAATTTACCAAAAAAAAAAGTTCAGAATGTCAATTTCAACTAAAGTAATAGTTTCAAGGGTCAAACATCAGTTTACTCCACTTGCAAACTATGAGTCTATATAAAGACATGTTGAAAAAAAAAAACACAATAATTGTACTTTGTGCTTAAATACAATTAATATATTCTATTTTTAGTAAAAAAACACAAATCTTATTGAGGCATATATATTAAAGTAATAGTTTCAAGGGTCAAACATCAGTTTACTCCACTTGCAAACTACGAGTCTATATAAACACATGTTAAAAAAAAAAAAAAAACAAAACAAAAAAAAAAACACAATAATTGTACTTTGTGCTTAAATACAATTAATATATTCTATTTTTAGTAAAAAACACAAATCTTATTGAGGCATATATATACTCCTTGTGTTTGTAAGAGCTTGTAATACTATAGTATTAACTCATTTTTAAACTAAACATGTTATGGATTGTATCAATAAATTACCCGTCACAAGAATTATGCTTTTATGTCTTTATCTCACTCATCATCACATGATGATATCTCATGTCCGTGTTTACATTGGTCCACTATGAATAAAATTGCAATGGCCATTAAAAAATAATTATAACAATCTAAGAGTTGGCTTTTCAACCACTTGATCAAGGATTTGGATCCCCTCGGGATCTAAATTGTAGGGATTCTAAGGACTTCACATCTTAGTCATTCATCGTGCATGATGCAATTCGAAATTATTTACACAAATAGTACTTGACGAAAACTGACCGCACGATATACAATGAACGGCTAGGATGTGAAGATCATTATGATTCCCACAAAGTGGATCAGAAGATGATCCTCTTCCCTTGATCAATCATAAAGACTAATATATATATATATGGGTATTTTAATTATAAACTTGACATTACCTACAAATTAAAAGACAATAATTCCATGTAGTGTTATCCACACACCTACTTTTATTTCTCGTACTTCATTTTTCGATCATCAAATTAAATGAATTGTAGACATCAATAGCCAAAAATTAATAAAGGTGTGTGAGGGGTAAGTGTATTTTAAAAGAGAGAGGACTATGAAGGGTGTTGACATGCAGGTCAAGTTGCTAATAAAACAAAACAAAACTCAAAAACGTAAGGGGAAATTGTGGGATGACCAGCAAATTAGATCACGCTTTAGTTTGCCACTGTATATTTTTATTTCTATTTAATATTTTACAATTATGGATAGTAAACTTATATTTTAAATTATTTTAATTTACGAAGAATGAGATACAATATCAAATGAAATAAGGTCACACAACCTTACCTAACTGGCGTTGAAGTTACTTGATTTCATCTTTGTATTTTTGGTCAACCGTGTTGGATCATATAATAATTCACACTAAACACTTATCTTATATAGAAAGCCAACGGAAAGGGTAACAGTGCAGCACAGTTTTTTTTATGGCTAGATGACCAATTTACCCTTGCATAATTTGAAATATGATTTTGGGTAGGTTTTGAATTTTTTTGGCTGAGGGGCATTTTGGTCCACTTATTTTTGTCGAAGCGGATGACACCAATGGCTAACAATAATGTGATTAAATTAATTGTTTATTAAATATTATTTTTTCTATTCTTAATGTAAATTCTATATAGACCAATTTTATTATGTGAATTCAGCTGCTGTAATTGGTTTATGTGAGGTTGCTTCTAGTATGATCTAAAATTATTTATTTACTTCAAATATTTGACTTTTCTTTTATCAATACAGTGATAAACAATGTTTTAATATTTTACTATTTAATGTACAATGATAAACAGTTTTTTAATATATTTAACTTTTTCCTATACAATTTTTTTTTTAATAATTAGTACCTCACAATGGGTTAGCAATAATGTGATTCAATCAGTTGTTTATTAAATATTATTTTCTTTATTTTTAAACACGTTCAAAATATCTTAAGAGGCGTGTAGTACCGGTTATAAAAAAAAAAAAAAAAAAAAAAGGTCTTTCTCACGTGCATAACGCATAATTAATTATTTTTGTATATTTTTAAAATATAAAAACATTTAAAACGTGTACGTCCATCGTAGCACACCGTGTTTTTTTGTTTTTTTAATAATTAGTACCTCACAATGGGCTAGCAATAATGTGATTTAATTAGTTTTTTATTAAATATTATTTTCTCTATTTTTAAACACGTTCAAAATATCTTAAAAGGCGTGTAGTGCCGGTTATAAAAAAGATTTTTCGCACGGGCATAACGCATGATTAATTCTTTTGTACAGTTTCTTTTAACGTGTAAGTTCATCTTAGCACGTTGTGATTCAAAAAATGCCTTCTGCACGTGCTCACGCGCGTCATGAAGGCTAGTTTATATATAAAGTCAGAAAGCCCTTTTGGGGACACCAGCTTCATAAAAAAGTTTAGGACAAAAATACCCTTCAAATAAAAAAATTCAAAAGCAATCTAAAATAATGTAAGGGTATTTTCGTCATAGAAACAGTGTTTTTTAATAATTAATTCTTTTAGTGTTTTTTTTTAATTAGTATTTCACGATAGACTAGCAATAATGTGATTCAATCAGTTATTTATTAAATATTATTTCGCATGAACATAATAATACAATTTTAAAACAATTTTAAAACAATAATGTGTCTTTCGCATGAGCATAATAATACAATTTTAAAACATGTAAGTAGTGCGTAGCACGCCGTGATTCAAAAAATGTCTTCTGCACACATTCACTGGTTATAAAAAAAATCTTTCACACGCGCATAATAATACGTTTAAAACGTATAAATAATGTCTTATGCACGCGTGTGAATGCATGCATGAAGACTAGTGTGTATAATTATGATTATGATTAATTTTGGTTGTGATTGCAATGTTTTAGTCGACATTTAAGATGTCATACAACCTGATAATGTGGGCTTACGTACCACATGCTGGTCATCAAACTTGTACTTTTTATTTCTTCTTTCCGACTTTTACTTAAATATACTATCAATCTGCAAATAGACCAAAAAAATAATTAAGCATCAATAATTTTGAAAGTAACAACGTTGACCAATAGTTTTTGGGTCAATGAAATTTAAAGTATCCATTTTAATTTTGGAATTAAATCGAAGTCAGTAGAAACTAAGAAAAATTAATGAAAAGGGTTTGAAAACTTTAAGTTTTAATAATAAGGATAAAATAAAGGGTAAAGTGAATAGTACTAGAATTGACTTTTTAGTGTAAAAATATGGTTTTTCGTTAAAGTGAAGAGTACCGTGAGTTTTTCGTTAAAACTCTTTAGAAACTAAAGCTAAAGAGAAAGAACAAAGAACATTAACTTCATGTACTTATGATATATTTAAAAAACCATGAGGGCGAATCTGTGATTTCATTTTTTTATTCAACTTTTGACACATTTTTTTGGAGTCATTATGTAATGTATTTTAACGATCTGAATTGTCCACCTTTTAAAATATCATTTATAGATCATCTTTGCAAAAAATTAGACAAATCCAAAATCATTAAAACATTTATTTGTAGTGAAAAAAATTGACGAATACGGTTCTACATAGAAAGTCTAAACCCTTAATTCAACGGTCATATGATTTCAGATTTGAGTTTTCGTAAACATGATTTTTTTAGGAAATATCTAAACGATAGACAGTTCAGATCGTTGAAATACATTATGAAGTTGACCTCACAAAAAATGTGTTAAAAGTTGTGCAAAAAAATTAATGTTACAAATCCGTCTCCTACATTTATTGGTTAAATGCCAAAAATTATAGCAATTATTATTTACATGATATATATGGGTAATGTTAGGAAAACCATCTATTTAAACTATATCTTGTAAATCATATGACGTGGTTATTAATAATTGTATTATTATCAAGTATAAATTAACGTAATCATTTTCTATTTGTAACATATCACATGATTTATAAATATGATCTAAATTAATTCCTAACTATAATTTGCATAAATTTAATACAATCATCAGACACGACGTTGATTAGCCAAGTTCACTTTATCGAAAGCAAGATAGCTTCATGTTTCACTACCGGTAGTGGATTTTTATGGTTAGACCACAGAAATAAAAAGTGAAAAGTAAAATGTTTGGTAGAGTTTCGTTAGAAAGGAATCACGTTTTAAATTGTTTGCACTGTACGGCCACGGTAATAACGCTCATTTACCAGAAGCTCGTAATTTAATTACAAGTACATTGTAGAAAAATGATGGTTGATGGTTTTGACCTTTAAATTTAGGATAATTCTAGTCTCACCCCTCAATCTTTTTAAATGAATCACTTTAAATTTTTAATACGAAAAAGTACTAGTAAAGCCAAAGAATTTCAAATATCAAATTAAACTCATTTTAAATCACACCTCTCCAAACAAGCTCATTAGATCATTAGAGGCATATGATGAAAAGAAATTATTTTTTTCTCTAACAAATTGAACATAAAACTTTTCATCACTTCAAGTTTTTAGATTCATACACCATGATGTTTTGAGATTTTGTTTAGTACATCAGAATATAAAATAGATACTTTTTTATAACCATTTAATTCAAAAAAGTGAAGGATTTCGATAAAAATTTACTAAATATAATGTTAATATTCATCGTTTTGTTATTAAAGAAAATTTGTTGGTAAAACAACGTTGAATGCGTTTATGGATTGGTTAATATGTAAACTTAAATTGTGACATTCCACATCGCCCAGGGGACTGATCCTTAAATGTATATTCCCATCCCTACCTAGCACGAGACCTTTTGGGAGCTCACTGGCTTCAGGTTCCGTAGGAACTCCGAAGTTAAGCGAGTAGCGCGCAAGAGCATTCCCAGGATGGGTGACCCATCGGGAAGTTCTTGTGTGAGTTCCCAAAAACAAAACCGTGAGGGCGTGGTCGGGGCCCAAAACGGACAATATCGTGCTACGGTGGTGGAGTGGGCCTGGGCAGTGGTCCCCCCCGAGGCGGGATGTGACATAAATTATGTAAGGTTGTGTTTCAAGTAAGGAAATGCCTTCAATAC
The DNA here is from genome assembly GCF_019419815.1 of Pyrus x bretschneideri. Lineage (NCBI taxonomy): Eukaryota > Viridiplantae > Streptophyta > Magnoliopsida > Rosales > Rosaceae > Pyrus > Pyrus x bretschneideri. The sequence continues at coordinate 10,894,749 of NW_025999820.1, read as the reverse complement.
ATTTGAGGTAGACAATATAGAATTCACTACAGATTTTTAGAAAATGACTATGATCGGAGTTATTTATTATAATCCTCCAAAACATTTTTTTTGTTTAATTGAATAAAATTTTCAAGCGGCATAAAACTTCTTTAAAAAACATGATAATTGCAGGTTTAACAAACAATTTTTAGTACAAGTACTCGATACCTCACCACTTGCAAATGACAACACGTATCCAGAGCTTACTTCGTAACATTTTTGCTTCAAAACCTTCTTTGGCCCGAAAGTAAAAAAAAATAATACTCATTACTTGCAATTATTATTAAATGTGAGTTCACTAAATAATCCTACTAATTTTACAGTTACAAAGTCTATAAATATATCCGTACCACAAAACCTAAACAACTTAATTCAAAACCCTTATTTGGTGTCACTTAGTATTACGGTTCAGTGATATTCCTCTTTACTTGTAAGTGAGGGGTCCTAGGTTCGATTATTGTCAAATGAGAGTTTGAACTACATTATTGCTAGCTCATTGTGAGGCTAAGTCCACCTCCAACTCCTTATTGTACATAATATCATTTGTTAAAAAAAAAAAAAAAAAAAACCTTCTTTGGTGCGCAACATTCAAATTTACCTGACGCCTCATTATTAGCTTATAAATGACTAAAGGTACTCAAAGTTCACGAACCATCTTTTTACCGACTTCATTGAGAAAGAAAACTCTCAAGCACATCCAAAAACGAAAAATAAAAAAACACAAAATAGTGAACCCTTGGGGGATCTTTTTGGCGACAAAAAGTTGTTTTGCAATTGAGTACAAGCAAAGTCACCATTTCACTTATTCTCCCCCCTTTTCCCTTCTTTCTGTAAATTTGTATTGCAACTGATAAGACTTGCCACTTCTGTCTGTAAATTGTTCCTCTTGATGTTACATTTTCGTTCCTGAAGTTTCTACATTACAATAGGTTTTGTGAAAGGATAATATTTGTGTTCTGTTCATGAGAAACCCTACTTGTTTCACCACTTACGATTTACACATTTTCACATTACGAACATCATAATCGTAATCATTTATTCTTTTTATCATCTTGTAAATATCATATATGCAAAAATAAAAATAAAAATAAAATTAATTTATAGATCTTTTAGCCAATCATATGGATCAAACAAATAGATGGTTTATTATTAGGATGTTATTTATTACCTAAACTGTTGATGAGTTTGAGACGTATCTATAACTAAATGATCTCTAAATTGCATTTTTTTTACAAATATGATCTCCAGATGATAATATAAATAATGAACGGTTCCTATTATAATGTTCATATGCTAAAAATATGTAAATTGTAAGTAGAAGAAAAGCAAGTTATCTCAGAGGGAGAACACAAGTATTATCAATGGTTAATACTATTTTGAACACCGACTTAATTAACTACTATTCTTTTGATATATACACCATCTTTAAAAGCAAAAAGCACAAGGAGAAAATTTAGTAACCCTTGCATTTTCCTATAATATATTATTATAGATATTAATTATGTGACAGTACCTTTACTTGTAATTAACTTTTTAGCTACGTCATTTCTCCTAGAGGGAGAAAATTGGTCTTAGGGTTTCATAAATAGGAATGGGATCCTCTTCTGAGCTCAGAATGGGGATCTTTATGAGCAATTCATCTGGACTATTCAAATTTGATTCAACAATTGTAATTATTATAACTTTTAGAGGAGCTCCATATTTAAAGCTGTTGGATCAAATTTCAATGGTCCAGATGAGCTGCTCTGGAGGATCACCATCCTAAAGTCAGGAGAGATCCAGTTCCTCATAAATAACCGTGGAACCTCACTAATACAGTTGAGTTATACGCTAATTAACCAAATTAAGGATCTAAGTTGTTAAATTACAAGTACCACAAATTAATGAATCCTTAGCTTTCGTCACACAACACCGTCCCTGACGTCCGCAACTTCTCAGACCGGTCCGATCAATTTTAGATGATAAGTTCGTGGGCACGGTTCTGACGTCTGACTCTAACTCCATCTTCCTGCAGTCGGTCAAATAAACAAAACCCTAAATAAAATAAATTAAAATAAAATCAGAAAAATGAAAGTGGATAAATGGGAATGATAAAATTACCTTGAGTTGGAGACGAAGAGTGGGTGGTGAGATGAGAAGGGAAACCATGGAAGAGCAGCTGTTCATCTGGGTTTTTGTCGGTGCCTTGTGTTCTTTGTGACCATTTCCCTACAGCTGCAGGCTCGCAGTGTTTGTGTTGTGCCGATATTGTGAAACATAAAATATAATAAATTAGAAAATATTAGGGAAATCATGAGCCATTACTTGATGTTTTGTATTTGCATTTAAAAGAGAGACAACTGGAAGTAAGTCACGATTATCTACTCTTTTCGACTCCGGAATGACTTAGAAATCATGAGCCATTACTTGATGTTTTGGGGTTTTCTAAAATGTGCTGAGTTATATGATGTAGATGAGTATAAATAAATGTAACAAACACATCTTATTTCACTTCTTGTCGACTCTTATGATTGATGGTGACACATATAATAACTTGCATGAGTAAATTGCGGTTTGACTTCTTAAATGATTATCTTGTTGAAGTTGACTTTCTCAATTATTTTTTTGATAAATTAACCATCTCAATTATTTGAAATTAGCAAATTGACCCTTCACTGTTAGATTGACGAAATTTTATCTACTTTGCCGTCAAATACTAGCACGTGATTCACTCTTGAGGATAAAATTGTGCCAGTAAATGGCAAAGTTGATGAAATTTTATCAAATTTGATTGTGAGTTGTTAATTTGTTAATTTCAAATAATTTAGAGATTATTTTACCTAAAAAATAGTTTGGAATGTCAGCTTCAACTAAAGTAAGTTTGAAGGCTCAAACATCAGTTTACCCCACTTGCAAACGACAAGTATACATAAACACATGTTAAAAGAACACTATAATTGTACCTTGTGCTTAAATACAATTGATATCTTTTATTTTTAGTAAAAACATAAATCTTCTTGAGGCATATATATATACTCCCTGTGTTTGTAAGAGCTTGTAATAATATAGTATAACTCATTTTTAAACTAAACATGTTATGGATTGTATTGATAAATTATGTGTCACGAGAATTATGCTTTTATGTTTTTATCACACTCATCATCACATGATAAGATCTCATGTCCATGTTTACATTGGTCCACTATGAATAAAAATGCACTGGGCATTAAAAAATAATTATAACAATCTAAGAGCTGGCTTTTCAACCACTTGATCAAGGATTTGGATCTCATCCGAATCTAAATTGTGGAGATCCTTACATCTTAGTCATTCATTGTGCATTGTGCGGTTAGAAATTATTTAAATTTTTTATTTAAAATTAAATACAAATAGTATTTGACAAAAATTGACCGCAAGATATACGATGAACGACTAGGATATGGGAATCCCCAGGATCCTCACAAAGTGGATTCGGAGAGGATCCTCTTCCCTTGATCAATCATAAAGACTAATATATATGGGTATTTTAATTATAAACTTGACATTACCTACAAATTAAAAGTCAATAATTCCATGTAGGGTTATCCACACACCTACTTTTACTTCTCACACACATCTCTTAATTTTCTGTCATCATATCACATGAATAGACATCAATGGCCAAAGATTAATAAGGGTGTGTATGAGGTAAAAATAAGTGTATTCCAACATAAAGATGAAAGGTAAAAATAAGTGTATTCTTCCAACATAAAGATGAAAGGTAAAATAAGTGTATTCCAAAAGAAAGAGGACTCTGAAGGTTGTTGACATGCAAGTCAAGTTGCTAATAAAACAAAATAAAACAAAAAAACGTAAGGGGAAATTGTGGGATGACCAGCAAATTAGATCATGCTTTAGTTTGTCACTATGTATTTTTATTGGAAAATGTTATTGATATTTCAAAAATCTCATTCTACACTACCTCACAAGTGTATTTTTCTTTCCTATTATAAAAAGTTTGAAGTGTAGGAGACTTTTGAAATGCTAATAATAATTTCCTTTTTATTTCTATTTAATATTTTACGATTATGGTCAGCAAACTTATATTTTAAATCATTTAATTTACGAAGAATGAGATACGATCTCAAATCAAATAAGACGGTCAAACTACTGTACCTAACTAGCGTTGAAGTTACTTGATTTCATCTTTGTATTTTTGGTCAACTGCGTTGGATCATATAATAATGGGAGTTTTAAAGAAATGTATGCAGTACTGTTCACTTTAACAAAAAATCACATTTTACACTAAAAAATCAAACCTGATACTATTCACTTTACCCTTTATTTTGTCCTTATTGTTAAAACTCAAAGTTTCAAAGATCTCTTCATTAGTTTTCTTTATAATAATTCACACTAAACACATATCCTTTTATAGGGTCACCAACTTCACAAAAAAATTTAGGACAAAAATTCACTCCAAATAAAAAAGTTCAAAAGCAATCTAAAATAATGCACCAAATAATGTAGGGATATTTTCATCATATAAACAGTGTTTTTTAATAATGAATTCTTTTAGTGTTTTTTTTAATTAGTACCTCAAAATAGGTTAGTAATGATGTGATTCAATCAGTTGTTTATTAAATATTATTTTTTCTATTTTTAAACACGTTCACAAGATCTTAAGAGGCAATGTAGTGCCAGTTATAAAAAAAGGTCTTTTGCATACTGTTTGGACTCAAATTTACACCATCGACCTGTGCAATCAAGGTCATTGAGTGAGCATCACTCTCAACCGTCGGATGAAAAGTGAAGATAATTTTGTTATTATTGAAAGATAATATTATGATTTTTATCATAATAATTATCGTTTAACAAATTATCTTGATATTTTCTTATACGGGATAATAAGATGCAAAGTAAGTTTCCGAGCAAGCAGTACAATTCAAATGGACTTGGGACTCCTATTATTAGATTGCGTAGCAGCATGGTGATGGTGCATTAAGATGAGGTTTGAATAGTCAAGATGCATGGTTTTGGGATAATGTTGAAGTCAAGATACTGATGCAAATTGGAATGTCATTGGTACATGAAATTTGGATGACAGAGATCCACGACATTTAAATATTATAACCAATCTTTGGATTAGATTGGTGTTTTGCAAAGATGAAAGGAGCACACGACATTGACCCGAGGAATCTTGACTTTGAGGGATATTATCAAAAAGGTTTTTTATCACAATATCTGGACGCTGAGAGTTAGAATGAAACTGGAATACTTTATTTCAGTGGCTGAGCATTACAAAATCTATAAATAGAGGCAGTGGCAACGACAAAAAGGACCTTCAATTCAACACACAACTGCCCTGCGCAAACCTCTCAAACATCTTGAGATTTTTTATTTTCTTTTTTCACCAACACATCTTCAATTTGGATAAACAGCACTGTGAAGGCAACCAATGACATCTTCATTTTGGATAAACAGCACTGTTGCCGTAGAATTAGCCGTTCCCGGAGCACTTTCAGTTTGGATAAACAGCACTGCGTCGAGGTCGACTGGTTATCTATCCAAGTCTCGGTCGAGAAGGATTTTTGAATCCTTATTGGCAGAGGTCATCTCATTAGCCTTCTCGGCGAAGTGAGGTGTTACCAGGTTACTACATTCTGCACATTGAAAGCCGAATTTGATATTGAACTTCGCAGAACTAGCAACCTTATCTTCAGACTCAAGAACCCGAAGGTCGAGACGTGTTCCTTCCTCGGCCGTAGTCGCAAGATCAAGAAGTCAACGACGTGCTCAACGTAACATCAACAAATTTTACTCCTTGGCCGAGCTCGGCCAACGAGTTGGCATGCTCCACATCAATCGAATGACGTAGTTAGCTCATTAGTTACTCGGTCTGCGCACCACGAGGCTTTGTAATTTTTAGGGTCAACACATACACATAATAATATATTTAAAATGTATAAGTCGCACGTAGCACGTCGTGATTCAAAAAATGTCTCCCGCACACGCTCACCGGTTATAAAAAAAGGTTTTTCACATGCGCATAATAATACATTTAAAACGTGTAAATCCTGCATAGCATGTTGTAATTCAAAAAATATCTTCTATATACGTGTGAATGAAGGCTAGTGTGCATAATTGTAATTATAACTAATTTGGGTTTTGATTGCAATGTTTTAGTGGACATAGATGTCAAACAACCTGATAATGGTGGTTTACGTACCACATGGTGATCTTCGAACTTGTTTCTTCTTTCAAACTTGTACTTAAATATCTATGTAACTATCAATCAGCAAATAGACCAAAAAAATAATTAAGCTCAATAATTTTGAAAGTAACGTTGACCAATAGTTTTTGGGTCAATGAGATTTAAAATATCCATTTTAATTTTGGAATTAAATTGAAGTCAATAGAAACTAAAGCTAGAGAGAAAGAACAAAGAACATTAATTTTAAAATAAGGAAAACTAATGAAAATGGCTCAAAAACTTTGAGTTTAAAGACAAAATAAAGCGTAAAGTGAATGGTATCAGGATTGACTTTTTAGTGTAAAAATGTAATTTTTCGTTAAAGTGAACAGTACCGTAGGTTTTTTGTTAAAACTCACTTTAAAATATCCATTTTAATTTTGGAATTAAATCGAAGTCAATAGAAACTAAATCAAGAGAGAAAGAACAAAGAACATTAACTTCATGTATTTATGCCATATTTAAAAAACCATGCATTTATGAGGACGGATCTGTTTTACTCAATTTTTGACACACATTTTTTTAGAGCCACTATGTAATGTATTTTAACGATCTGAATTGTCCACCTTTTAGAATATCATTTTGTTTGGATCCAAATTTACACTATCGGCCCGTGCAATCAAGGTCGTTAAGTGAACATAGCTCTCAATCGTCGGATGGAAAAGTGGAGATAATTTTGTCATTATTAAAGGATAATATTATGATTTTTATCATAATAATTATCTTTTAATATGAATTATCCTAGCATCTTTTTCAACCAGGTAAATAGGGTGCGAATTATATCCCGAAGCAAGTGGTACAGTTTAAATTGAGTTGGGATGTGTGTGGACGTGTGGATATGCTGCAAAGTTGGTATTCAAGAAAGAAGGGTCATGATGCATGCATGGATGGATGAGTTTAAAGGTGATAAGATATAAAGCCTAGGTAGCCTAGGCTTGGTAACATTAATGGGATGTGATAAGGCTTTCAAGGGTTGGCATTGCAATTAAATTACAGGTGCTTACGACATGCATAATTCACATACACGTGGAGGATTTAGCCGCCAAGCAACATGGAGGGTTTGAAATTAATGAGAGTTCTATTACACGTGGTTGGCATTAGGCGTTTCCAATATGCTGCATGACTAGCACCAATTTAGGTTGTGATAATTATTAGCAAGGGGATTGGCTTATCAGGAGTTTAAGTTGCAATTGAATTCTACAAATACCATCAGGCTACGAGTAGATGCATAATCACTATAAATATAAGAGGTCACATACAACATGAAAGGGACTCCAATTCAACACACAATTGCCCTGTGCAAACCTCTCAAACAACTTGAGATTTTTTTTTATTTTCTTTTTCCGTTGACACACCTTCAGTTTGGATAAACAGTATTGTGAAGGCAACCGGCGAACATCTTTAGTTTGGATAAACAACATTGTTGCCGTAGAATCAGCTGACCGCAAAACACCATCAGTTTGGATAAACAACACTGCGTCAAGGCCGACTGGTTATCTATCTAAGTCTCGGTTGAGAAGGATTTTCGAATCTTTATTGGCAGAGGTCATCTCATTAGCTTTTTCGGCGAAGTGAGGTGTTACCAGGTTACTACATTCGGCATCCTGAGAGCCGAATTTGATATTGAACTTCGCAAAACTAGCAACCTTGTCTTCAGGCTTGAGAACCCAAAGACCGAGACGTGTTCCTTCTTGGGTCGCAATTGCAAGGTCAAGAAGTCAGCAGCGCACTCAACGCAGATCAACAAATTTTACTCCTCGGCCGACGAGTTGGCACGCCCCGCATTCAACCGAATGACGTAGTTAGGTTATTAGTTACTCGGCATGTACGCCACGTAGACTTTGTAATTTTTAGGGTCAACACATTTATAGATCATCCTTGCAAAAAATTAGACAAATCCAAAATCATTAAGACATTCATTTGTAGTGAAAAAAATGGACGAATACGATTCTACAAAGAAAGCCTAAATCCTTAATTCAACGGTTATATGATTTCAGATTTGAGTGAGTTTTGGTAAACATGATTTTTTAGGAAATACCTAAATGATAGACGGTTCGAATCGTTGAAATACATTATAAAGTTGACCCAACAAAAAACGTGTCAAAAGTTGTGTAAAAAAAGTGATGCCAAGAATCTGTCCCCATCATTTATTGGTTAAATGCAAAAAATAGTAGTTATTATTTACATGATATATATGGGTAATGTTAGGGAAACTATTTATTTAAATTATATATTGTAAATCATATGACGTGGTTGTTGATGATTGTATTATTATTAAGTGTTACTTAACATGCTTATTTTCTATTGGTGACATATCACATGGTTTGCAAATATGATCTAAATCAATTCATGGTTACAATACTTACATGAATTTAATACGCTTATTATCTGACAATCATATATAATTTATATAAATAAATGTATATAATACAATCATTATCTGATGGTCAAGACGTTGATTAGCCAAATTCACTTTATCGAAAACAAGATAGCGTCATGTTTCACTGCTGGTGGTGGACTTTTAGGAGGTGGATTGTTTGCCCTCCCATTTCCATATTTTTCTCATGCCCTCCTATTTGTGTGATCATGGTTAAGCCACATCAACATTTTATATTCCTATTATTTTTTATTTTATTATTTCTATAAAAAATTAATATAAAATGTTAACGTAACTTAACCATGATCACACATCACAAGATGACATAAAAAAAATATAAAAATGAAAGAGTAGACAATCCACCTCCGGATTTTTATGGTTAGAACACAGAAATTGTTGGTTTTGAAAAAGAATCATCTTAAATAAAGGAGAAGTTGACTAAAGCAATGTTATAAAAAAAAAGGTGAAAAGTGGAATGTTTGGTAGAGTTTTAAATTGTTGCAAATCACGTTTTAAATTGTTTACACCGTACGGCCACGGTAATAACTCTCGTTTACTAGAAGTTCGTAATTTAATTACAAGCACATTGTAGAAAAATGATGATTGATGGTTTTGACCTTTAAATTTAGGATAATTCTATTCTCACCCCTCAATCTTTTTAAATGAATCACTTTAAATTTTTAATACGAAAAAATTCTAGTAAAGCCAAAGAATTTTAATGCATCAAATTAAACTCTTTTTTAATCACACCTCTCCAAACAAGCTCATTAGATCATTTCACTTCAAGTTTTTAGATTCATACACCATGATGTTTGAGATTTTGTTTAGTACATCACAATAGAAAATAGATAATTTTCGATAAACATTTAATTCAAAAAAGTAAAGGATATTTGGTAAAGATTCACTAAATATAACATTAATATTCAAGGTTTCGTTATTAAGGAAAATTTCTCGGTAAAACAACGTTGAATGTGTTTATGGATTTGGTTAATATGTAAACTTTAATTATGCAAGTTTGTGTTTTAAGTAAGGAAATACCTTCAATAACTTTGGGGCGGACAATGTAGAATTCACAATCGGAGTTATTTATTATATCATCGGAAACATTTTTTTTGTTTAATTAAATAAAATTTTCATGTGACATCAAACTTCTCTAAAAAAAACATGATAATTGCAGGTTCACAAAACAATTTTTAGTACATGTACTCGATACCTCACCACTTGCAAATGGTTACACATATAGAACGTTATTGAATCGTTTAGTTGAAAATCTTCTTTGGTGCATATAACAACATGCATCCAAAGCTTACTTCATAACATTTTTGCTTCAAAACCTTATTTGGTCCGAAATAATCAATTGTTTTTAACACTCATTGCTCGCAAATGATTATGTGTGTATTTTAGAATTCGCTCAACAGTCCTCCTAATTTCATCGTTACGAAAACATACTCGTAGGACAAAACCCGACCAATTTAATTCAAAAACCTTCGTTTGCGTACAACAATCAAATTTACTTAGACATGTCATCGTTAGCTTGTAAATGACCACAGGCACTCACAGAACAGTGAATCTTTGGGGGATCTTTTTGGCGACAGAGGTTGTTTTGCAATTGAGTACAAGCAAAGTCACCATTTCACTTATTCTCCCCCTTTTTCCCCCTCTTTCCTTCTTCCTTCCCCTAAAAACGAAACTTCCCCGTCCCTTTCCCTCCCCTTCCAAATTCCCAACGTTTATCCCAAAAACCACCGCCCCCCCGGGCCCCAACCGCGTAAAAGCTCTCTTCCAAAGGGGTCAAGTCCAAGTCAAAAGCCTCCCCACTCCGCGTTCACACCTGCGTACACGCCTCGCGCAGGTATAAAATATGTCCCCAGTCCAAGTCCTCCAGCCAACATCTCCATCTCCACCAGTTCACCTCCGCACTCGCGATTCAAGTTCACACAGGCATTTCATCAAACACCTTTCAGACGCATCAAAGTCCACACCTTTCATGGAAATTACTGCGTTCCCATTTCTTAATCAAGAAGATTACACCCATTTCTACACCCTGTTCACTGATATGGACGAATTCGACATAAATGGAGGGAATCACAACCTGAAGAAGCGAAGAAAGGACGACGGAAACAACAATGGTATTGGTGGCGGCGCTGGAGCCGCTCCGGGAGCAATGAGCGACATACTGGCTTCGCTGATTCTGCTGGACGAGGAGGAGAAGCAGGAGCAGGAGAGCTACTTGGTCGATGCCCAGCAGGAAAGATTGTTGCTTGAAGCTAATCACAGGCAGAAGACTCGAGCTATGGAGGAGTATTACACTGATCTTCAGCAGCATCATTCTCAATCTGATGAATCGGAGCAGTCGAGGGCGAAACGGAGTCGGCAGTCCGCTTCCGCTGCAGCCGCTGCGGCCACTGCCGCAGCTGAGACATCCGCGGCTGGTCCGGAAGCGAGTTCGAGTGCTACGATTCCGGGTCCGCACAGGAGGCTTTGGGTGAAGGACAGGTCCAAGGTGTGGTGGGAGAATTTGGGCCACCCAGACGTTTCGGAGGAGGAGTTTCGAAAGGCGTTTCGGATGAGCAAGGGAACGTTCGACATGATATGCGCGGAGCTGGAGTCGGCGGTTTTCAAGAAGAACACAATGCTGCGCGAGGCGATTCCGGTGCGGCAGCGCGTGGCTGTGTGCATATATCGGCTTGCCACCGGGGAGCCGCTCCGGGAGGTTTCCAAACGTTTCGGGCTTGGAATCTCCACCTGCCACAAGCTGGTTCTGGAAGTTTGCCTTGCTATCAAGACTGTCTTGATGCCCAAGTTTCTCCAGTGGCCGGACGAAGGCAGGATGCAGGAAATCAAGGAGGAGTTCGAGACCATTTCCGGAATTCCAAACGTTGCCGGGTCTATGTACACCACCCACATTCCAATTATTGCTCCAAAGGTGAACGTGGCTGCGTATTTCAACAAGCGGCACACGGAACGCAACCAGAAGACTTCGTATTCGATCACGGTTCAAGGGGTTGTCGATCCGAGAGGTGTTTTCACCGACGTTTGCATCGGCTGGCCGGGTTCGATGCCGGACGAACAGGTGCTGGAGAAGTCTGCGTTGTACCAGAGAGCAACCAGAGGACTATTGAAGGATGTGTGGATTGCAGGAAATGCTGGGTTTCCTCTGATGGATTGGGTGCTGGTTCCTTACACCCACCAGAACTTGACGTGGACCCAGCACGCATTCAACGAGAAAATCGGAGAAGTCGAAAGGGTGGCTAAAGATGCATTTGCAAAGTTGAAAGGGAGGTGGTCATGCTTGCAGAAGAGGACTGAGGTCAAACTGCAGGACTTGCCTGTGGTGCTTGGAGCCTGCTGTGTTTTGCACAATATCTGTGCAATGAGGAATGAGGAGCTCGATCCCGAGTTCGGGTTCGAGCTCTTCGACGATGTGGTGGCACCGGTTAATAGTCTGAGGTCGGCGGGTTCGGTGCAGGCGAGGGATCACATTGCTCATAATTTGTTGCACCATGGCCTTGCTGCAGGCACTGGTTTTCTATAGGGGGTGCTTTTGAGTTTCAGCTTTTGTATTGTGCTTTTAGGCTTTTGGCGCTGTCTTTGTTGTAGTCATATTGTAGAGTAAAATATTATACAGAGAGAAATATAGTTGGGCTTTCGATTAGCTTTGTGAATAAGATCATATATTTTCTTAATCAATATAGTTCGTTCTTCATTTTTGCTATCTGAAATTCTAAATCTGGTTTCGAAGTTTGAGCAACCATAGTTGAGATTCTTGATTATGTTGGAAAAAAAAATCTTTCGTATCACCAATTGTATCTAACTGTGCATCTATTTCTCTAACTTTGAAGTTTGAGTTTGTAAAATTGGTCGAGATTTTGATTTATGATTTCATCGTCGACATTCTAGAGTTTGCATGCTTATGACTGGATGAGATTTTCAATTACGCTGTCAAGAGAAAAGTTGACATATTCAAGACAAAAGTTGATGCATCACCAATTATATACAACTTTGTGCCTATCTCTCTAACTTAAAAAGTTTGATTAATTATAATTAGCTGGGATTCTTGATTACATTGCAAAAAAAATTTATCGTATCACCAGTTGTATATAATTATGCATCCATCTCCTTTATTCTGAAGTTTGAAAGCTTATAGTCCTATGTGCGATTTTTAAATCAGATTGTCAAGAGATAATTTCTTATAACATCGCTTGTATATAACGTCTCTCGTTACGCGCTTACCTACTTGGTTCGAGAAGATAGATACAAACGAAAAAACATACATTGTCAACCCCTGTAACTTTTAGTTCTTGGCCATATCAGGCTACCAAGATATGCAGACCCGAAAGTACCATGTTTTGACAGAATTTGTGATGTCATAAACTCCCATTTTTCAACATGACAAATCCCTTTTGCGGTCCTGAATTTTAACAACTTTTGGTCCAACAAGCTGATTGCAACGCGGTTTCCCCTGGCTTTTGGCACAACAACAATTCTCATTTGCTTTCCTCTGAGTCTCTGACCTTTGAATTACTTGCAACAGTTTAGTAATTCTGGTCTCCTTTGTTCTTTGACTTCTACAACCCCTTCTTGGCAAGTTGGCAGTGATGAGGAAGACTTTTACCAACCATTTTCTTGGCAAATTGGTAGTGATGGGGAAGTTTGGGGCTACTGAGTTTTTTTTTTTTCAAAATTATTTCTATTGTACTGTAAGAATAAATAGCTATGAAAAAAGTAGACAAATGTTTGGTAAATTATAGTGCTAAAAGTGCATTTTGCGAAAAAAAGGATCGGGGTATGATTGTCAGTATGAAAGTTTAATTAATTGGTATTCTTCACCTGCCTGCAACGAAAAAAGTGTTTTTTTTAGAAGCATATGTAAAGTTGCTGTTGCTGCTTTCTACTGTTTTAGACCTATGATTTTGAAAAGAATTTTTTTTTTTTTTTAAGAAGTTGCTTTTAAAAAATTTAAGCAACTCTAAACCAGCCATACAAATCTATTTTATAAATTAATTAATCACTTTTACTAGATTGAACATTTTAAATTTACATTAGTTTTGTTTCAGGTTGAATCTATCTTGTAATATGTTGTTTGTTCACTTGTGTCGTGACGAGAAAGATGTAGACATACTACTGTGGATCATTTAAGAATTTATGCTCGTAGTTTAGGGAGTGATAGAAACCTTGTTGTGACATGATGTTTATAGCCAGTTGGGTTTGTTGGTCTGCATTTGGAAGTTGATTACATCATCTGCCTCTTTCAAAATGTTTGCAGTGATCAATCAGGGCCTCTCTGCTTTTGTTTGATTGGCATTTATTGAAGAGAAGCCTTTGATTAAGAACGTAAAATCTAATTTGGAAATAACTTTTGTGTCACATATATATATATTATTGTGTCGGTCTCTCTTTTTATGTATTATATTACATTGATGGGTACAAATATAGACAAATATACATACATTTCTCTTGTGGTAATACAAGTTGGCACAAATATGTATACATTCCTTCTGTAATAATACAGATAGAGACATAGGTGTATACATTCCTTTCGTGATAATACAGATAAAGACATAGGTGTATCCATTCTTTCCGTGATGACACATATAGACACAAAGTTGTGTGCATTCTTTCCGTGATGATACATATAGAGACATAAGTGTATAGATTCCTTCGGTGATGATACAGATAGAGATATAGGTGTATACATTCCTTTCGTGATGATTTTTTTACACAAAGCTATGTGCATTTTTTATGTGATGATACATATATAGACAACGGTGTATACATTCCCCTGTAATGATACAGATAGAAACCAATTTGTATACATTCCACATGTGATGATACAGATAGACACAAAGGTGTATGCATTCATTTCGTGAAGATACAGATAGAGACAAAGGTAAATACATTCCGCTCGTGATGATACAGATAGAAACAAATGCATAGTCATTCCACCTGTGATGATACAGATAGACACAAAGGTGTATGCATTCCTTCCGTGATGATACAGATAGAGACAAAGGTATATGCATTTCCTCCGTGACGATACAATATATACATTCATTTCGTGATATTACAGATAGACAAAAAGATATATACATTCCTCCCGTAAAGATAGATACAAATGAACAAACATACATATACACCTTAGACATTCAAGTTTTAACATTTTGAGGGCAATTTCATTATCTCACCAAATTCATGAACCATGATGAGTTTCCCTTTTTGCAATGAATGTCATTGAGAAAGTTCATTGCACCTGCAAAACTGCCTACTAACAACAGTGAACTATTTGGTTTTCATTTTTAGAAACTACCATTTTCTAAATATGATTATTTATAATTTTTCTTTTCCAAAATAGGATTTTTTTTTTTATCAATTAACGAATAAAAATTGGTTTATGCCCTTCTTGTTTTTTTTTTTTAAATAAAAAGAGAATATATTTTAGTTGTACTTAACATGCTCTGCCACCTGAGAAATGCCACCAAAGAGAGAGTTCAACTGTAGGAACCCAGGAACAACCAACCGGAGGCGGACACGTGCCAAACAGACAAAATAGACGTTGGTGGTGAGGAAAATATTAAAAATTAGTTGTTGAAGCTGTTTTTGGAGGGGTCTCGTATTCTCAATCGTTCCGGGGTTTTTGCTTCGTTGTCACTCGTCACAATCATCCAAATTTCTCAAGCCACTGAGAGAGAGAGAGAGAGAGAGAGAGAGAGAGAGAGAGAGAGAGGTGAGAGAGGATGGAGAACCATAAGCAGATGGAGAAGGACGAGGCGGGGCCCATGGCGGTGGAGGAGGAGGACGGGCAGGTGGGGTCCAGCCTGACCCTGGAGAGGGTGGCTGCGGCCAAGCAGTTCATAGAGAGCCACTACAAGGCTCAGATGAAGCACATCCAGGATCGTAAACAGAGGTTGGAAAAAAAAAAAAAGACATCAACTTTTGTTGTTTTTACTGTTTTTAAGGATCTTTCTGTCTTGCCTAGTTCTTGTTTTTGCAATTTCAGCTGGTTTTTTGTGATCAAATTTTTTCCGGGTATTTTATTTTCTTTTTGTTCGAATGGAAAGTATTGATTTTTCTGAGAAATGACGGTGTTTCTTTGACTGCCTTGGAATTGCATTCCTGGAACGAGTTGGAATTTGACTGGTTTTACTTTTTTTGGGAAATGTGGTTCTTTGGAAATTCCTAAATCATTGTGCTTTTGAAATGCATATGCTTGCATGAACTGAAAGATGTTGTTGTTTACTTATGCAAATTGCGGAGTCAGATTGTATTTAGATTTTGTAACAGCGCATACGATGTTGACATAGTACAAACCTTATGAGGAATACCAAATATGAAATATGATAAGAATTTGGTTGCTGAATGACATTGCAAATAAATAAAGAATTGCCTAGTGACGGTTATTAGTTTGAGGCAGCTGCGCAAAGATATTATCCACAAATCCTTAGTTGGAAAAGTATTTGGTTATTGGTTTGTTATGATTTTAGTCACCTTCGACGAATTATTTGGCGGTTGACTGTGTGATTGAGCCCCTTTGGTTTAGCAATGAGCGAGAGACATGTTTCATGACATAAAATGGGTGGTGGCTGTCATCGGTTCTTTATGGATTGTTTGGATTATTTCTCGGTTGTGTTTTTCTCATGCCTTTTCATCAGGTGTATAATTTGTGTTCGTATTTCAACTTGTGCATGCTAGAGTAGCAGGAAGAGAGTGCTGAAAAAGCTAAATGTTTGAGTTCTTAGGCAATAGAATGCGTCTGTTAGTATGGTTATTTCTGCAGTGTTTCACCTTTATCTTTAATGCCTGGTCTGTCTTTTTCAGGGGTCCGTTATGGCAGTTCTGCTTCATACACACTCTTGCATTCATGCCACATAAACATTATATCGCTAGTGTTGAATATGTTCTTGTTTTGTTATATGTTTTTAGAGTCCAATAGTTGTGATGTGCCTCCACCACTGGTAATTAAAGTGAAGTTGGCAATGGTTAGAGGATTAAGGTTCTGTCGTCAATCTTGATATCCGCCCTCAAATGTGTTCACTGTTTCCAGGCGCTCAGTGCTGGAAAAGAAGTTGGCATCTGAACATGTACCAGAGGAGGAACAGATCAATTTGCTGAAGGATTTGGAGCGCACAGAGACGCAATACATTCGCCTTAAAAGGCACAAAATTTGTGTGGATGATTTTGACCTTCTGGCCATAATTGGGAGAGGGGCCTTTGGAGAGGTTAGAGATATGCATCTCTCATAACTTGCATAGGTGCTAGGTGTAAATGATTTTAATTTCCTTTTCAACATATTAATATACAGAAAAAGTGAGTATAAGCTTGTTTCAGTCACCCTCGAGTTGTGTACTGTTACAATACGCTCATTACTTTCTAAAACAAACCATTTTCATTTTCTTTGTCGTAGTTTTTTTATATTCTTTGGTTTATGTTTGATAATTTCTTGATAAATAATCTTTATATTGATATTTCGCAGGTTAGACTGTGCCGGGAGAAGAAATCTGGCAACATTTATGCCATGAAAAAGTTGAAGAAGTCAGAAATGCTCAGTAGGGGGCAGGTAAGTATATGATATCAGGAGTTGATTTAATTTGACTTCTATTACCTTAAAGCAAAGAGAAACTTCAGTTAAAGGTTCTCAAATTTTCATCCATTACTTTCCGTGCAAATCCTGCGCTCACTGGTTGTCTATCCACAATGTAGGTTGAACATGTTAGAGCCGAAAGGAATTTGCTTGCAGAGGTTGCCAGTCATTGCATTGTGAAACTTTACTATTCCTTTCAAGATGCTGAATACTTGTATCTGGTCATGGAATATCTACCTGGTGGCGACATGATGACTTTGCTTATTAGGGAAGAGTCTTTGACTGAAACTGTCGCAAGATTTTACATTGCGCAAAGTGTTTTGGCCATAGAATCTATTCATAAACATAACTACATTCACAGGTTGGTTTATCCTGTTGGTTACAAGCTTGCCAACACTGGAAGTCTGATTCTCTTAAAGTGCATTATATTATTTATTAAGTGGTATATCAAGATAACATAATTTAACTCTTGCATTTGGTACGTCTATTTTTGCAGAGACATAAAACCAGACAATCTCCTGTTAGACAAAAATGGTCACATGAAGCTCTCTGATTTTGGTCTTTGCAAGCCTCTGGACTGCTCGAATTTATCTTCCATAAATGAAAATGAAGTGCTTGATGATGAGAACCTGAATGAGGCAATGGATATTGATGAATCCTTCCCTCAAACAAAAAATGGGAGGCGCTGGAAAAGCCCGCTTGAGCAACTTCAGCATTGGCAGATAAACAGGAGAAAATTGGTACTCAAATGATCTTTTCCTTTATCTTCTAATGCGGAATTTCACCTCTCTTGCTCTTAGATTCTTAACTGGATAAAGTGAAAGCAACAAATGTTTTCTATTTGTGGATAATTAATACTGTGTAGATTTAAGATCCAATGTTTAATGCCATTTCCTTTGTTTCAATGGTAGGCATTTTCGACAGTTGGAACTCCAGATTACATCGCTCCAGAGGTATTGTTGAAGAAAGGATACGGCATGGAGTGTGACTGGTGAGTCCATGATTTTTGCAGCATTATTGGATTGTTATAGTAGCTAAAATATGGTGTGAGCAAGTTCGTTTGTGAATTCTATTTCTCACCCAATTCCTGGTTGTAGGTGGTCACTTGGTGCGATAATGTATGAGATGCTTGTTGGTTATCCTCCATTTTACTCTGATGATCCCGTCACAACATGCAGAAAGGTTAATTTGCAATCTGTTCACAGTTTTCGTATATTTTCTGATTCAGGTGCATCAGGGCATATACCACAAACCTTTTTAAGGACTTGCAGAATTTCTAAAGTTTTATTGATAAATTTATATCTCGTGCATAATCTGACATACGGAATAATGTATGCAGATTGTACATTGGAAAAATCACTTGAAATTTCCTGTCGAGGCACGGTTGACACCTGAAGCAAAGGATCTGATCAAAAGGTTTCTTTGCGATGTTGAAAACAGACTTGGTAGAGCAGACCAAATTAAGGTATTTTCCCTCTATTTCAGATGAACTTTATGGTTTTACCCTCACATTGTTACGCCATTCTGAATGAAATAAGTCCTCTTATTTTAAATGGATCAGGCTCATCCTTGGTTTAGAGATACTGCATGGGACAGACTTTATGAGACGGAGGCAGCATTTAAACCAGAGGTCAACGATGAACTTGATACTCAAAACTTTATGAAGTATGATGAGGTAAGGTGTCAGATATACTCCCGTCTGCTTACTGCTCACGAAAACACCTGACCTATACTAGTCAATAGTAGTGAAGTACTGGATTGTGCCCTTGTGTCTGAAATTCAACCGTGCTGCAGGTGGATCCACCAGCACCTGGAAGAACTGGATCTGGACCGATGAGAAAGGTATGTTTCTCATAGCCAAAATTGAAGTGGCGTAATGTTGATTCATTATCCGGTGATGGCTTTCGCCATCTAAACACTTAAAAGGGTCCATTTTGACTTACTAGATTAATAAAACAAGTTTTCTTTAGATTTTTGGGTTTTGAACTTATCGAAAACATTGACTAATCTTCTTTTGGAGGCCGGTGTGCTTATTTTCATGATCTTGTATGAAGGAACATTTTTATTCTTGAAGAAGGGAAAACGCGGAAAGAAAATTCCTGTTATATTAATTTTGATTTATGTAAGATAGTTTCCGTGGCACTTTATGCTTGTTCTGTATCTTTCTTTGCAGATGTTGTTGACTCCTAAAGATCTCAGTTTTGTTGGCTACACATACAAGAACTTTGAGGCTGTCAAAGGGTTACATCGTTCATCTGGTATGTCATACCGAAGTACAATATTCTTCACCTCTCTCTTTTTCCTCTCTCTTTCTAGACTCAACATGCTACAAGCTTTAATTTAATGAGCAACATCTTCTGCAATCTGCTAAATTTCCTGGATTATGTTCGTTACTGTTACAGATCTAAAGAGAAGTACATCGCTGAATCGGACATCTGTTGACTCTTCTCAAAGTAAGAAATCCTGACCCGAACTGGTCTCGTTAACTGTAACTTTTGTTTGTAATGTGCATGTAATAATCGACTGTGTTCCTGTCCAGGTGATTCTGTATTGGACTACTCCACCAAGTATCCCTCGTACGACATGGAAGCTCAGGTACTTACTGCACCAGAGGATGTCATGTCAGAGTGATTCATAGCGTCTAGTATGACAGGCGGACAGGGCCCTTCTAGGAACATGCTGCGCACGCCTGCTTGTTTTTTCCGGTTGGGTTTTGCCCCGACCACCACGTGATCAACACAGTTGACTGCTACATGTTTGCAGAACTTCAAGTGTACAGTAGTAGAAGATCTTTAGAGCTTTTTGTATCCGAGTAGGGGTGAGATTTTTATCAAGGTCCTGGCTACCCAGGTTGGCAATGTGCCTTCACTTGTGGCGGTTTTCGATCTTTCTTCTCTTTGATTGTGTAGGAAATTATGGCTGCTGAAACATGAAGAAATTGAGGTTTTGATTCCTAAGTTTGAGGATGTTACTGATGTTGCAATCTTATAGTCTCATATATTTCCAATACTTATCTGGCTTACCTATGCCGTTTTTCTTTTCTTTCTAAGAAATCTTGATGGTACGAGGGAAAATACTTCTCCCATTGTCCACGTCTTTAAATTTACCCTTTTTTTAACCAAATCATAGATAAACATGACCAAGAGTCAATGCAACAATAGACGGAATGCATGTTGTTTCGAACAAAACAAACACTCAGACAAATGCAAGGTGCAAGGAGAGAGATTTACATGAAGCGGGATATCCATGGTGGATGAGTTCCAAAATTTCGCATGGTGCCACATACTTTAATTTCCTCCTATGGCTTTCACATGATTAGTTTGACACAGTGGCACCTCGATGTTCATGTTTCACGTAAAGTCCTCAATTGCATGACATGTTTTTTTTTTTTTTTTTGGTCAAATTGCATGACATGGTTTAGATAGCATGAGTGGCTTCCAAAACATCAAACGTTGTAATGGCTGTCGGATGACAGAGGCTTCTCATGTGTCTGATTCGTGCTTCAGTTTAAGACCGTTCGAAGTCCAAAAGAATCTGAATTACCCCACGTTGTAAGAATAGTCTGTGAATTGAAACTTAAAAATAAATAATGCGAAATTATCTCACAAATAAATAGTTTGAATTGTTAAATTACAGCAAAAAGTGACGGTGTTTTAAATACCTATTTCAGCATGTTGAGGGAGATGTACCAATGGAACCAAATAAGAAAACATACCTAAACTAGATAAACATTTTTACGATATTACCATAAAGATTAGGATGTGAATTTTTTGTTTACCTTCTGTATAAACCTAAATTATAATACATGCACAAATATCCAAATTCTAAACCGTGCATACAAAACCGCACATGTTGTGTGACCAATTGTACCTGTTATAATTTGACGATTTTTACACTACGGGATGTTTAACGGTTGAACGAAATATATATCGTAACGTTTTCAGTTATCTATAACTTAATTAACATCATGATCAAAAACCATTATTATATCACTTTTTAAAATAAAAAAAACTTGATTTGAATTATTTTTTCTCACTAAGTAATTATTTTTTCTTTCAAATTACTCAATAATTTCACTTCCTAATTCAACCCATGTGCGTATATGGATATATATATACACACATATAAAATATTATATACACACACACATATAGTTTCATACGATCATACAACATATATATTACATACATCCATTGAAAACTCCATGTAGCTGTTATGAGCCGGCTCAACAATATTGTTCCTAAACTGCCCCCGCCCTCAATGTCCATTTTAGTTCATCGGTAAAACGGAACATGGGCATAACTGTAATTTAACCGCCCCCCCAATTGCATTGCCGATCAAAACACAGGGTTCGTCTTCGTCCTCCATGGCTTCGTACGAACCTTCGATTTCGAGCTCAAAACTTTAATTAGAACCCTTGGAATATTCGATTCCCGACGTATCTTCAAATCTCCAAATCAAAGAATCGCGCTTGCTTCGCCGCCAATTGGACATCATTGGCTCCGATTTTTTAAAGGTATAAGATTTGAATTTTGAACTTCAATTTCGATTTAATTTTGCTCGATTTAAGTTCTGCGTGTCGAATTTTGGGTTGAATTTTTTACGTGTGATTGAAGGTTTGTAATGCTTGATTTGTAATGCTTGATTTATCTAGGGTTTCGTGGATTCAGCTTCCAGGGTTCCATTTTGTATCTGCGAATTTTTTGGGGGTTTTAAGGTTTTTTTTTATTAATGAAGTGAAATTATAGAAAAATTTGAGCTTAGGATGCAATGAAGTACAAAATCTTAACAGTAGACCAAAATTCGAAATTTTTATGTGACTATCTGTTTTGATAGGTATGTTTTGTTGATTAGAATGGAGAATAATTGATGACAAATTAGGAAATAGTACTCTCATTGAGTGAAATTTAGCGCAAAAGACATTGAACTTACATATCGTACTTCAGCTAGAATAATCCACCTAAAGAAAAAAGACTAGGGGGAAAATTTTATTTTCATGGAAGGGAAGATGATAAATGTAAAAGGCACCACCTATGGTGACTGCGGTGGTACTCAGAGATAGCTGTGCTCATTTCATTATCTCAGGTTCTTTTTTAGGTTAAAAGAGAATGACAGTCAATATTGATTATTCTACTAAGCTCAAGAGTAATGATACTTGAGCCGTCATATGGGCGTTGGTGATAGCATGTTCCATTTGTTGTGCTCATTATCTAAGTTACTTTTTATTGGTCAATGAGCTACTTATGGAGTGTCAACTGGAACTGTGAAACTCATAATTAAATAGTATCAGCAAGTAATTCATTTTTATGTCAGCTTATATGATTCTCCTTTGATCTTTGGTGTGCTCTTATTCTAATGAACATGTTGTAAAATTCGGGGGATAGACCTGGGAGGAGATTGACCAAAGGAGACTCTTTTTACTGATTGTTTGGTTGGGTGTGCCCTTAGTTACCCTGGAGAAGCCATACCTCAGGAAGTTTAATCAAATCATTGCCAAACACCCAAGAATGGAACAGTACCCCAGTTTAGTAAATCATGCAAAATTGAAGTTAAAATGCTTTCTATTTACTTCAGCTTATCTGCTTTGTGCCTGAATTTACTATAATCTTGTTGATCGGAATAATGTTAACATTAATGGAGCTGCATGCTCATACTTTGGTTCCTGCTCAAAATTCTCGTATTGCATGCACATCAGTTGCATTTATTTTTGTTTATATTGTGTCTTGTTTGTGACAGTCTCGTGGTTTCTGGGCTGTAATGCTAGATTGCTTATATATCAGGGATATGTGATTAATCTTTCTCGTGTGGGTTGCTTCACCAATTCACTTTTATGGATGTAACAAGATTGAACATCTAATATAAGGCTTAATTTCTTTCCTTCTTCTTCATTTTGGATCAGGGAGCTTGCGAGTTTGTTTGAATCCTTTAGGTTTGTATTCTGTGGACAAGTTCTCTGAGATTAAATGTACCCTTACTTCAAATTTTAATGTGATCTTTTCAACTTGTTTTACCCTTGAAGGAAGAAATTATTAATTAATGTTCTCTATGGTTGATGCATCTCAGTCCAGTTTTTTGTTTATACATTTTTGCATTTGGCTACTTCATGTTATGTTTCCTATCATTCTTTCTTTTCTTTCAGCATTCAGGATTAAAAATGACTACCCATCCTATGATAGGTGAAAACTTGATCAATAGTTTGGAAAAAAGAACAGGGACTTGGCTTCGTATCTTATGATCCTTATCTGTTTCAGGTGTATTGCCCAGTCATTGTTCTTAAAAGTTAGGGCTTTATGTGCCGTTGTGCGTCTTTGTCATGCACCTCTGTATTTTCTGGCTTTGTGACACGATTATTGTGTGGAAATTGATGCAATGGCAACTTCTAGCAAGTTTGATCTCTCGTCTGGTAGCCCAGATAGACCATTATACACCAGTGGGCAGCGAGGATCCCACATAGCTGCTCAATTGGATAGATCTGGTAGCTTTCGCGAAAGCATGGAAAATCCAATTTTATCTTCACTTCCAAACATGTCAAGAAGCACATCCGCAATAACACAAGGAGATGTAACGAACTTCTTGCAGTGTTTACGCTTTGATCCAAAATTGGTTGCTGCAGAGCACAAGTCTAACAGACAAGGGGACTTAAAAAGACTTATGAGCGTCGCTCTTAGCATTTCACCTGATGAATCTCCATCTGCTTCAGTAAAGGGAAAGTTGCTACCGTCTCCAATTCCGGAGGAAATCAAACGAGTTAAGGCTGGTCTGCGTGAAAGCTCTATTAAGGCCAGGTAGTTCTGTGTATGTTTTGCAATCTGGTTTGTGGTTGTGACTTTCAACTACTCCATAACATTGAATAATTGTACAGGGAACGTGTAAAAACTTTCAATGAAGCCTTATGTGCATTCAACAAGGTTTTCCCAAGCGTACCATCTAAGAAGAGATCAAGAGCAGAAAGTTTTTCTAATGAACGTTCTAGTTCGATGCTATCGAGCGATCGGTCAGTCCTGGGGCCAAATATGGGAAAGATTGGTATTCAGAATCATGCTGTCTCAGGTGGTTTTGAACTTGAGCAACAAAAGTCAGAAGAAAGGACAAAGAACTCTATCCCAAACAAACGCACTCGTACTTCTTTGGTGGATGCGAGGGTTCGTATTTTAGAAAAATTCTGCTACATTTCCTTTTTTAACTCGTCTTGTTTATGTAATAATAATTTATTGAGCATTCTATATGCATGTCTTTTTCAGAATTAGCTTCTAGGTACTATTTTACTTGTGGTTGTGGCTAAATTACGTTTTGTTTAAAGATTCCTTAGAAATCATCATAAGTTGTTGTGATTATTGTATGTAGCTGTGGTTATTGTATGGAGCTACCAGGCTTATGGGCTTATTTGGATGCTTAACATTGATCTAATCTGGAACCTTCTTCCACTTAAATATCGCTTTCAAATGTCATGAGTAGGAACATCTTTATTTGAATGAGTTGGGTTATGGTACTGAAAGGTAGTTTGCTTTTGTGCATTACAGTAGATTTTGATATATGTAGTATTTTTGTTTATTTTTCTTGGAATTATAGTGCATATATGATTGCATATAATTATGATTCTGCATGCTAGTTTAGCTCTGTTTTATTGTTCTCAAGCTGTGGATTGGGTTGGGCATTGCATTTGGTTTTTGTGCTTTTAACCATATGCATTCCACTTGCTAATCCATGAATTGATAATGTCTGTTGTGATCTTGAAGTTCCACCATTAATATTTGCTGCACTCTTATGATAACTGTAGATGGATGTGCGGAGTACTTCTCTTGTGCGGCCATCTGGGGCTGTAGACAAGGATAGGGAAATGCCGAGGCTTGCAAGTAGTGGTGCAGTTCAGGGAGAGGATCGAAATTTATCTGTCAGTGTTGATGGCTGGGAAAAGTCAAAAATGAAGAAGAAGCGTTCCGGGATAAAGCCAGATGCTTCTCCAAGTATGGTATCCAGCAAACCAATTGATGGCTACCGTGAAACTAAACAGGGAATGCAGCAAAGGCCTGTGAATGATGTGCGTTCAAGGTCAAATAATGACTCCCATGGGTTTAGGTATGACTTCTTAAAGAACGACTTGCTCTTCCCATAAGAACAGATTGACCCTATCACTTTAAATTGTATTCCTTCATGTTTTAGGTTAATTTGTTTGGCATTTTCGCAGTTTTTAATTTTTATTTCTAAAAGGAACTGAGGAATAAGTAGTTCTTTTTGGGTCAACTTACTGGTAAGAAGTCTCAGTGATTTTCAATGCTAACAAACTTATGCTTATTGTTTATATATTTCCACTGAGGATCCATAGTGGATGTAATAGTTCTTTAAACGTTGTGCAAGTTGTTGTTTGTCACCTTTCAATCACCATTTATGTATAGAGGTTGCACAACATATGCAAAATTTGAAAGTGCCAAGGTTGTATTTTATGTATCTAAGGGTTATGTTAATATCAGGTTTGATTTACACTTAATTTTTTTTTTTTCACTATTATATTTGGGTATTGATGATAAGAGATAACTTGTAGACACAACTTGACATCACCCTCAAAAAGTTGTAAAAGGGTTGGATGAATCAGACAAAATAATGACACCAGATTATATGGTTTTAGTTATTTTTCCTCATATGTAAAACAATACTATTTCTTCATTTCCGTGTTTTCATGTGAGTTGTACTGTCCAATTATTTAAGGAAAACGTGTTAATATTTTTTGGTCAGATTCTCCGAATCTGAAAAGCCATGTTTAGAAATTCTAGGCAAATTATGCCTTTTATAATATAATTACTATCGAAGACTTTGGTACTTGTAATCTTGATCCGATGATATAAGAGGCGATGTGCTTGGTGTTAACAATTGCCCGAAGGATATCTGTATCGTTGTAGAGTCCTTTGTCTACCAGTAGTGATTGTTTAAACTTCTGCTGTTATTGACAAGAATGAACCCCGTGATTGGAACTGGAATGGATAACCCAGAACTATCTTCTGGGCTTTCACCTCATAGTACAGAGGGCAAAAGTTTTTTTCTGTCATATGAAAACGTTTTTAAAAATGGGTGAATTGAAGGATCAATCTTCTTGTTGTTGACATGTTATTTCGTTGAAATTTTACATATTTATTTTGTGTTGTTGATTGATTTTTGTGATATACTGCCTGAGAGGTAATGCTAACACCTTGTATTTTTATAGGCCAGGAGTCACTAATGGAGCTGTTGGAGTCGGAAAGTCAGACGGAATCTCGCAACCAACTGGCTTCGGCTTTCGTTCATCCATTCCTAAGACTGAACCAGACAATTCTTCCCTTATCACTGATAAGAGAGATCGCCCTATTGGTACGGATAAGGAAAGGGCAAACCACAGAGCTGCTAATAAGTAAGCATAGCTGCCTTGGTATTTACTCACGTGGTTAACTTCTGGAATGGTGTTTCGCTGCTTGTTAAGGGCCTAAAGCTGCATATTTATCTCTAGCTCCGTTCCACCTATTTATATAGTAATTTCCTTTTTTTTTTATTTTTATTTTTTATGAGACTGCATTGATGACTTTCTTTTTATTTTGTATTTCTTTCAGGGCAAGTGTCCGTGATGATTTTAATTCAGCTAGTCCTACCTCAAGCACAAAGATGAATGCTTCTGTTCGGGCTCCACGATCAGGCTCAGGTGTGGCACCCAAGTTGTCCCCAGTTGTTAATCGAGCAAATGTTCCTAATGATTGGGAGATTTCTCATTGTACGAATAAGCCCCCTGCTGCCGTTGGAGCTAACAATCGCAAACGCATGACATCAGCACGATCTTCATCTCCACCTGTTGCTCAATGGGCTGGCCAGAGACCACAAAAGATCTCCCGTACTGCAAGGCGATCAAATTTTGTTCCTGTTGTTTCAAGTAATGAGGGAACCCCTCCTATGGATAGTCCATCCGATGTTACTGGTGGTGACATTGGGCTGGGATTTGCCAAACGCCTGACTGGAAGTTCTCCTCAGCAGGTTAAGTTAAAAGCCGATCCTTTGTCTTCTGCTGCACTATCCGAGAGTGAGGAGTCAGGAGCTGCTGAGATTAAGTCCAGAGATAAAGGCAAAAAGACTGATGAGATAGATGAGAAAGTTGGACAGAATGTTCAAAAGATGTCCACTCTGGTCTTGCCATCAAGAAAGAATAAGCTGGTTACTGGGGAAGACCTTGGAGATGGTGTTCGGAGGCAAGGGAGGACAGGGCGCAGTTTTAGTTCCACAAGGGCTCTCATGCCAATGACTGTCGAGAAGGTTGGAAATGTTGGAACAGCAAAACAGCTAAGAAGTTCCAGACTTGGTTTTGACAAGAGTGAAAGGTTTAAATATTGTACTTCTGTATATTTGTCTGACTGTCGTATAAATATCCTGTTTATTTTGTAACATTTAATAGTTGGGATTGACTCATATTTAATATAAATTGTTACACAGCAAGGCAGGCCGACCGCCAACTAGGAGACTTTCTGATCGAAAGGCCTATACACGTCAAAAGCACACAGCAATCAATGCAGCAGCAGATTTTCTTGGTAGGGAAACCTTTCAGTTTCTGAAGGAATAAATTTTTGACTTTATCTTTGTTTACTTTAGTGTTTATTGCTCCTTATTCACTCTTGTTGCAATTTCCTAAGTGGGATCAGATGATGGACAGTGAAGAGCTTTTGGCTGCTGCAAATGCAGTTGTTAATTCTGGTGCCTTTCTCATTGATCACTTTTGTTTTTACCCTTTTCCAGCATTTAATGTTTTGTTGAATTAATAGTTCTATTATTGCCGCAGCTCGTTCCTTCTCCAACTCATTTTGGGGGCAAATGGAGCCATATTTTAGTTTGTTATCTGATGCCAACATAGCTTTCCTGAAGCAACAGGTGATAGCCTGCTTTAATTAGAGGGGATGAAGGAATATATGTTGTTATTTTCTTGAAAAATGATGTCTGTAAACAGTGTCATGTCACTAAAATGTTTTATTTGGTATTTATATTCATGGGTCAACTATACCTCTGTCTCTGCTGTGGATAATGAGGTCTTCTAATTTTCTATTGATTTACCAGGGCGACGTTGAATCTAATGTGACAACTCTTGCTCAAGTTCCTTCTAGTGTACATGGGAGCACTACTGTTGCTAATGGGCATGAAAAAATTGAATGTGAACCAAGGATTGGTGACTTCCATCCAGAACAATTTGTGCCAGGAACTGGAGATCATGCTGCAATTTCCCTCTGTCAGAGACTCTTAGCAGCACTGATTTCAGAGGAGGATTCTAGCAGTGTAAATGAAGACTTTACATTTGATTCATACGGAGTTGATTTCGATCTGGATGCAGAGGTGGAATCCAATGGTCTGGATCAATCACAAGATAATGTTCAGTTTGCTGGGCATACTGCTTTTAATGGTTATAGGATTACTGGGAGGCCAGAATATGATGAGCCAGAAGGTGTAGTGGGCATCCCAAACAAAGTAATCAGTTCAGACTTTGGTCACTTGCGAAATGGTTTCCTTTCAGACCCAGCGGTGATGCCTGGATTGGCCTGTTCAGAATTTCAGTATGGTAACATGTCGTTAGATCAAAAACTTGTCCTGGAGGTTCAAAGCGTTGGAATTTTTCCAGAGCTAGAGGTATGGTTCTAGAAGACACTAATTTTATTTTCTTTGGTTTTACTTGACATATTGTAACAAGCTTTTCCTTTTGAAGCTTTGCATTTTTTATTTTCCTTCTGCTGCTGGGGTTAGGAGTTCATCACTCCTTTTAGGCTTAATGTTTCAGAATTATATATTTTATCCTTCCGTAATATGGAATATTATTAATTATACATGTTTTTGCATAATCTTTGTTAAGCCTGATATGACACAGACGGAGGATGAAGGAATTGATGAGGAAATCAGGAAATTAGAGGCGAAGCACCGTGAACAGGTATTTTCATGTATAGTATTACTCTGTATTATAATGTATTATGGAATGGATATGGATAGGAGCTTATAGAAATTAATTGTGTGGATGTATTGGAACAGTTATTAGTTACTGTGTTTCTGATTTTGTTGTTAAGGTTTCCATTTAATGGTTTTTTTTTTTTTTCAATGTAACAGATCTCCAAGAAGAAAGGCTTGCTGGATAGACTGATGAGGTCTACCTCCATGGCAGAAGAATTCCGAGAAAAGTAATTAATCCTTTATCCTGTGGTAATTTTGCTTAACTTTCTGTCCATCATGGTATAACGATTCAAATTGGTTTCATATAGGGAGCTTGAACAGCGTGCCCTTGACAAACTTGTTGGAATGGCTTATGAAAAGTATATGGTAATTTCTTTGACCTTCCATCGTCTTATTTTCTTTTTATGCAATACTCCTTGTAAGGTTTTCAGGATGCAAATTTAGGTGTAATAACTAGAGGGCTAGAGCTGTAACATTTAACTGATCCATAATAGATCCATAAAAATAACGACTCTTTCTTAGGATGGCCCTTGTTACTGTCAAAGTTCTTGCTTGCTGTCTTTAACATATATATTTTTTGTGATAGAATGCTTGGGGTCCTAATGCTACTGGCGGGAAGAGCTCCAGTAATAAAATGGCCAAGCAAGCTGCCTTAGCATTTGTTAAGCGGACATTAGACAGATGTGATGAATTTAAAAATACAGGGAAAAGCTGTTTCAGCGAACCCTTATATAGGGATATACTTCTTTCTGGCACGCGACAAGCAGAGGCTATTGCAGAGGGTGGTAATGCCTCCAGGGTTTCGGGTATTTCTTTTTATGCCTTTGAATGTAATATTGTGAATGTGCTTTCCGTTCCATTATCGTCTGATGCATTTTCTTCTATTACTTGTGTAATCAATTGCATAAGGGGATGAAGGACTTTGCACTCTGGGTATTTTCTTCCTTTTCTTTTTCAATCTCTATTGTTTGACATGTCATTTTTTATTTTTTATTGTCTCTTCTGCAGCTTCCATGGGTTCCCAGCCAAGCTATTCACAGTTTAGTCAGAATGCAGATAATCTTAATGTCATCTCTTCAGATGTGCTTCAACCGTTAAATCACTTATCTGAACAAACTACTGGTAGAGAAGAGATGTGGTTTAACAGGGTCAAGAAGAGGGAATTATCACTGGATGACGTAGGTAATAATATTGGAACTTCAATTGCTGCATCGGGTATGGGTGGTTCTTTAACGAGCAGTGCAAAAGGAAAGAGGAGTGAGAGGGATAGAGATGGAAAAGGGCACAACAGGGAGGTGCAATCTAGAAATGGAACTCCAAAAAGTGGTCGGCCAGCGGTATCTAATGCTAAAGGGGAAAGAAAGTCAAAGACGAAGCCTAAGCAGAAAACGCAACTATCTATTTCAGTGAATGGCCTCGTTGGCAAGCCATCAGAGCAACATAAACCGGCATTGCCTTCTGGATCAAGGTCAGGTGGAATGACTGCCAGTAACAATGCCAAGGATAAGGATGAGATTTCCACGGATGTAATGGAGGATCCCATTGACCTGTCTCACCTACAATTACCAGGAATGGATGTATTGGTTGGCCCTGACGATATTGATGGCCAAGGGCAAGATTTGGGTTCATGGTTGAATATCGATGATGACAATTTACAAGATCATGATTTTATGGGTCTTGAAATTCCGATGGATGACCTCTCAGACTTAAATATGATGGTTTGAAGTTGTTTCTCTGTATAGTCTTGTTCATTATACTATTGACAAATGAAACAAAATTGATGTTTCAAGAAATGACTAGTGATAAGAATAGTCATTGGAGTATCCAGAGTCCCAGCTACACATGCATAGTCGTTTGGCTATCGGTCCACAGTTAGGTTATATAGATTCTTTCGTAGGCTCCTGCAAGTTAAATTTTGAGTGAACCTTTCGGATGTTTTGGATTTTGCTCCTGTATTAAGTTGGTTACTTTGACTGTAAAGATCTTTTTGTTCAAGGCACTAGTTAGTATGGCTTAGTGATTATATCTTAGCAAACAGTGTATCCTGCCTGTAGCGTTTACAAATCAGAGAACGACGCCCTCTTGTACATACATTTTATATTCCTAATAAAAATCAGCTCTTAATTTATATGTATTATTCTCTAGCAGGCAAACTCATTATTTGAGGTTTTGCCTTCTCTATCTCTATTGGTTTTTTATTGTTCTACAGATATCTTCAGAGAATGCTCCTTTGAGGTTTTGGTCTTCTCCAACTCAGCTTCCGCCACACTTGATTACTTTCGGTGTGTATACTGATGAGGCTTACTGATGGTAAGAAAATTTCCTTCCCCATTATAGTTTTGCTTGTTATCAGACATCAGTTGCTGTAGATTTCAATTTATTAGACTCGGTACTTTTCTGATATGATATACCGTACCTGGAATGTTATGCACAGATGAACTTCAGAGTGCTTTTTGTGGACCTTGATTTCAGACCGCCAAGGTAAGTCTTTACTCCTAAGCCTATAGCTACTCCCGAACCTTGGTATGAATTTGTTTTGAATCTTGAGTTTGAACCTTTGGTTTCATTGCTTTTGCACTGCATTGATGTTCATCTTGTTTGAGGTTTATTGCTTTATCATCTCAAATTTGATGCTTCGCTCACTCCTCCGGGCTTATGTTATGTCTTGCGCTTACTTGATTCTGGTTTTATTTAGTTTGAAACTTGAAATGTGTTTATACCTTGTGTTTAGTTCATTCCCTACGTATTCGATTATTGTCAGTGAATTCAGGAATTCAAAACCCAATTTTAGAGTTTAATTTAGATCACGGATGTATATGGCAAGCTTGTGTTCAATTGTCTCCCAATGCTTCCGTTGTCCAATCTTTTGTTGTGTTTCGTTTATGTAGTTAGTAATTAACTTGTTAAAAGAGGAATAGTAGAAACTTACAAGGATATTGAACATTTTTTAATTTAGACGTTGTTCCCGGGTTTGACTGATGTATTTTCTGTTTCCTGAATCATGTTGATTATTTTTTCTATAAAAAAGATTGACAACTAGCGGCAAGCCACGGTTATCCACCCCTTCCGGGAATTGGAAAGACTCACAAAGACATTTTAGCCTTTCCCTGACCACAAGTTTGGCTTCCACATCGGTAGCGGGTCTCAAACCTGAGACTCCAGTTTTTTGTTTTAAGAAAGCCTTGTAATCCGTCCTTTACCACTGGGCCACCAGCTCGTGGTTTCAAAATCATGTTGATTTGTTGCCTTAGTTTCATTTGCAAGGTGGATCATATCTTGTACCCATCTTACATATATGTCCTCGAGCTGCAGCCCCGTTGTTTTCCCCCTTATAAAACATAGGATGACCAGAAATGTGTTAGGTACGGAGCATGCAGCCTAATCTGCACTTGTTTAGACCATCTTTGGAGATGTCAAAAATGCCGCATAGACATACAACAGTAACAAATGATGTATTATTTATTTCAACCGAGATGTTAAAGATGACATGGAAAAGAAGGCTAAACTGACATGGACAAAAAGATATTTAATTGAAGCTGTCTTCAAATTTGATTTTTGTTATTTCCATTGGCATTCCACTTGTCTTACCTTAAATGCTCACATATTTAAGTATTTATTATTATTATTATTATTATTATTTTTTTGTCAAATAATAGATTTTGTTAGATTAGATTAGATGTTAGATTAGCCACTGATGAGATTTGAACGCATGCCGTCATGCAAGAGCTCAAAACCATTCTACCACTGTGGTGAAGGGCCAACAATTCAACATTTATTATTTTTGTTAAAAAAAAACATAAATGAAGCAATAAATTTTGGCATATCGGATAGAAGGAAAAAATTGACAATATATCAAATTGGCAAGTCAGCCATCAAATTTCAATTTGATGTTTTGAATTTGACATCTCCTTTGGAGATGTTGTCAGTAGATGGATTTGTAGGTGACACTTCGCTTATGTGTTTCGGCCTCCACGGTGTCTTGTTTTTAGCAGTTTCATACTCCTAACTCGTTGTATTTTACCATTAGTTATCCTGTTCCAATTGCCGAAGGCACTTCTTTAATTTCTGAGTTCAACCCTATCGTTCTATCCCGAAACCGAAAGTTTTACTTGGTATGCATGTGGCTAGGTAAATTATGTTTCCTTCTCGAGTTCTTCTGGCAAAGGCTACCTCCATAGTCAAATTCAAGCTTAAATGTGATGGCGTCTATGTGGGGAGAAGTATTCGCTAGCTAGTGTTGCTGGCCTCTTAGGTCCGGCCACCCTTGCTCTGCCCTGTCGGGGCCATGGGCCAATATAGCTGGCCTCGGGCCTTGGTGGTGGCCCAAATTTATCGTTCTGGTGAGGAAATTGGGGCTTAGGATCCTCTTCTCCTAGGGATTCCAAATGAGGAAATCCTAGAAGAGCCACTGACTCCAATTATCGTCCATGTACGATCCATACTAAATCTGATCAAGTGGTCCATTCTACCTCCTCTAAGTTCTTGACAACCCATCTTTCTTTCAATAGAATCTTTCATGGCTCAAGTTTTTGGTGATCGGGACCCAAGTACGAGACTCATGTTGCTTTTTCATTTTGGAGTTTTAGAGATTTTTTGTTCTCATCATTTCATCATATGGCAAATGCGTGTTGGACGGGTTGCTCACATTTTGAACACATCTTAAATGTGTATTAGACGAGTAATGTTATTTAGTTGGTGCATTGGTTGCAAGAAAACTTCTTCCGTCAAAGATTTGGGTCTATTCCATGTGACCATAACACTTGGTGTTATCCTATATCATGTCACTTAACAAGTGTTATGCTCGCACAACATGAAGATGTCTCTCGGCGAGACACCTAAAACCTACGTACCAAGTATTTGTGGGTAGTTGGAATCGCACTGGTCAAATCAATCACTTCTAGAACACACCTCACCAAATGCGTCTCCCATTTGCAGTGTTCTATCCAAAAAACAAACCAACATTAGTCCACGGAATCGGAGTTTCTAAAAGCTTGAAAACAGTGAGACAGATTACCAAGTAAACTAAAAGTGCTTGTGGTGCTTGCGTGTCGGTTCCAACTCCCGGTTGACCGCACCATGATTGGATACCACGTGTCGGCGAACCAGAGAGTGGTTGTGTCAAACTTTTTCTTTGGCACGAAATTCGCGGCAATATCGGTTGCTTTTCTGTGTGTTTGTGTTGTCCAATGAAAAGGCGGTCACACAACACGCAGTTTGAGATACGAGTGCGTGAATGAATGAATCCACCTGTCTGTCCCAAAAAATGTAGAGAGAGAAAGTAGGAGAGAGAAGAAGAATTTGGTACATCTCCCCCAACATAACAGTGCACTCGTAATCCGCCACGTAACCTTCCCCCGCCAAATCGTTACCCAGAATTTCAGAGCCATGACGTGACAGGATTCGTGGTCGCACTTGCATGGAAATGAAATGGAAAAATGGATATTTAATTTTTAATCACAATTTAAAAAAAAAAAAAAAAAAAAAATGGGGTTCAGAGCAAAGCAACGATAATTTATTTTTTCGAAGGCATAAAGATACACAGAAACATTTCAATCTCTTTCTAATAACTATAAAGTAATTTATCAACGTTGATAATTGAATTAAAAAACAACATGTAAAATACATACGCATGGTTCGTCCTAATAATTGTGTCATCCCATAGTGCTTAATTTTTAATCCCAATTCCATTTAAATATTGTGTACCAAGTTCTATGGGGTTGTTTAGTTTTATGCCTCCAAGAAAACCTACACTCTTTGTCGACTATTTAAAACAATATAAGGTACATGTGAGAGTCTTCGTTTGTTAATAAAAAAAAGTACGAGGGTAGATGAGTC
Source organism: Pyrus x bretschneideri (assembly GCF_019419815.1). NCBI lineage: Eukaryota > Viridiplantae > Streptophyta > Magnoliopsida > Rosales > Rosaceae > Pyrus > Pyrus x bretschneideri. Next base: position 10,859,796 of record NW_025999820.1, on the reverse strand, counting down.
GGTCTTATTTTTCTTTATTTTTTAAATATCAAAGTGGTGAAATTTCGAACCTTTTATATCCTCTACGCTTTAGATTTTTTTTTTTTTTTGGAAGTAGTCATTCTTACTTACAAGTCGATAACAGTTTGAGTTGTGTGTAAAAATACATTTTTTCGTGTTTTTGATAAGTTATTTATGCATGTGTTGAACTGTGATATGCAAGAAAGGGAATGATCGACCAACATCTCTTCCAACCCAGAAGAAAAGAGTTGTGGTAGTTTCCTATTAGGCCTCGTTTAGTAGGCTGAATGAGATATGTTATGACCAATTAAAATGGACTTGAGTCTAATCTGTTGTTTGTTGTGTTAAATGTGACATGGACATGATTGGAGATGATGAGTTATGAGTCTACAATAGAGTGAGTTATCTAACTTATTCTTATATATGGATTATAAGTCATGTCTTACAAATATCTGACAATCAAATCATATCTCTAAGGCCCACCCATATCCATCTCACCAAATTAGCCCTTAATTTGTTGATGTTACAAACTCAATCTTGTCATGTGACTTCAAATCTTCCAAATGTTGCAAGAGAGCATTTGTTCAAATCTCGCCTACCATTTTATTAAAACAAGGAACTCTTCCTCTTATGCAAGAAAAAAGTTTAATATGATTAAAAGATCCACTCAATTCAAGAGCTCAACCAACTAATTCCAAACAAAATAGTTATATGCTTAAAAGAATTCTTTGGGATGGTCTTGTATGGTTTGCTCTATTTAATAATAATGAATTATTAGGTAAGTAGTCTTACAAATCACCATTTTAAAGATATGATTCTTAAACCTTGGGATATTTTAGGCCCACGTATTTATTTATTTGACAATTTTATATTATTTTATTTATTAAATTGATTACGTGGGTGTGTAACTAATAGATGCCTTGCTTCGTTTAATTCCCTTCTTTGACATATCATGAACACGTGTTTGTATCTCTTTTCCAAATTTTACCAACATTTTTTTAATATAATTTTTCAAGTTATTTATATATAAATCCAAGACCTTGCATCAATGCATTTGCACACCGTCCCTTTACGCTTCTTCTTCGTTTAGCCACTTTCTCCTTGTTCTTCCCTTCCCACCTAAAATCTGCATGCACAGTTTTGAAAACTCTGGGCAAACCCCTCAGAACACATTTTGTATCTTCTGTCATACTGTTTTCTGATCTGTTTCCAGAACCGTTCGGCAAATTAAACGCTCTTAATCGCTTAAGCTACAAGTGATTACAAAGCGGAGAATAATATAGTTGAGTGAGCAAACTCACCATCAAACACCTTTGTTTCTTGTGTCTACTATTTTCTGATATGTTTCCAAAATTGTTCGGTGCAAGAATAAACGTTCTTAATCACTTATGTGCCGAGGTGAGAATTAATAGTTGAGAGGGTTATGAGGTAAAGTAGCTGGGTGACTCAGCTTAACTTTTTCATCCGCTTTTGATTTAAGTTAGTTGAAGTTGGTTTGGTTGAGATATACATGAAAGTTCCACAAGAGATTGAAAATCCAAGTTTCAAGAGGCTGATATGAGTTGCCTTTGATCCAGGGAACTGAAGTTTTCAATCATTTTCCTTTCTGGGGTTTTCTGTATTTGCTTTGGCTTTTTCTTTTCCTGACTTTTGTTTGCTAGAAATAGGACAAAGCTTTCTTCTTCTTTTTTTGTGAGATCAGTGGGTCGGTAAAAAGTTAGAAAAGGAAGGTTTTGGTTCTCTAGAGACTTGAAGAAGTTAAAGGATTTTCTGAAGTTTTTCTATTTATATTGTGGAATTTCAAGTTCCCATTTCTAAATGTTCATGTTTTTGAAATAGATCACAAAAGATTTGATTTTTACCGAAGGCAGTAATTGAACACTGGTAATTTTGTAAGTTGGGTTTGGAAGGTGAAGGTTAAATCTATGGAGGATTTAGCTCAGGCAGTTGCTGTTCCATATAGGCTAGGCAGTTTGATCCATGAGGATTCGGCAGTAAAATCCCAGATGGAAATTACTGGCCTCAAGCTAATAGCAAACGCGTCACCTTTGTTCTTCAATAGTCCTCATGACGAAAACCGGGGAGCGGAAGTCGTGAATCGGGAAAGTCCGAAATATAGTAAGTTTAGGCCAACGTGTGACCGCGTTGGCGATGGATCGAGTACTTGTGATGCGTCCACCTCGCTTTTTCCGGCCAGTGGGGATAAGAAAATGTGCGGAACAAGCTGCAGTCAGAGAGTTTTCGATTTGGATCGCGTACCCCTTTGGGGTTCCACGTCTATCATTGGAAGGAGACCGGAGATGGAAGATGACGTTGCAGTTGTGCCGCAATTTTCGCAGGTTCCGGTTCAAATGCTAATGGATGACAGTGTCTTGAATGGCATGAATCAAGGCCCAAATGACTTAACCGCCCATTTTTTTGGTGTTTATGATGGACATGGAGGTTGGCAGGTATGATAGCTTAACTGAAATTCGAATTTTTTTCCTATAGAATTTCCATTTTTGCATTGATCAAAGAACTTCTCGTGTCGAATTACTCAACTTGGATTCTCTCAATTCTGCAGGTTGCTAATTATTGTCGCGAACGCCTGCACTCTGCACTGGCCGAAGAGCTAGAAATTGTGAAAACAGGCTTACGCGGCAGAAGCAATGGGGAGGAGGGTTGGCCGGAAAGGTGGAAGGAGGCCTTCTCGAATAGTTTCTTTAAAGTGGATGCTGAGATTGGAGGAGCTCCAAGAGGCACGTATGACAGCAGACCTGATGCTTCTTCTGGGGGAGCTCCAGGAGGCCTTCTCCAACCTATGGCTCCTGAAACCGCCGGATCAACTGCTGTAGTCACCGTAATTTGTCCAACGCATATTATCGTAGCAAACTGTGGCGACTCAAGAGCAGTATTGTGTAGAGGGAAAGTTTCTGTGCCTTTGTCAGTAGATCACAAGGTAAGGCCTTTAATTTTTGTAGTTTTCCATTATTTCATCCATTTCGCATCTCGCAAAATCTCAAGTACAACCGCGTATATATCATCCCGCTCGTGCCTAAGTTTACAGACTGAATAGGTTTTGTTCTGGTTTTAGCCAGATAGAGAAGATGAATATGCAAGGATAGAGGCTGCAGGAGGCAAGGTCATACAGTGGAATGGTTCACGTGTTTTCGGTGTTCTTGCAACGTCAAGATCCATTGGTACAAACCTTGGAAACTCATCTTGTGCTTGTATGTATGGTCTGAGTTTGATTTTATTCATGCTGATGGAGATGTTCAATCTAATCAGGGGACCGATATTTGAAACCGTGGATTATACCGGATCCAGAAGTAGTGTTTGTTTCTCGAGAAAAGGAAGACGAGTGCTTAATTCTTGCCAGCGACGGGTTGTGGGATTTCATCACAAACCAGGAGGCCTGCGACATTGCACGAAGGCGGATCCTTCTGTGGCACAAGAAGTACGGCGATACCATGTCAACGGAACGGGGCGAGGGAGCTGATCCTGCTGCTCAATCTGCAGCAGACTATCTCTCAAGGCTTGCCATGCAGAAGGGGAGCAAAGACAACATCACTGTTATAGTAGTAGACTTGAAATCCACAAGGAAGTTTAAGAAAAAACCCTAATTAGAATTAAAATTGGTAATCAGAGATTTTATCTTAATCACCAAAATGACGCAACCCTAAGTTTTTCACCTGGGTTGGATGACACGTAGAAATTTTTTGCGTGACCGTCACACCACGTGGTTAATTGTGTGAATGATAGGTTGATAAAATCACGTGACGATGTGACAATCATGGCGAAAAATCTCTCCACAACTATAGCGTTTAAGAATTCTTTCGCCCTCCTTTGCGTTGTTCTTACTATATTATTAATTTGTACATGAACACCCAAATCCAAGGAATTACAATGGTGTTTTTCTATGTTCCTTTCCTTCTTGTTTGATAATCTCTCCAACAATCCGACCGCATAAACCACAATCCATAAGAAATTACTTGCACAGAAGGCAAATTACATAACACAGATGAATGAATTTGCAATCGTAAAAGACGAACAAATGCTTTCGACACTAGACAGATGAACAGATTTCCAAGTGCATTTGACGAACAACAAACAAATTTCCCCCAACAATCATAAACCTCAAATTTATGGAAAGTTGCTCGCTTTCCAGCGTTGAATGCAAAGTGTACTTCTTTCATTGGTGTGCTGATACAACAATTGGGTATAGGAGTGTACAGTCGAATCGACTTATCAAGGAGGAGAAACCAGTCACTTACAAGTTACAAGAAGCATTTCCAGTACTTCAGGAAAAAGTACGACTCATTCTACGATCCAATCTTTTGTTGAACAAGGTCTCTAGGCATACATTAGATTACAGTTCTAATTCAATCTTGGTAAGCAAGACGAAACTTCAAACATCTCACGTAAAGGAGTTTCAAGAAAAAAATGAGTACAGTATAAATATTTGAACAGAAAACGGCATAACAAAGAAAAGAAGCTTAATTTTCATCCACCATACAAAAAGAAATTCTGTAGAACCAAAAAATACTATCGAGGACATGCCATAGCAGTGATTCTTCATTTCCGCAACTGTCTTCATCCACGAGACCAAATTACACTAATAAAGAAAAGCAATGAATTTTCGAATTTCAGTTTCAATAGTGAATCCAAGATGTGGACCGAAATACAGATGTGAATATACCAGCTAGTTTTAAAATGTTGCAAGGGGAGATCCTGCTTCAGCGAAGTAAGAGGAAAGGTCAATATGCAAGTCATCGTACATGCTGATGAAAGGATGTCTCTGAAATGAGACCAAAAGACAAAGACCAAATCAGATTGAAGGTATCCACAAAATCCAGCAAACTTGTACAAGGAAGAAGAAACTGGGACAAAGGGTTTCATGGGCCGTACCAGGAGATCTTGAGCTGACGGTCTATCCTTCGGATCTTTCTGTACACTGAGATAAAGAAAAGATCCCCAAGGTAGGGTTAGTAACCTCAAAGAGCAAGAACATAAAAGGATAAACATTCGAGATAAACGGGAAAAAAATAAATGAACATCAACAAAGTTAAAACAGCAACTTCATCAACAGACAACGCAATGAGCAGAAACTCAATCACGCAAAGAGAATTCGAAGGAAACCCAAGTTTCTTGTGGTTCGATGGTTCAGTCCTTTTGGGGATGGACAGAAATGACCGAAAAATAACAAATGGCAAATGAAATTTAACTAATACAACCTTAGAGAATACAGTTGGTTCAAAATTGCTATTACAGGCGTAAACCATTGGATAGGAAGATGAGGACTAGTATTTTACAAGTGAGAATCGTTAACCAAAAATTACAAGTGAGAAATAACATAAAATATTTAATTTTAGAATATCACAAACTTAATACGAGCGGAAAAATTAAGCTTTACCATGCAGAAATAAATGAGCAGAACTCCAGAGAAAATTGATCGGAAGGGGCACAAGGTGCTGGTCCGTCAACGATGGCACTCATAAGCTCAAAAAAGTTAAACCATGCTTCACTTTGATCAGGTGGTACATATGGGAATTGACCTGTTGCACACTCGAGCAGTACTAACCCCAGGCTCCAAATGTCACTTTTGTAGCTATAACTGCGACAAGCGATTCTCTCTGGCTGCAAAACAAATTTTAACAGAAACAGTTAGTGCCTGCACCTCAAGAGCCCTGAACAAGAAAACATGATGCTTGTATACAATAATAAGTAAGTTACTCACCGACATATAGTTGTATGTGCCAATGAAAGTATTTGCCTGTTCGGACGTGCTTGCCTTTATTGCACTCACACCAAAGTCCGTTATCTTAACTTCTCCTCTATGATTGATTAACAAATTGGAAGGTTTGAAGTCCCGATGGATGATGTGCTTTTCATGATGAAGATAGCACAAACCCTGCAGCACCTGCATCAACAAGAAATGGAGAAAACAACACGTTATAATTAGTATTTATCAAAGTACGAAAGGCAGAGAGTTTCAGGTCTCATACATCAAGGTGAAGTAACTTGCCTGCTTACAAATGGCAGCAAGATAAAACTCTGGAATCGTTTTGACCTTCTTCAGAAGATTTGCCAAAGACCCACCATCCATGTACTCTAGGATGATTGAAATGGTACCATTATCGTAGAAGGACTGGTAACATACAACAATGTTTGGACATTGTGATGATTGATTAATTTTCAATTCCTGTACAATCTGCTTGCGGATAGACTCTTCAATGTTCATCTGAATTACCTGAAATTGGGATAACGCAAGGACAACATAAAGCAAACAACACGATATGCAGAAATATCCAATCGAAGGCATATCGGTGGATATCTCTACAATCTACAAAAGCCTGAAGATAATTCTAACAGTGTGAATTTCAAACATGTAAGGAGTGGTGTTTATAATTAAGGAATCTTAACTCAAAGAAGTTCCTGAAATAGTAAGAATTTTGAAATAGCTCATCAAGAGACCTCTACTACTCGACTTTACTCATCTCAAGATTCAAACACGATTGCAGCTTACAGCATAACTTTTGGAAATCCATCTTTAGGCTAACACATGAAGAAAGTTGAGGTTAGCCCAAACTCTTATAATACCTTGCAAGGTTTCTCCTTTCACCGATGTGTGACTCGTTTACCTTCACATCCTCACAAAGAGTCGCACATCCTCACAACAGACAGCGCACACAAATATTTGGAAAATTAAAATGGTGCTAAGGCACAACACGGTATTGATCATACCTCCAAAAAACGAGCCCAACCTTCTACGCTACACAAGGAGTTACTCGACTTGGGAAAACATGAACAAATAATATGAAAATTATGGGCCTTCCGCCATACCTTTAATGCAAAAAACTGGTGAGTCCATTTGTGCTGAACCAATTGCACAACCCCACCATTTCCCTTGCCAATAACTTTAATCGCATCGAGGTCGGCTAAAATCATCTGGTTGTCTGATGCTTGAATAGGTGGCGGCTGAGCATTTGCATTCACATTCACAACCAAAACAAAAACACATCAAAAACCTTTCTTTCTTATATATTCACAACATCACAGTGCATAACCTTGAGTAATAAGCAAACCCCATTTTCTAATCACAACAATGCTCACCAAATTGGCAAAATTTAACCCAATTCACTTCAAAGATTCAATCTTTACATTTCACAAAATTGAACAGAAATCTTCTGAGAAAAATCTTACAAATTCAACTTCTCTATGAGAAACGATCCGAACCCCTTGTTTATTAACCAGGAGATCGCCATCCTTAAACGTGCCGCTTTGAGTCCTGCCATACCACAAAACTCGTAATATACATATGTATATATACACGTATACACACACATATCTAGAGAGAGAGAGAGAGAGAGAGAGAGAGAGAGAGAGAGTTACAAGAACTTCGAGATGAAAACTTCATCAGGAGGAGGGAGAGTGAGCTTGAGGTTGGGTCCTAAGCTTCCTGTCTTCATGACTATGTGAGCTTTTCTTGTTTTTGCTTATTGTTCTTCTTCGAAGCACTTCTTCTGGTGCTTCTGCGTTTGGTCTTCACAGTCTCTGAGTTGAAGTCAGTCTCTTGGAATTTACAGAATGTCGACAAAATGTTTTATTTAACTAATATGTAATTAAGGAAATAAGGTGGGTCCCCACTTGGACTAGTAATAGTGCTGTGTTTCCAGCTTCCACTTTTGGTTGGGAAATTTTGGAAGGTTGGCGGAGACTCGTCCCACTCAAAACAACCTTTGCAAAATGGGTGGGGAAGAAGATGGAACCGTCAACTTTTTGTTAATACGCTTCAACCCCTTTTTTTTTTTTTCTAGATTAAAACGTGAGTTTTTGCCACTTAGTACCACATTCTGTTAATATTCTTCTTCATTTGAAAGTGAATTGTCTTAGGTTCAAATATCATAGATGACGAATTTGATACAAAATTAGGTTGTTCATTCTCCTTTTTCCTAGCGTAAGAATATTGATATATACAAAAATAAAAAAACAACGTAAGTTTCTACCTTCAATTGTTAAATTCTTGATTTTGACTTGAATGTATTTTTCTTGTACGCATGATATACAGAGGTAGAGGAAGGAAACTGAAAGTTGGAGTGCACGGGTTAGATGCTCCTGATTTTTATAAGACGGAAAGTTTGAAACTCGATCTTATACAATTGTACCACATGTTATGTATTCATATGACTAATCTGAACTCTTGAACATTGACAAAAAAAAAAAAAATTGTAAACACTTGAACAATAGTCAAAATAATAAATACAATAATTTATATAATTCTTGTCAAGCAATTCAATTTTTTTTTTTTTTTACAGCTTAAATTAGAATATAAATTACATAAACAAAATTAAGTGTACGAACTCAAATTACGTACATGAGACATGAACACTGCTCTGGTCTAATAAGCCATTTCTATTGGAAAAATTTCAATGCGCTTGAAATACGAAATGGTGTACTGCAGGTCATTATAAAAGTGAATGCAAGTTTTATTTTTTAAGTATTCCACCACTTATATAATAACATTTTGCGTAACACTTCCTGTTTCGAATACACTGAAAAATCTTTTCATCTCAACGAAGAGGTTGCATAATATCTATTTTATTGAAAAGATGAAAAAGGAAAAGGAAAAGTCAAGGCACGTGTGAAGTGTGAAATGAGGTTATACATAAAATTTAGACGCACTAATTCACATGATTGACTGCTTGAAAATGGGCTTGAAAATTGTTGACAGATCTTTTGGTTCACACTTTGCTTTGAATAGTTGCTTGTTAGTTGGTTAATCGTGAGGCCACAAATACAAACGGGATCCATATACTCTACGACTTCCAATCACTCTCACAGCTTCGATTTTGCTAAATTATGTAGGATTAGTATGTCATTCATGACACAAATATATCGTCACCAACTCACAGCAACGTACCATTTTCATCTACAACTAGCGCATGTAAATAATTATATGTTGTTGACGGAAGTAGGTTTCACAACTCGTTAACAGTGTAATTAACTATTTAAGGGTGCTTGAATGATTGTCGTTAACAAATTCTAACTAACTTTCATGCATAGGCAGCCTTCACAATTTGTCTAACAAATATTAAGACTCCAAAAGGCGTTAGGTGATAGTTGGTAGGCATGCGGGGACCTAGAGCCTAGACGTCTAAAGCAAGTTTAGACATTAGTTCTTACTTTTTAAACGTTTAAAGATTAATTGAAATAGTGAACTGTCTTTAAAACAGTATAATTTACTATCTAAGCACGTATAATCAACACATCAACAAATGTAAATACTATTCATGCATGCATAAACGACGATTGTAGCTAACAGGATTCAGCATTAACCGTGGCACATAGGAAAATTGATGTCTTGTCTTTGTGTGCCTTACTTTTTATTTTCTGTTAGTGTTTACCATAGAAGACAGTACAGGACACCGTTTTAGTTGTCACCGTCCTTTTTTCTTTTTTTTTGGATAAGGATAAAAAGATATTTCGGCACAAGAAGATAATGATTGGTATATGTTATCAACAAAGAAGATCATGTCATGTGTATAAATAGAAGAGAAACTATGAGGGCACTAGATGCAAAAGATGATGAACTTCACCAAGTTATGACTCGTTTGGTACGTCGTATTATACTATAATAAATTAAACTCGATCATACATATACCATAATTTGGATGTTGAATGGTAGTTTGACTACGGTACAGAAGACTGTGCTAGAGGAATATGAGATGTTGTCGTTGTTTTGATATATATCAAATGACAGAATGAATCGAAGATCAAAATAAAAAGCATGCGAATCGAGTATCAAGGATACAGCTTTACGAATTGCCTTATGACATGCCTTTTTGAAGAGAATGGTGATGCTCATGAAACTTAAGTGTTTTGCCATGGGTTAGGTTTTTAAGGAATCTACATATCTCATCGCATATTTAGCTTTTCAATCTTCAAAGGTGGCGAATCAACCTATTGGGTAGATAACCGTTAAGACCTGTTTAATTTGGTATTACCCAATCTAGAGATGAGATTAGTAGTAGTGATGATGGTATAAGGTGAAATCGAATTAAATGGGTCTTAAGAGCAACTCCACCCCATCCAAATAGGTTGGTCCAAAGTCCCCCAAAACAGCCTAGTCCCCTAATTAAAAACCCACTCCACCTTGCCCAATAGGTTGGCCCAAAGTCCACCCCAGCCCAGCCCATCTAACGTCAGCCGCAGGCCGAGTTTTTTTTGTGGCTGAAGCGTGGGAAACACACACGCGTTCCTGACAGCTCGCAAAGGGGGGCCCACGTTGTAGGCACACTAACTGGACGTCAGACTTGGGTCACGTGGCGCGGTGCTGGCTGTTGGATTTCCAATGGCTAATTTTCTGGACTGTTGAATTTCCAACGGTCAAAAAAATTTGAATTCAAAATATAACGGCCAATGACATGGCGAAATCAGGACCATTCGATTTCCAGATCAACCATCCAGGTTTTTCATCCAAAAAACATTTTAAAAAATGTCAGAAATCTTATCGTTGACCACGTGTCCACTTTTGGGCTATTGGATTTCAATCTTTTAGAAATCCAACGGTCCATATTAATTACTTAATAAAAATTGTTTAAAAATACAGAAAAAATTAAAACGAAAAATTATTATTTTTTCTATAAATACCTAACCATCATCTTCTACCTTACCCTACATTTCTATAAATACCTAACCGTCATCTTCCACATTATACTTTTGGATAATGACACGTGGTGTGACAAGATTGGTTAAAAATCCTATATGAATTTTTTTTTAAAAAATTATTATTTTGTAAAAAAATTTAATACAAAATAACTAAATTGTTGCCAGCTCATTTTTTTAGGTGTGGAAATGCACTTGGTCAATTACTGTTCATTACAGTCAATTACTATTCATTTGGGTGGATTAAATGGACTTTGGGCCAACTTATTTTTTAAAGAGTGGAGTTGCTCTAATGATACCCGTATCAACCCAATGAGTTAATTTGTCACCTCTTTTACAGAGATTCCCGTAGTCTTATTTCTTAGGCTTTTTAACCAAAATGGTCCATAAGATTTGCATAACGCATAACTTTGGTCCTTGAGATTTAAAATCAATATAAGTGGTCTATGAGATTGTCCACCATTCATCATTTTGGTCTTTAGGTTAAAAAACTCCGTTAAATGGAGAGTATTTTTGTCAAATCAAATTCTCCACACGCTTTTTCACCCTTTTTCTCTCATTTCTATAAAAAAAAAAATAAAAAATAAAAAAGCCCTATGTTGCTAATTTTGGCAGTGATATCAACTCTTCAACTATTATTAAAAACGATTTGGCATCAAACTCAAATAAATCATTGCAAACGGTACTTGACTTTTTCCCTTTCATGAATTTTTGGAAAAAAAACTGTACAGTTTGCACACTTGAATATAATGAAATGAATGGTTCAAACTATGGTATATCCATAGACAAGGCTAAATCAATAGAATCAACAAAAAAGAAATACCATGTTCCATTATATGAAATTTTCAACATGATTAGCATTGTAACTTGCAAAATATCCCAAAGCAAAGTATGTTCAAATGTTCAACATCAAAAAACAATATCCCACATGTTTAACAACAATATCAAACTCTAAATATTCAACTACAAAATCAATATCCAACTGTTCTAATTCAAAAAGAAGAAGAAAATAAATGGTTGCAGCTCGTTTTCTTCCATTTGTATAATGATATCCAAACTACAAACTCCCTCCATGCTCAAGGCTTCCAGGACTTGCCTCTCTTTGCCGGTGATTTGTATCGTTTGTTGGTAGGTTGTGATTGTGGTGGCACTACTTGGGAAGTGACACCAATGCAATTTTGTACCTGTTGAAAACCAAATGATAATACCTTACACTTAGTCGCCCTATAAAATCCAAATCGTACTCCTTTTATCACAATTTACATAAGTTATTGTTGAAAAAAAAAAGGAAAAGAATAAACAATAGAAAAACTAAAGGGCTACTGAATGTACCATTTGAACTTGTGGAGTGGGTTGTGAGCTAGATACTATGCCTCTCCCTCTTCCCATGCCCTGCCCCTCCCCACCTACAATATCAACCAATTTAATGGACTTCACTTTCATTATCAAAATCTACAATTAAAAAAAAAAAATACAACACAAAACAGATTATACCTCGGTGTTTCTTTCCAACTATGAATGTGAATGGAAGGCACAACTTCAACAAAAAAATAGGCTTATTAAATGTGAATGGAAAGCACTCAATCAATAAGCTTGTCAAAAGGAAGAAAATGTTGCAAAAAGGTTAGATGTCAAAAACCAGAGGACCCTACTTCCTCTTATATTTCCTACTCTTATTCGATGCCAAAACCTTTAAACTATTCCACACCACAAGATAGCAGTAAACATGCACACCAACCACTATATTTGGGAGCCTTCCCAAATCTGCGAAAATGGTCTGCCATGTGGCAGTCAACTTCACTGCCTCGCAATTCATCAATTCGAAAAGATTTCGTACCGATTTCTGATTTTCAATCTTGATTCTACTCAAATTGATTCTATGTCACCCAAACCCCCAATTCAGAAACCCTAATCACTTTTTCCCTTTTCTCTATCAACCCACGAGGATGAATTGACGAGAGACATGAGAACTTTGGTAGAAAAGATGAGAGAGATGAGAGAAAAAGGGTGAAAAAGGAAGTGGAGAACTTAATTTTACAAAAATACCCTTAACTTAACGAAGCTTTTTAACATAAATACCAAAATGATCGATGGTGATTTTGAATCTCAAGGATTAAAGTTATGAGTTATGTAAATCTCAAAAACAATATTGACTAAAAAGCCTATTTCATATACTACGTCATTTTGAGTAGTGGTAAAGAACTTCATTACCCTTTAAATTACAGTGACCGTTTAACTACCGTTCCCGCCAACTCCCCATCTTCTCGACCTTCACCCACTCCGGTAATCCTGAGCTCCACTCTACAACCATGAGCAGAGCATGCCGTGAGGCGGAGCAGCGAGTCCTCCGCCTCCTCCATGGCCACAAAACCCGAACCCATCTCCGCCAAATCCACGCCCACCTCCTCCGCCATGGCCTTGGCCAAGTCAATCAAGTCCTCGCCCACTTCGTCTCCGTTTGTTGGTCACTCAACAAAATGAGCTACGCAAATCGCATTTTCAATCAAACCCACAACCCCAACATCCTCCTCTTCAATTCCATGGTCAAAGGATTCTCACTCTGCAAACCCTTCGAACAATCCCTATACATTTTCTCTCTCATGAAATACCAGATGATCCGCCCCGACGAGTACACTTACGCGCCGTTGCTCAAGTCATGCTCGAACATTTGCGATTACAGACTAGGCCAGTGCGTCCATGGACAGATTCTAAGAGTTGGGTTTGAATGGTTTAGTTCGATTAGGATTGGAGTTATTGAGCTTTATGTAACTTGTGGGAGAATGGGGGATGCTGAGAAGGTGTTTGATGCTTTGTCTCAGAGAGATATCATCGTTTGGAATTTGATGGTTCGTGGGTTTTGCAAGACAGGTGATGTCGATAAGGGATTGTGTTTGTTTAAGCAGATGGGTGAACGGAATGTTGTTTCTTGGAACTCGATGATTTCTTGCTTAGCGCATAGTGGGCGAGATAGTGAGGCTTTGGAACTTTTTCGTGAGATGCTTGATCAGAGTTTTGAACCAGATGAAGTGACTGTGGTTTCGGTTTTGCCTGCGTGTGCTCATTTGGAAGCTGTTGAAGTTGGGAAATGGATACACTCTTATACGGATTCTAAAGGACTTCTGCAAGAAGTTGTATCTGTAGGGAATTCACTTATAAACTTTTATTTTAAATGTGGAGACTTGGATGCTGCTTGTAGTGTTTTCGACCAAATGCCTTGCAAAAACGTTGTTTCCTTGAACACTCTGATTTCGGGATATGCTTTTAATGGGAAAGGTGAACTTGGGATCAGCTTGTTCGAGAAGATGATAAGCAAGGGCGAGAGACCTAATGATGCAACATTTGTTGGGGTTTTAACATGTTGTGCTCATGCAGGCTTGGTGGAAAAGGGAAAGGATTTGTTTGCTTCAATGATTGAGACTCACCAAATTGAGCCAAAACTAGAGCATTATGGATGTATGGTTGATGTTCTCGGGCGAAGCGGACAGGTGAGGGAGGCTCATGACCTGATTAAGAGTATGCCTACGAAACCGAATGCTGCTTTATGGGGTGCACTGCTAGGTGCTTGCTCTAGTCACGGTGAAGTAGAGCTCGCGGAACTCGCAGCTAAAGAGCTTATCAATATCGAACCATGGAATTCAGGTAATTATGTGTTGCTGTCAAATATTTATGCAGAAGAAGGCAGGTGGGACGAAGTTGAGAAAGTTAGAGATTTGATGAGGGAAAACTGCATCATAAAAGCACCAGGGCAGAGTGCAATTGAGTAGTCATGAATTTTAAGTTCAGTGAAGATGTAACCTTCATTTTTCGACTTCGGACTTCCATAAACAGTTTTTTCTTTTAATTCTCTAAGAGAGCTGACATTGTAGCCATGTTCCGACCTTATTGAAAACTATAGCGTCGGACATAGAAGTTACAAAAGAAATCTACACACAAAATCTACACGCTATGTACATTACACAAACGGTTGTCAAAATTTACAGAGAGATAGCTGCCAAGGAACAACTTGCCCCAAAGCACATTTTTACTGCTAATCCTCATCTGCAAACCACACGGCATATTCTACAACGGCGATCAAATTGGTTTTAATCTTCTACAATGTTGATGGTAAACTTTGATAGCATCTCTGGAACACCTGATATTATAGGTCCATACGTCTGTGGAACACAATAAGACTAATTCAATCTCCCATCACATGTTCAAACGCTTACAAACATGTACGGACACAAATTTTAAGATTCATTTACCTCGTTGTTTTTGGCGATCTGGCACAAGGGAATAGCAAGCAGTTTTTGGTTTTTTGGCGCAATGAACTTCCGACAATCTGGTAACTGCACAATGTAGAGTTTTGTGCACTCCTACATAATGACATAAACATAAGAAATCACGCTTCTTGGCATCCAGATGAAGCAGCCTTGTTGGGAGGGCAAACACATTAACTGATGAGTCGATGACATAGTACAATACTTCATTCCCAATATTATACATCAAGGGAGTGCTACGATCAGTTGCACACCCAGGCGGGCAGATCCTAGCCACAAGGCACAGCCAAATCAGCACCAGCGCGTTGCCAACTGATCCTAGCACCCCGCTATACATCAATTATTATGATCTTAACAGATTGGTTGCCACGTCGATTATTCAGTTCACTGTTAACTAGCACATGTTAGAAGGAGACCGAGCGCGTTACCTTTGGGCTTTCAACTCTGGTTGGCAAGTCCCGGCAGAGCAATGATTCGAAGTCGTGCCTCCACCATGCCCCAAGACATTCCCCAACCTAAACATTGAAACAATTTACACCAACAAGTTTTCAACATGAATACCACCCGAAAACAAAACAACATATTTCCATGTTCCATACCTCCCAAGGAATCCCATCACCATCAGCATTGATACATAGCTTCCTCGACAGCTTACGTTTCAATCCGTCGATCTCTGCGAGTTCAAACAACTTCCATTTCAGTAAAACCTCACAACATTTTCAAGTCCTTATTTCGACGAAACTGACGAGTTAAATTCACCTGATTCGCCGGGTCTTAGGCGGCCCCCGGGCAGCTTAAAAATGCAGTTTCTTATTTGCAAGAGCAGCACATGAGGATGTTTGAACAACTCAACCTGAATTATGGTGAAGGCAATATCAAATTTACTCACATTTGCGATATCGAAATCCCTCGCCCCGTAATTTACATTAGATTAATTAGAATATCGCTCGAATAAAAATAAATAAATAATAAAACATGTTGCTTGATAAGAACAAAGAAAACCAACCAGAATAACCGCTTCCACACAAGTCCTCAATCCATAAGCAGCATAACTATATTTCAACAAGCACAAAACCAAAATTAATATTTCTGATTTTTTTAAGCAAAAACTGATGAAAATAAGGAAACCCAATTGAAAATACACAAATAAATAAATAAAAACCCAAGAAAAAAAAAGTTAAGTACTTGGACTTTAATCTGTGAAGACGATCGGCCGGAGCTTCGACCTTGACAGGAATGGCTTCCTTGGAAGCGAAGTAGTAGCTGCTGAGAGGGTATATGTCCAGCGTACGGCTCTGATCATCGATCTCACGATGATCAAGACCGTTGCTGTCTGACACGTGTAAGGAACCCCTTTCATCCCCCATTTTTCAAGTGTCCCTCTCTCTCTGGGATTCTTGTGAAGTGAAGCACTGATAGGAAGGGAAGAACTGAAATTTCAGGCGCAGGAGGAGAAATAAATAGGAAAGGGAGAGAGGAGGAGCGACGGGGAGGAGAGAGAGAGAGAGAGAGAGAGAGAGAGAGGGGAAAGGTGGCCTGTGTATGGAGTTTGGTAACGAATTCTTGTGTCGTCTCTCGAACGTGGCGTTCCGGAGAGACCTGGATAATTGGCTACTTGGCTACTTGTCACTAGTGAGAGAAGAACAACGGGGATATACCGCACCGTCTCGTTTTGTGTCAACTTTAACAATGCCACGTGGAAAAAATTCATGTGTGTTTTTTATTTTATACGAGATGCTACAATAACAATATACTCGTGTCATATCAAAAGAACATGTCTTTGGTTTTTTAGCACAAAACATCATAGTAGCAATATATTGTATATGTGTTATGCAGGAAGGTGGTAGGGGATTTTTCATGGGCTTGGATATGTTTTGGGTGTTTTTTTGTGGGTTCTTTGGGTCCAAATATGGACTCGTTTTGTCCCCACTGAAGCCTGATTTGCCTGGTGACCCAATAAAATTCCACCAACAAATGCAAATTTCGTTTTTGCTCTTGGCCACAAAGAATAATGTAAATTATGCAATTTCAATTTTCTTTGTGAAAAATGTAACTATTATATTGGATGTAAAAATTGACAAGATCTAAATTATGTGGAGGAAGGCATTTCTGATTTCAGATGGAGAAGTGCGCAGAATGATAACCGATAAGGTTCGAAAATAAGTTTTAGTTCAAGTGATAAATGAGAGTAAATTTGATTGACAAGGTAATTATAAGATTTTTTTTTTTTTTAAAGGGGATCAGCTCGTTTAGTCCACTTTCGCGAGGACCGAGAAGGCTCACGAAGACATTTCAGTCTTCCATTGGCCACTCTCGTGTGATTCACCAACGTCAGGAATCGAACGTAAGACGTGTCGTGTGAAATACATACTTGAAATTCGTTCCCAATCACTGGACCATCTCGTGGTGTTTAAGGCAAAGAAAAGATTTGATTTATGCCTCTATATTTAACAAGTTTATAGATTGGTCCTTTGAGATTAGATATTTACAGTCAAATCACACCAACTTGCAAGTTCAATCAGTGATCATTGAAACTCAAAAATATGATGAATAGTTAACCTAATTAAGAAAAACTCAATATTCATCAATTCTTGCAAGCCAAGTAACTTGAAAAGATGTATAACCCCATATCCCCTTTGCTTTGGATGATGAAAGTTAATTAATTAAGGAAATTTGCATATTAATCATAAATTAAAAGTTAATTAGCGGTTGAGAAGTTTAGAAGATAATGATTCATTTAACAACCAAAATATTATTGTTAGATTATTAATCATCCTTTAATTTGTTGAGCAAGCTAATCACCAAGCCAAACCAGATGTCTCTCCCTCTACTTCTTCCCGTTGATTCAGGTTTACTGCTCTAGAATGTTCTTGTTCTACATTGGGAAAGTTGTTGGAGTGTCATGCAACCATAATGTAATCTTGATTACAATTTGGGTCACAAAACAAAGGAAACCCACAATTAATCATCATGTGACTTGTTTTGGGTAGTAATCAAAGTTCTAAAAAGCGTTAGGCGCTAGTCAGGCATCAGGCAAAAACTTAATGCTTAGGGGGTGGGCAAAAACTTAATGCTTAGGGGCCTAGGCCCCTTTTAAAAAAAATTAAATTAGTATATGCCCACATACAAAGTATGTGTGAAATTTTTTTACTTTTGTTTTTAAAACTGAAGGAGAAAGGAAGAGAGTGAAAGAGAACATGGAAGTGGATAGAGGAAGAGAGGTTTTTTTTTTTAAATTTTAATTAGAGATGATAAAATCACTCGTAGTTGATACTTAAACAAAAAATAGAAATTTTTTTGTGAAATTACGTTACTATCCTTAACTTTTTTGTTGTGATAGAAGATAAAATTGTCTTTTCACCCTCTTTTGATTGACAAAGAGGGTTTCATTAATATATAGTTTAAATATATTAGTATAACAATAAAAACATAAGTAGCTACAATTGATTGAATAGAAAAAAATGAATTATGTATTCAAAGTTATGTTACAAGAGAACTATCTTCAAGCCTTTACATAAAAAGATTAAAAAATGAAAAAAATTTGAACCGCCTAGAGCCATCTAGACCACCTAGGCAGCTGCCTAATTGCTACCTAAAAAGTTAACCAATTTTCTAAACGTCTAGACCCTAACCATAGCGTTCGATCTCTGCCTAGCGCTTAGATCCCGCCTAGAATGCTTTTCAGAATAGTATTAACAATACATATAAAGGTGGACCGTGGATCCCATGTTGATGTGTTAATATGGTGTGTGCCTTTTAACCACGTTGATAATATGGATGCACTAATTCCATTTAGTTAAAAAAATAAAAATTGATATTAGAAAGCAATAAAATTATAAAAACAAGAAAATTATAAAGTAGTAAATGTTGGTTGTATCATATTCTTGGAGCGTTATTCATATATAGACCAAAATGTACGTCTTACCATCACAATTCACAAGAAATTATCATCCATTTATATAATCAACAGATATACAACTCATATTTGCAATGATAACGTAAATTAGAAAATGTTTGTTGCATTACATTCTTGGGTATATTACTAACTTATATATTGATCAGAAATATAAATCTCACCATCACATTTCACAAGAGATTACTGTACATAGAATAGTGAATATATATATATATACACACACACACACACAAAAATATGAATAAAGTATGCACACACATTTTTTGAAGTTTTAATGAAAAGGTTAAGGTGCAATTTTATAAATTTTGTAAACAAGTTGACATGAAAGTTGATGATTAAATTATTACTTAAATGTTGATTAACGTGCTTATTTTTTTATTGATGATGCATGATTTAATTTACAAATTTAATCTATAAATTTAGTCAAGCTAACATTATTCTTGTTTAAATCGTTATTTCTAAACTTGGACTTCACTAAGCATCCAACCTAGTATTTTATATAAATTGAAATTTAAAATTTAAAGATAATATAGAATAGTAGAAAAAACTCTTTTCTTGGTCGGATAAAAAAATCTTGATTAAAGGCATAATTTATTTCTAATTATTTTGCCGGCACAAGGCGGCGATATTTAAACCGGAAAATAAAATAAAAAATGGAAAACGACATGTCAACCGTAGGCGCTCTAAAGCCCAAAATCCCCCACCCAATCAAATTGCGTAGTTTCACAGATAATTGAGAGTCAAACACTGGGCTTAGATGTCTTTTTATCTATTATCCAATCAAAATCGTTGATTCCTCTACCAACCATTCTTAAAATAATTTTAGCAACTATTACAAACAAAATAATATTATTAATACAAACCAAAACAATTAAAATAAATAAATAAATAGTTGAAAAAATTAAAAAAAATAAAGAATATAAATAATTTATTTATAACTTGATAAGTATGTAAATTGTATTTTATAATTTTAAAAGACAACAGACTGGTGGAGTCAATTTTTCTGCACTGTAGGGAGCCTTCCTTGACCCGTAAGACAGTACAAGACCTACCTCTCTCTCAAATACGCAAAGTGCCCCTCTCAAATTTTGATCTGTGCAGGAGAAATTTCATCGGAATTTTGCTCCCCAGTTCCTGCAAATCATTGGGCAAGTTCCTTCTCCTCTTCCAGCTTTCTATCTGCACATTTTCTTTCAATTTTTATGATTGGTTTGTTTGAACTGTTTTTCTCTTCTGGGTTTGCTGGGATTTGCATAAAGTTTAAAACTTTTACAAAACTTGATGTTAGTGCTTGATGGGTTTTCAATAATTTGTCTTGACATGATTGTGTTTGCTTGAATTTCGGATTTCTTAATTCAAAGGTGTATGAGCTGAATTGGGACGATTTAGAATTTTTGTGGAAGGTTTTGCAGCACATGCATAGATAATTAGATGCGAGCGAATGGTTAATGAAATTTTTTAGGACGCAACTCAAAAGAACTAAGGTTTTGTTGCCCCAAGTAGTCGTCCATCATAGTACCATGTAAAACCTGTGTTGTATTTCCACCTGAGCTGGAGAATAGCAAAATGTTGCTGGGTCCAATCCACCCCAGTGTTCAGTTTTGGGTGAAAGAAAAAGGCTGAAAATGTGAAGCAGCAAAAATGAGCTTATTCTCACAGCACAGCAGAAGCAATTTTTTTTTTTTTTTTTTTTTTTTAAAGCATAGCAATACCAAATCAGTGAATGATCCCGGAGTATACTTTAATTTTGTACTGAATGAATTTGCATGACCCGAGAAAGGTGATTTGTGAATCTTCTTTAACCATAGTAAGGGGAGTGCTTGTTTAGCTACAATCAATTGCTTGTGTTCAGTTCCGGTTTAAGATAATGATCCCAATTCCCGTAGTATGCTTTAATTTGTCAGGAATGAATTTGCTTGCCATGAGAAAGGTGCTTTCTGAATGATTTTTAACCATAGTAAGGGGAGGGCTTGTTTAGCTCCAAGCAGTTGCAAGCTTTAGTTCAAGTTTTATGTTTGATATGCGAGCAAGTAAAGATAAATGTTTTCTCAAAGATCATGAACAAAAGAAAAAAAAATCCTGGATAAATTGGAGCTGAACTGAAATTCTAATTTTGTGGAGCAGGTATATTAAGGTGTGGTAACAGAAGTCAGGATTTGGCCCCTCGTATTCATCTGCAATTCTGCTGTAGGACTCATGGATCAAAGTACTCAAACATCTCTTGAATACTCGGGCTTAATCTTTTTTGTATATAATAAATTATGCCTATATATTCACTTGTTCAGAACTATAACGATTAAGTTAGCATGACCAGCCATGATTTTACTACTTCCTTACTCTGATACAAGATTTATTGGTGTTGCAGATGCTTCGGGAGAGGGTTTGAGAAACGACCTTGAGCTGGTGAGATCATCATCTGAAAAGCATCTTGAACTTTTGAGACCATCAGCTCGATTAAGTACAATATTTAAAGGTAGGATCTTGTTTGGACATTTTCTTTAGCAAATCCTGTTTGGGTTTCGCAACTTATAAGTGCTTTTACAATTATCTGTGACAAGTATCAATCTTCCTCGCATGGACTATGGAATGTGTTTGTTCTATCAAATTGTGTTTTTTTGTCATTCATGCACAGTTTCCATCCATGATTGTTAGTTGTTTAGATAGCTTTTTAACTTAGTACTTAAAATGGAATGCCTCTTGTCGTATCTACTTCCAGCACCAATCAGCTTGTTTAAGACCTATTAGCGGGAGAATGTATCGGCATGCTAGAATTGATGATTGTGTTAATATACTCCCTGATTAAACATTGGGCTGGGATGCAGTAGTAATTTAAAAATGTCATGAATCTGATCCGGGATGTATATAATTTCTATTTTCTGTCGATAAACAAGATCTTTATAGCAACTGGATCTTTCATATCAACTGTTTATCCAGACAAGTGAGAGGTCTTATGGTCATGGTAGGGCAAGCAACAGAAGCTGCGGATCCTGAAAAGGGAAAATACACCTTAATTAGAGACGCAGATGACTTTCCATCAGGGATGTACGAGAAACAGCTTCCCTGCTTTGGCTGCGGGATAGGATGGTTTTCGTGAGTATCTTTAATTCCTCTATCCCTCAGTTTTTATTATTCCTTGTCTCATTCCTGTTTCTTGCACTGCAGTTTTCTTTTAGGCTTCGTCTTCCCATTAATGTGGTACTATGCCACAGTCCTCTATTTTGGAAATTACTATCGGAAGGATCCTAGGGAGCGAGCAGGACTAGCCGCCTCTGCAATTGCTGTATATCTCTCTCTCTCGATTATGTGTTTCCATTCTAGCATGTTTCTGCAGTTTAAAGTTTACATCCTCAACCATGTATCAGAGGATTAATTGGCATAATTATCCAATTGTTGCAGACACTAGTTTGTTCTGTCGTGCTGTTGATCATAGCATTGTGTCGGATGTTCTAGATTTGCTCAATTGGAGGCGCTAGCAACTTCTTCACAAGCGTGAAGAAATCATTGTGGGATTGGAAGGGACCGTAAGAACACAAATACTGATGTTTTTTTTTTATTCCGGTTGAAAGGGATGTAAACGAAAAAAGGAAAGGACAGATGAAAAGAACCTGGACTTTTCCCAAACAATTCTTCAGACGTCTAGAGTACAAGCTCTGGATGATGATGAGCTACTGTTTTCGTATTTTCATATTTGTATGAACAAATGAGGCAAGACGAGTATATGTGTAAACATTGTAATTATACAGAATTTTATAGAGGTGAAATACAGAGCTGTGTGATCTTTAATCCCTGAACGCATTTCAGTTGCCCAACCAGAATATAATATCAGCTAATGTACGAGCTTTTTACGGGCTTTCCACCACCGTGGTTCACTAAAATGACAGAAAATTAACAAGCCTTGTAGCGTGAACTTGTAATTAAGCAAGGCCCTGAGCCCTCGTTACAACACTATCCACTACGTTATATCGAATTTGGATCAAAATCCGATCCGTTGACATGTCTAGCCGTGCTTGCAAGCAGCTTCTGAGACTTACTTGTCATCAGTTATGAGTGACTAATAACACGGGAAACGTCATTAACACTGGACTTTGTAAGGTAAAGTCTTATGATCCGATGACCGGGGTGGAGATGATTGCCGGTCAGTCCCATACCAGAATCATCGGCTTTGTAGACTGTAAGTGCTTCCATTTGCAAACCCATCGGAATTACCATCGCCGGTTGCCTGAAAACATAGAACCAGTAATGCTTTTTCATGTTTTCGTGTTTTTAGTTGCTCCATCTTCTTGTTATTTTTATGACCTTGTTCGTGAACATGAAGTTTTAGATTAAGCTTCTCTCCAAACACATAAAACAAATGAAGAATGTCTGATTCATAGAGAATTGAAGAATTAATGACAACGATATTTCTTCTGAAAACTTTTAAAACAGAAGAAATGACATGAGAAATGTGGATATAACCTAAGCTCCTCCGTGTCCTAGATTTGTAACTCTGCATTCGAATTTGAATTCAAACGAGGGGATAAACCACGGCTTGAAAGGGCTTCAAAGGAGAAGAAACTAGCTGAAATCCCCCAATCACACGCCAGTTCAAACAGACCGTACCTCAATCCTTGGCTGCCAAATGAACATACTTGTTCTCGACTCTAAATTTGGAACTTGAATTGATCTGGGACCAAAGAATCAGTATCGTCAAAAATAATGTAAACAGGTGAGTCTGATGACCAATTGATACTACTAGTTTGCATATAATGAATAAAAAGGAATAAATAAACATTGGATAGGCCGCAAACCTTGTGCTCAAACATATTACTCAGTTTGGTTTCGTCATCTGTTACTCCGGATTCTTCAAGAGCCTTCATCACAAGTTTTTTCAATTTCCTCATCTTCAGGACTCCATCATTCTGCACGATGCATATAAAAAGCCGATTGAGTTTATATCAAATAACTGGCAATGGCGTAAAGCAAATGCATAATAAATAAAAGTGAATCTTTTCTTATGATAGTGTTCATTTCACTAATCTGTATATAAAGGAGAATATTACTATCTTTTTCTCTGTTTGAGAGTGGCCTGATGCATTGCACAATTTTAGGGTAAAGCAAGAAACGATTATTTAGATTTCATACCGATTTTAGGGTTGATGTAATCAACTTCTTCCACTTTATATTCGTAGTGAGTTCTCCCTCTTTCCCATTTGCTTCTTTCTTCCCACTCTGAGCCACTTTGCCAGTTTCCTACTTCATATGATGTACTATCCTTAGTCTTCTTTGTCGATTCATCGTTCTTGGATGCGTCAAGCTTTCTCTTTTTATTTTTCAGTAAGGCATCATTCTCTGCTTCGGAAATTTTATGCTTGGGATTGACCCTAGACGCATCATGCGACTTAGGTTCCTCTATTTGTTTATTCTCAAGAACTTCACCCTTTAGCGTGTCCTCGGGTGGAGGTTTTGTATCCGGAACAGATTCTTCCGGCTGCTTAGGTTGTTGCTTTGCAGCATGGATAGCTCGGGCTTTTGCCCTGTGCTTCTTTCCATCAGCATGCAGCAGGAGGGTCTGCTCACTGGTAGCTTTAGTATTGCAAAGACTGAAAGTACACAGATATATCCAGCAAACTATCAGATCACAATGTCAATTTACATCTTTTTCTTCTCTGACTCTCTTCCATGTTTCATGTCGACAACAGACAATGCATTTACTCAAAAGTTCAAAACAAACTAATTCAGCAATTTGAAACCATCACTTTCAAAGGGCAGCGCTAGCATGAATGCATATAGAAATTTAACAAAAAAACATAAAATGCATTATGCATCGCTATGGGAAATTCTTAAGTTCACGGCAATCATTTGATACGAAATATAAATAAACATGCGAATAAAAGATCACCAACAAAATAAGATGAGATGAACATACCTACAAAACCATGGAAATCGCTTAGTCAACCCGACAGTAATATCAAAATCGGGTTGCTGCTTTCCATCCTTGTTGGGCTTGGCTCCCCCACCATTCAAAGGTTTCCCTTGTCCGCCCTTGGGACCGTATTTTTCCTGAAAACAAAAACAAAGGAATCAACTCTACATCCCGGCAAAATTATAATCCATAACAAGTTCCGGCAAAATAATATCACCCCCTTTTACCCCATTCATTAAATTTTCAAATCCAAACCCTTCAATTCAAAATATTTTCTAATCGAAACCGTTCGATTCATAATCCAAACAATGAACACTCACCGCCTCAGTCATACATTGTGTGTGACCCTGAACGGTTTCTCTTCCAAATGTCTCTCCGCAATCAATGCACGAAAACTGAAACATGAACAGCAACAACAGCGACAATATTAGCAACCCAATAAGTCAAAAGATCAAAACTTAATAAAAGCCCAAATTTTCTTGGCAACCAAACAGTCTTGGGATTAGGAAAGTAGAGACCTTTCGAGCAGAGCAGCACTTGAAGTGACCCAGAACCTTGGGTTTCTTAAGGTTGTCCCCACAATCCTCGCACTGAAACCACACCATCTCTCTCTGATTCAGCTGTATGCAACAAACCCAAGCTCAAATCCAGAAGAGAGAGAAAGCTCTACGAGACTACGACCAGGTGACCGAAGAGGTGATCCAAGTTCCGGAGGGTTTAAGGCATTTGCAGGAGGATTTAGAATTAGGGTTTTGGGTTAGAAGTTTTCAATACCAAAACGACTGCGATCCGCTCCGTTTCATTTTACATGATTGGCGACATGTTTCGGCCCACATGTGAAGGATAATTGGAGGCCCAAAATTTGAACTATGTCTATCTCAATTTAAGCCCATTCTGCTGCATAGTTTTCTGGACAACACTTTTTTTTTATAATAGCAATGCTATTCAAACATCATTTTTATCTTTCATACACACTTGTTAATTAGGCCGAAACAGGAAGGTTTAGTTTTCGCTCCCATTCTACTTGCTCTTTTTTTTTTCATTGATTATCTTCAATTTAATTGATCCAACGGCTATAAATTGAGAGATGTTGGGTGTACAGATAGTACCACTCTTTTTTATATTATTATCAGAGCGATATTCTAAGCTAATTTAAACTACTGAGCATAGAAATTTAAACTACTGAGCATAGAAACGAACACTCTGGTATATGTAACTTGGCTATGTCCATTCCTGCTTTAAATATATGTAATACTTTGAGACGTGCTAGGAGTAAGCGAGGATTCTTGACCATTGATATATGTAAATTAGAAAAAATAATTGGAGCTAATTTTCAAGGAACCTTTTAGTAGAAATTAGCTCCCAACTCAACTCCAATTAACTACTAACACATAGTAATTAGGAAAAAAAAAACTATAATTCATCCCTATTAAAATTAATGGTTATATTCTTGCATTAACTCTTCTTTTTTTTTTCTTCTCCAAAAGTCCATTTTTTTCAGGAGTGTTCTTTTGATAATTTACATCAAGTTGGGTCGCTTCATTCTTGTATCATAGTTTTTTTTATTTATTATTATTAAAAATACAACTTTCCATCCAAAGTTGGTTCCAAAATCCCAAAAAGTAGTGAAATTTTGGTTTTAGCAATGATTTTGTTGAACTTTTAAGCACTTAGCGCTCTCTTAAATATTTGCATGATAAAATATCCACCAATTACTAGTATCAATTTGTATTTTTTTTTTTTTCAAACAATATATTTTGTTATATTAGATGTTAGATTAACCACTGACAGAGTTCGAATCCATGCCGTCAATCAAATTGTATTAGCATGGAGTTTATATTGTGTTAAATTTGGAGAGAAGCAAGAAATTATGTACTTCAAAATGGCTCTCATTTTTTTCTTTATCTCAACTGTCTTTTAATTTATTCAATTTAGAAACCAAGAAAATATCATATGAAAAAGGAGAGATCGAGATCGGTAATCACTTACTTTTGCTAATTAAGTAAAAACTCAAGACTTAAAACAATGGAGATCTCCCCAATATTCACATGGAGAAAAATATAAAGAAAAAGTTCGAAAAAAGAAAAGGGCGTCCCTAAACGCTACCTAGTAGCCATAGCCCTCCCTTTGGGGAGATTTAGACGACAATTGGTCGTGGTGGCCATGGGAGCTGTACCTTTCTGCTGTTTAAAAAAGTTGCTTGCAAGCCATGGGAGCTGTGACCTCTCTATCTAAGGACATGCGTGGGACATGGATAAGCTAAAAGCACTAGGACTCGAATCATAGCTTTTTTCCCACAGCACAGCTTCTGCTTATTACTTATCCAAGTCAATTTTTCCACACATGGAAAGCCATAATTAGAAAACAGTCTGCAACCAACATAGTTAGAGAAAAATATGCAGGAAAACTGGCCACGTTAAAAGCTGTATTACCAAATAATGGATTGTTAAGGAAAAGTAAAAAGGGAGAGATTAGGGAGAGGTTCGTTTGGTGCCTTTTTGTTTGTCTATCTCATGCAATCAAAAATTCAAGTCACGTGATCAGAGGTAAATACAGAAAAAGATACATCACAACACACTTACATGTCTTTATCTCTCATCACGATGCATAGCTTTACGTAAACCCTACAACCGCCTATAAAACAGCAGATTCTCTCAAGAATTTTTCTTTTGACAGATTGTCACCCAAGAGGCATGGTTTTGGTAATTTCATGGTAAAAGCCAAAGGGTATAATTTCAATGATTGCAACCACGCTCCCATCATTCAAACAAGGAGAGAAGAGAAGAAGAAAATTGGTTGACTCGTACATACACGTCCTCTACTGATCTGTCTTATGGACTCCACCTACAACTTGCTTGCCTTAGAAATACGTCAAATTAATATTGTTATCTTTCTTTCTTTTTTAAATCAGTTTTAATTTATTTTGATTTTGATTTTGAGGAATTGGCAGATCAGATTATTAATTTGGATAAGAGATTGTCAGCAAAGAAATTCGAACCTAAGTTTTGATCTAGCATAGAAAATGAATCTTATCAACTCAACGTTGCCATTTGTCAATAGACTATTAGTTGTTAGCAAACAACTATTGTTGAGTGATACACACTACCATACAATTGTAAAAACTAGTTATGTGTCATGCATTAAGCGTGATTAAGTTTTGTATTAATCCAAATGTTTCAATCTAACGTACACCCTCATAACTCACATTTATAGTTTCGTTTTCATTCTATTTGATTATAGATCTTCATATCAATCTTATCTTTATCATTTAACCAAACAAGCGCGTAACTTGGTTATAAAAGATAATTATTTTGTAATACATCATGACTACATAAGTAAATCTACTTGATTAATAGCTTAGATCAATGCATGTAACACGTCGATTCTTGGTCAACATAATGTCCTATCATTGACCAAATTTAATACCAATAGAAGATATTTAGTGCAAGTAACTCAAGAGAGTGAAGTAATGAGTTGTGCGCTTGAGAGGTTCTTAGCTATCTTAGTTTCAAATAAGAGCCAGGTAATGAGTTAGACGTTTAAAATGTTCTTAATTATCTTCAATTGCATACTTTTTGTATCTCTTTTATCACATATCATGTTTGATGTAACTCAAAATATTTTCGTACTATGTTTGATGTAACTCAATGGTTTTTTATTAATAAGAAATTAAGGAACGTGCATTATTAATTTCATTTTCTAACGGCATAGTATCTCTGTTAGCAAAAATCCCAACTCATCAAAGGAGACAGATTCTCTGCCTTCACACTTCTTGTGCCCTCTTGTTTGTGTGGCCATAGTTAAACCACATCAACATTTTATATTACTATTTATTTTTGTCTTATTATCTCTATAAAAAAAAACAATATAAAATATTAACGTGACTGAACCGTGACCACACAAAACAGGAGGGCACGGGAAATGGGAGGGAGAGAATCTGCCTCCCTCGTCAAAAGCAATGCAATGCAAGTAAACAAAGCCTAAAGACCCACCAAAATCACCACCCCCCACCTACTTGTCCCAACTCACCATCACCACCACCACCTCCACCGCCTCCTCCTCCTCCTCCATGCCTCCCCGCCGCTCACCATCGCCACTTCTAAGTTCACCGTTGCTCATCATCCTGTTCCCCATTATCATCTCCATCATCCTTTTTTACGCCATCCCTCAATTCCTCTCCCTCACCTCTCAACTCCTCCGCCCCACCATTTCCGTCAAGAAAAGTTGGGACTCCCTCAACGTGCTTCTCGTCATTTTCGCAATCCTATGCGGCGTTTTCGCCAAGCTAAACGACGACGCATCATCCTCTGAAGAAGATCGCATTCCCGACACTAATATTCCGCACCCTTTGGACAACATTCGTACAAACAGAGCCAACATATCGGAATCGGAATCAGCTGCATCCCTACTTCCGCAACAATGGTTTGGATATTCAGATAGGAGGACGCCTGAATCCGGCGGCGACCGGTTGAGTAGGAGCAGCAGTTCCTACCCGGATCTAAGGCCACTCGGGCAGGACTCGGTGTGGGAAACTCGGGATCACAACAAGTCGCAGTTTCACTTTTTCGACGACTTCGAAATTGGTGATTACCGTCGTGTCCCGCCAGTTTCACACCAACGGCGACCCAAGGAGTACTCTGATGTAATTAAGGAGATTCCGGTGGATACTTTTGTGCTTCACTCTTCTCCTCCGCTGCCATCCAAGCCTTCGACACCACCACCTCCGCCACCTCCTCCGCCCCGTAATCCGAAACCGAGAAGGACGTATCAGACTGTTGGACGGAGAGATCAAAAGACAGAGAAAGTAGTTAATAAAAATGTTATTAATGAGGCTGAAGAGTTGGAGAAAGTTCGAACTCCGCCACCGACGCCGCCACGTCCGGTCGCGCCGCCGTCACCAATTCGGATTAGATCAGAGTCGAAGCGTAGAAAGAGCAATGTGAAGAAGGAGATAGCGATGGTTTGGGCTTCGGTTCTGTCTAACCAGAGAAAGAGGAAGAAGCAGCACAAGGTCACCGGTACCAGAAACATTTACGAAACCGCTGCTTCTCTGCCTGAACACGAACAACAAGACAGAGAAGGGGAATATTTTTTCACAAGACAGCCACCATCGCCACCTCCTCCACCGCCACCCATCGCCACCTCCTCCACCGCCACCTCCGCCGCCGCCACATTCTGTTTTTCACAATCTATTCAAAAAGGGAATGAGCAAAACTAAGAAAGTTCACTCCGTCTTGACGCCTCCGACTCCGCCACCGCCACCACCGCCACCGCAGCCGGCATTGCGAAAACACAAGAGTTGGAATACTAGTTTCCCGCTGGCACCACCAACTCCGCCGAAACAACCGCCTCCGGCTACTTCCCGGCCGCGACACTCCCCCTCCAGTGGCCGGCCGCCGTTGCCAACAAAGGCGAACAGTTATTTATACGATGGGAAAGTGAATAGCGGCTGCCAGAGTCCGTTAATTCCGGTGGCGCCTGCGCCACCTCCATCGTTTAAAACGCCAGAGCTGAAGTTTTTTGTGCGCGGGGATTTTGTTAAGATACAAAGCGCGCAGAGCTCGCGCTGTGGATCTCCTGAACTGGAGGACGTTGACGACGTTTATGCATCTCCACGTAAGGAAGAAGACAAGAAGTCAAAGTCCGAAGTACAGAGTAAAGTCAACGCGATGGACGGCGGCAGCGGATCCTCCGTGTTCTGCCCTAGCCCAGATGTTAATACGAAAGCTGATAACTTCATTGCTAGGCTGAAAGATGAGTGGAGGCTTGAGAAGATGAACTCAATGAGGCAGAAAATGAAGATGCCCTAATCTGCATGCACTGGTTTTTTACCATTTTCTACTTTCACATTCACCTTCAATCTTAACACTTTGATTTAGAATTATGGTACGCACTGGCAAAGAAAAGATGGAAGGCAGTAGGGCTCTGAATGTGGTTTTTTTTTCGTCTTTTGGAGCACCTTCTGCGCTAATATTCTTGCATACAATCAGTGATATACGTGAAGAGAGATATAAGAAGAGGGGAAATATACTCCCGGTTATATTGAAGATCTATCGGAGGTATACGTGACTAGAGATATAGGAGTCGGCGGGATTATATTTCCGGTTACACTTCAGAATCTCTCTTATGTAGATACCGAGTGATGTGAATTGGATTCTGGGTTCATTGTGTTTTGATGATCTGTGTGTGTATAGAAGGACACAATGGGTTCTGAGTGGCTTTATTTTTTCCTCACCTCTTGGAGCTCGCACTATTTGTATGGATTGGGGGATCTAAATGTGTTTTTGTTCACCTCCTAGAGCCATTTTGTATTAAAGTACAATGTTACATGCATATTGGTTTTCAAGTTTGATCTAATTTTGTTTTCGTGTGCAATCTTTTTTACATGTTTGTATGACGAGAAATTTGCATGAAATGAATTCAGTACAATATTTTGTTTCCCTAAACATACATGTAACAAGTTGTATACAATCATCTCATCCTATTTCTTATTACATTGCAGATATAGCAATGATTGTTATGGCAGATTTAACAATTTTTTTTTATTATTGTAAGAGGAGGCGAGAGAGTTCGAAACAATTACATTAATTTAGGGAATAATGAAGTTTCGAACCCCAAATGCATATCATTATTCTATATTATGAAAGGGAAAGATGAACCAGT
The DNA here is from genome assembly GCF_019419815.1 of Pyrus x bretschneideri. Taxonomy (NCBI): domain Eukaryota; kingdom Viridiplantae; phylum Streptophyta; class Magnoliopsida; order Rosales; family Rosaceae; genus Pyrus; species Pyrus x bretschneideri. The sequence goes on along the minus strand of NW_025999820.1, from coordinate 10,828,412 downwards.
CTTTTCTATTGATTAACGAACTAAAGCACTTATAGAAAAGCCCTTCCGAGCAAAAGTACTTACTTCGAATCAGTCTTGAACGAACCTGACGATGGGCTCAAATAAACAAATACGTAAACAAACCCACTCAATTACGGTCCGAAAATTTCGGTAAGGCCCAATCTCAACACCAACTAAAATCTTAACCCAAACATAAAACCCAATAAACTCCCGGAAAAAGAAAATCGAAGACTGAAAAGAGTGACGAAGCAAGCAAACTAGGGTTCTTGTCGTTTCAACAAAATCAATCGCCAATGAAGCTCGCCGGACTGAAATCAGTCGACGACGCGCACGACGAGTCGGTATGGGCGGTGACGTGGGTCCCGGCCACCGATTCCCGACCTGCTTTGCTGCTAACCGGGTCGCTGGACGAGACCGTGAGGCTGTGGCAACCGGACGAGCTGGTTAACCGGGGCAAAATGACCGGCCACTGTCTCGGCGTGGCCTCGGTGGCGGCTCACCCCTCCGGCCGCATTGCCGCCTCGGCCTCGCTCGATAGCTTCGTCAGGATCTTTGATGTTGACACCAACAACACCGTGGCCAGTCTCGAAGCCCCGCCGTCTGAAGTGTGGCAATTACGATTCAATCCCCAGGTACATTTTTGCTATGTTGGAAATTCTGGATTTTATTTTCTGAGTGAATTTTGTGTTTAAATGTTGGTTTACTTGTTTTTGTATCTATGCATTTAATTCTGCTTTGTTTTTTTATTTACTTGGGAAATTATGCTAAAATTAGAATTGGGGATTTAGAATATGGTGTATTTTGTTTGGATGCTTTACTAATAGTGTCAGAGATGCCAATTGGAGACAAACTTACCTACGCGGGATGTGTCGGTATCTCAAGGCAATCACACTCCGTCACCCGTCTTTATAATGCCATGCTTCTTAAATTTCCGACGTGACATTGTGTGATTGACTTTGGGGATAATCTCTTACCTGACATTGCGTGATTGGCTTGGATACCACCAAGGTGGTATCAGCGTTCCAGGAAAGTTCTTCCCGAGAAGTTGTTGATCTCTTTTAGTTCTTCATTCTTAGACTGATATTCAAAGTGGACCAAATTGAGAACCATCTTTTATTTTTTTTCTAAATTAAGTTTGGAGGCGCTGAATTGAAGTATTAAGCAAACCCTTTTGGTTATATTCAAATGACTTTTTGGATTTGTCATTTTGTCCTTATTTAATGGAGATTTTATATGGAACGACCAAAATGATTGATTGTGAACCAATTCAAGGACCAATTCTATCGATTTCAAATCTTAGGGACCAAAGTGATGAGTTATGCAATCTCAGGAACATTTTAGCTAAAAAGCCTATTCAAATTGATGCTAACTTGTGGCTCTTGATCAGGGTACCATGCTAGCTGTGGCAGGTGGGGGAAGTGCATCCGTCAAAGTTTGGGACACTGCCACATGGAATATAGTAGCCACATTGTCGATTCCTCGCCCCGAAGGAACCAAGCCAACTGACAAAAGCAGCAGCAAGAAGTTTGTGCTATCGGTTGCCTGGAGTCCTGATGGGAGACGCATTGCTTGTGGGTCGATGGATGGAACTGTTTCTGTTTTTGATACAGATCGTGCCAAGTTCCTGCACCACCTGGAAGGCCACTTCATGCCAGTGAGGTCTCTCGTGTTTTCTCCCGTTGAGCCCCGGTTGCTCTTCACAGGCTCGGATGATGCCCATGTGCACATGTATGATGCTGAGGGTAAAACCTTGGTTGGGGCTATGTCAGGTCACGCAGGCTGGGTCCTGAGTGTGGATGTGAGCAGTGATGGGGCAGCTGTTGCAACAGGGGTCGAGTGATAGAACTGTGAGGCTGTGGGATATCAGCATGAGGGGAGCTGTGCAGACAATGAGCAACCACACTGACCAGGTATGGGGAGTGGCGTTTCGACCAGGAGGAATGCCTGGTAGACTTGCTAGTGTGTCCGATGACAAGAGTATATCGCTTTACGACTACTCTTGAAGTAGCTGGCTCGGGGAGAAATGAAATTTACCAGGACCGTGCGCTTGTAATCGGTTTGTTTGACACCCTGTTCTGATGTTCTGTGTGTAATACAAGAAACTAGTGTTGGTCTAGGGAATGCATGCACATACCGATTCGACGGATCTTTTACCGTCGAATTGGTGAAGCCTTAGAATTAAATTTGGTTTGATTGTGGTTGCTTCTTGGTTCGAAATTTCAAAATTACTTATGTGGATTAACCAAAAAGCAAACTGTTGAAATCCGAGCATCAACAGCGAAAAGGCATACTTCGTTACATTAATACAAAAAACTTGCTAAAACCCTCGTCTCTCACTTATTCCTTTGGAGCCTTGTTCAACAAATAATCCTTGAGCACATCCATCACCGCCCCGAATTCCGCCTTCACCTCCGTGGGCGGGTTAGCGAACCGGCAAGCCATGTCCGGGATGGCCTTCGAGTGATAGTCAACTTTCGCCTGAGTAAACTTCAGACCGTGAGCAGTACTGACCACCACAGTCCGATCACCGGCTCCAATGACACCACTCTTCCTGAGCTTATCCAATGCGGTTAGGGCAACGCCGGTGTGAGGGCAGATAAACATCCCTGAGGAGTCGGCTTTCGCCATTGCGTCCATCAGCTCCTCCTCACTGGCTTCCTCCACGATCCCATCGCAATTCTTCAGAGCATACACGGCTCTGTCTATGGAAACAGGGTCCCCAATCTGTATAGCAGAGGCGAATGTCGAATTCGCCTTCACCGGCTTGAAATCCTTCCACCCTGACTTGTAATACAAGTAAAGCGGGTTCGCATTCGCGGCCTGAGCACAAACCATCCGCGGAATTCGATCCACTAACCCCAATTCCTGGCACATTTTGAACCCTTTGTAAAATGCATATATGTTGCCGAGATTGCCTCCCGGAACAATGACCCAATCGGGCACCTCCCAATCGAACTGCTGCAAAATTTCAATCGCCGCTGTCTTCTGCCCCTCCAGCCTCAAACTATTCAGCGAATTCGCCAAGTAAATTGGCAATTCGGCCGTGATTTCTCTGATTAGCTTCATGCAGCCGTCGAAGTCGGTGTCGATGCTCAGCACAAACGCGCCGTTCGCGATCGGCTGGACCAATTGCGCCATTGAAATTTTGTTCGCCGGTAAGAAAACAATCGAGGGAATACCTGCGGATGCGCAATAGGCGGAGAGAGCAGCCGACGTGTCGCCAGTGGAGGCGCAGCCAACTCCGATGACGGGTCGTTTGAGCTTCCTGAGCCGGTTGACCTGGCTGATTAGTACCGTCATGCCGAGGTCCTTGAAGCTGCCGGTGTGGCTGATGCCGCAGTGCTTGACCCAGAGATCGTTCATGCCCATAAACTGTTTTCCGAAACGCTCCGCCCAGAAGAGGTTGGAGTTCCCCTCGAACGCCGAAACGATGTCGTCGTCGTCGATCTCAGGGAGGACCCACTCCTTCTTGGACCAGACCCCGGAGCCGTACGGCCACGTGGTCTTCCCAACGCGCGAGTCGAAGAGCCTCCGCCAGTACGCGCCATCAAACTTCCGCAACGCTTCCATGTCGTGCTGGACGTCGAGGAGGCCGCCGGATTGGCTGCGGTAGACGATTTCGTCGAGCGAGTAGGACTCGGGGGAGTCGAAGCCCGAGTTGAACGGGATGTACTTGGCCGAGAAGTTATGGGGGGAGCGGTGGCGGCGGGCCTCGTCGCGGATGTTCTCGTCGGCGGCGCGGCGGGTCTTGTTGGAAGGGGGCTGGGGCGAGGAGGTGTTTGATGCGGTGGAGGGATCGAATGTGGAGGAGGTGCAGGATACGGAGAGTGAGGGGGTAGGGGGGCGTTTGGATGCGAGGTTTTGGTAAAACGCGGGGAGATTAGGGGAGAGGGAGGAGAGAGAGGAGTGGAACAAGGCGGAGGAAGCCATGGCTGAGAGGAAAGAGAGGGGAAGCGTGTGAAAGGAGGCGGCGGGCGTTTGGATTTTGGAGGTGTTTGGAGTGGTGGGTGATCATAAGGACTAAGGAGGAGGAACAGGAGGAGCGAGGGGGTCCTTACTCATTAGTAGGTCCGTTTGGGACACGTGTATAAATTAGGCACGTTTTCGTTTTGTGTTTATGAAACTTATGTAATCCTTTTTTATTTTTGGATTTTTTTAAGGAAATTTTAATGAAAACTTCCGATATTATTTATTTTAACGAAAAATCATATCTTTACACTAAAAAGTCAATTTTGGTACTATTTATTTTACTATTTGTTTTGTCATTTTTATTAAAACTCAAAGTTTTCAAGTTTTTTTTTATTAGTGTTCCTTTTTTTTTTTAATGGGAAATGTATTGAAAATCTCATTTCTTTTTTTTTTTTTGGTGTGTAAAGTGTTGTCAGTATTATTCATTATGTGACTGTTCGCGTTCTACTTTAATAATATGTAATATCTTAATAGTTGAATATCTTTCTACGTAAATTCTATATTAGTAACAAGCACTCTAATGAGAAGGAAATTGGACGTTAATTCCTAGTCCAACGTCTCTCTTGTCTCCCTCTATTTTCTCTTACTCCATACTTTATTTATAACACGTTGATCGTTTCTCAAATTTCTTATCTTAACTCTTGGTCGACTAAATATATGTAAGATACATTAGAATATTAGGAAAACTAATGAAAAAGACTTAAAACTTTGAGTTTTAATCATAAATACAAAATAAAGGTAAAGTGAATAGTACCATGATTGACTTTTTAGTGTAAAAATATGGTTTTTCGTTAAAATGAACAGTACCGAAGTTTTTCGTTAAAGTTCTCTAGAATATTTACTAACTTGTTTACGGAGGGAAAAAAAAAATGAACCAAATTGGTCAATAAAACGATTGATTTGGTTCAATAATACGACTCGTTTGAACTTAAATTGAACCAAACCAGATTGAGATATTAACATTTATACGGCTGGAGTTACAAGGTCTAAAAGAACTAAAGGGCTAACCCAAATTGTGATGTTAACATTAATTTACTTGTAGTTTAGGCCTAAATAGAAACAGTCTCACCATGCTTACGTCTAATATATCAAGGGATTTCCGTTTGTAGAAATTACGTGTGGGTATGCAACAAGCAACTTATCAAATTAGGTTGTGTATGGTTTTGTTGCAACATGTTCGGGTATATAATTTGTGATACACAAAATTTTTATTCGATAATTGCTAGTGATTTTGAAAGCAGAAGAAAATCGAGTACAAAACTTCGATTACATTCGGTGAATCTTTATATATAATGAGAGAGGCAAGATTCAGTGAAACATTCAAAAGGCCAAAAATTGCCCCCCTCTTCTTAAGCTAAACAAAATATTAAAAAAAAAATCCACATGCACGACCACCCCCCACAGGTGCACTTACCAACACCCTGAATCCACCACCTAAGTACCAAATTTTGCAGAACCACCAAAGCTCCCAAAGCTCCCAAAACGCTTCAACCCATCTAGGCCTCCTCTGTACGCATTTGTAGTCACCAAATTCGAATCAATATGGCGCACTATCAAGAGAGAGAGGAGGGTTGGATGATGGGTTGGCTGTCGAGGTTGATTTTTTATTTTAGCATTATTAATTTTAATTTTATTTAGAAGTCTGTGCATGTAGGTCCTTCAAGTTCATTTTGCAAAAGTGCAAACTTGTCAACAAAATATATAATTTGATGTCAGTAGAAAAATAAGGCAAAGGGTTGGGGTTATCAAAACTTCCATCAAAACGTAGGATGCTAGATTAGTAATAATGTGGTTCATATTCGTATTTTACGAGAATCGAACCTAACACATTTTACTCACAAGTAAATAAGACTTGATCGTAGTACTAAGTGACTATTTTTGTTTATTTTAATAACAAAATATAAAAACTTATGTAAACAAAAAAAATTGTAAGTAAAATAACATGTATAAAACAAATTGCCATACAAGAGACTAGTATTTTTGTGAACATGCGAGTCAATATTTATTTATTTATTTTATGAGTCAATTGTGTAAATATTTATTTATTTTTGTAAGCAATTGAGTCAATAGTTAATTAATTGAACCACAAAGATTTTGAATAATATCATAAATTTTGGACCCACCCACGTGACATATGATCCAAATATAACTAAATTCTTTTCCTTTCTAATTAGTAAAAGAAATTAGGAAAAAAATTAGTTCCAAAAGATTATCATAGCTCTAATTTATAATTTGGTTTTTGATCAAAGGATGGTGACCAAAGGTCAGAACAATTGGCGTGGCTGAAACACACTTGTTTTTACTTCAATACATTCTTTGTTAATAGAGTGGATGGATATCACACCCTATGATTTAAATATAACCTCTCTCAAATCCTTTTTTGGTACCTAACTAAGGAATCTCATACTTTGTGGCCATGGGGAACACAAATTAAGCATGCGTTAGCTACTTTTTTCTCACCCTGTGAGAGACCCTCTGTTTGAGGGCGATTCTCACTGTCTGTATTAGTGGTTTTAATTGTGTTCAATTTCAGTATCGCTGATTCTAGTTGCGACAAGGGTAGTGGCCTTTATTTCCTCTATTTCTTTGTCACCTCCTTATCTCCCTTATGTTGATTTTTCCTTATTCTCCATTTCAATTTGCCATTTTCTTCTCACCCCACATGTGTTCTTCCTCCTTGTTTATTCAAGCTTCGATATACAGTCACGCTTCACCACGATTTGTTGCAGCCCACCGAGATGGTGAATAAATCTCTGGTGCTTCCACCGGTTCTGATTCTGGTGTTCCTAATACCATCACCTTATTTTTGTTGTGTGCCTTTGTTGGTAGTGTTGCTCGTGGAATCCCATGAACTTTTTTCACTTGGTCGTTGGTTCTCTTCACTTTGTGGTTGTGCTTGCGGGGCGGGGGGGGTGATTAGGGTTGAATGATGCAATCGATGAGGCGATACTCGGTTGGGGGCATGGAGTTGTGTGGGTCGAGATGCACTGTTGCGGCGGTGGTTGCAGTGGAACTCTCGATTTTTTTAGCTTTCTTTCTGCTTTGGGCCTCAACTTTTGGTTGGACTCTTTTTTGGTTTGTTAGGCTGGCCCACTTTTGCTTGCATGTGTTTTTGTCTTTGGGCCTTTGCGTTGTAAGTTTGTGTTTTGGTAAAGAACTTTACTTTTGTACCAAAAAAAAAAAAAAAAGAAAATGGCAAGCCACGGACACCCAACATACAGTGTGAGTGTTTACACGGAATGTTTCCTCCTGCCCAAGTATTTAGAGGCAATACAAAATTCAGGCGCCAGCGAATTGTAGGCGGATATCGGATTGTCATGTCGTAAAACGCGATTGTCATATCGTAAAACGTAATTCTCTTCCTAAGAATATATTGGTCGTACTCGTATGGCGTTGTTCGAATTACCATTTTAACCTCCATGGTCAATTGGTGAGAAAAAAACTAATGTAGTTGCTCAAATAGGCTTTGTGCAAATTAGTCAAGTGAAGAAGTTGGTAAAATAGTAATTAATTACTCCAACAACACAAGTTCAAATTGAAAATACCATCTTTTGTTTTTACTTTTTAATAAAAATTACGAAAATTTAAAAGTCAGTTCATTACAATTTCAAATAATATCTCAAAAAATCATAATAATTGTGAAATCCATACATTCGTTAATTCTTATGAGATTTTCAATAACCGTAATTGGATTATAAATCTATAAATCTCATGTAAATTTTAATCATTTATACCGTTTTAGCTACATTGAAAACATATTACAATAAGGTAGTTAAATATTTATAAGGTATTACTACCTTTCACTATTTCCGTTTATGAAACCTTTCTATAAATATCCATATTCTAAGTTCTGCTACAGTATTAAGCGTCATCATTGAAGATGAGTGATGCTTATCAAACAGTATATGTTACAGTCAATGCAAATAATAGTTTCTTAACGTATTTTTGCAGTTTGCACATGCGTTTAATCGAAGTCAGAAGAAAAAAAAATTACCTCCCAAAATGAAATAAGGGGTTTTCCGTAATTTACAAAGACGTATCCACCCAAAAAACATAGATTTTGATTCTAATCTGTCGGTTTTGGAGCCGAAAGCCAACGTTTGTGGAGCTCACGAAGCATTTCTTCCTTTCTCTCTCTCCTTTCTCCCTCTAGGACCCCAGCCGACCAGACCAGTAAAATAAAAAAAGTAGAAAAATAATCTCAACTGTCCGAAACGCACAGCCGCAAGCAAACAACAGAGAGTACACAACTTCAAAAACTTTTAGAGAGAGAAGGACTCAACAACTTGGAGAGAGGAAGACTCAAAAACTTGGAGAGAGAAAGAGAGAAAGAGTCAGAGAGACGTAGAAGCTTTCAAAGCTTCTTCGTATTTAAGCTTCCACACCTCAATTTCTAGAGAGAGAAACAAAAAATTCGAAAAAAAAAAATTAAAAAGAAAGCTTCGGAAGAAAGGGGCCGAGAATTTTATCGTCTGCTTTGTACGCTTCCCATTCTCGTCTTCGCCGGCTCGAAGTTCAAATTTGTTTATCGGTATTGCGGCTGAAAGTTCAAAGCTTCCGGTCCGGTTCGCTCCGATCTGACTCGCCGAGTCAGTTGCTGCTTGCCTCGGTCCTGTATCGGATGTCATAGCAGAGGAGATCGCTCTGTGCAATCGATATGGTAACTTGAAAGAAATATGTGGAAATGGTTGATTAGTTTGATTTGTTTGATTGATTGGTTAGCTTAGCTGAAGTTTGATTATGCAAGTTTCATTTTGATTTAGTTTTTTTTAATAGTGAAATTGTTGGTTTGGCTTAATTTGCTGAAAGTTTGATTATCCGAAGCTCTGGATTGATTGTATGGTTTTTAATTTTGTAGCTCAAATCATGTAGCAATTGAAAAGATAGGAAATTTGCAAAAACAGGCACCAAAAAATGTTTAATTTTTAAATTTTGAATTGTCAGCTTTTATTGGTTGCGATGCGAAAGGGGTTTGCGAAATTCAAATTCAATGAATATGCATCGGTAGCTATGGCCGCTACAAGAGGAACGAGTAAAAGAGATGAAAAAAATGTATTGTTGGATTTTGATGCTAAGGGCTTAAGATTGTCTAGTACAGGCATTGTGGTCTAAACAATCCAATTCTACTTGATAGATTCGGCTGAGTTTAGTCATATGCGTAATCAAGTGATAGGTGAAGTGGACGGGGAATAATTTACTTACCATAAGAGGTTCTAATTCCATACGAAATGACGGGGCAAGGTAATTTTGAAATTAGTGAGAGGGTGGTGGTCCATTTTAGTCAATTAACGAGGACTTGGTTGGCTCCCGTCAGGTTTTGCAACTTTCATGCATAATAGTTGTTCGCGGCCTTTCAATATATATAAGAAATGGAGCTTTCGGAAGTAGTGTGGTTAGTTGTGCCATAAACTTTGAGTGTGGCTTTATAGTCAACATTAAGTCAACAGTAAGACGGGTGTCTGTGGCAATGTTGCTGCAATTGTAATTTATTGTCTGCTACTTCTGGTTTTTAGCCGTATTTCTTGTTTTAGTTTCCCTTAGTGGTTTTGAAGTCCGCGAACAATTTGTTGATTTTTTGTTTTTTGTTTTGAACAACTGTTGAATTTTGTTAGATACATGTTGGGGCCCTATTACATTTCTTCATGGATTTTTCCAGCCACCAATATGATTTTAGTGTAAATTTTCACTTACATTTGTATTCTAAAGAATTTTATAGCCATTGAGTACGTTATTTGAATCAACTTTTAAGCTAAATTTTCAAACAGCTTTCCAACAATTTTCGATGAAATACTTTGGACACCTGTGTTATTTATAGTTGAACTTATTATGAACTCACTCATATAAGGTTTACTTTTGGATTGAATTCCTATTCACTCTATTCCATTATGGTAGAAAGTCGTTACTAAAACACTTTGTTGATTTTATAAAATCCAAAAGTTGAGCTATAAAATAGTTCTCTTGAGAAATGTTTCTTTTTCATTTATGTGCTGTTTGTGAACAATAGTTTCTTGTATTCGTTTTATCTTTTCCATTCTAATGTGTTTGTGTTTGCAGGCTCCACCAGTTAACATTATTGTAGGTTCTCATGTCTGGGTTGAAGATCCAAAGGAAGCATGGATTGGTGGAGAAGTTTTCCGTATTAGTGGTGAAGAAGTTCACATACGTACCAAAAATGGGAAAACGGTGAGCCATACTTAATGTATTTACTGTGTGATGAGATATATGATTTTGTTGCATTGGAAACTTCTCTATGCAAATGAAATTGGTTTTTTTTATCCTCAATTTTTAATGTGGAAATTTGATGTACGACCAATCATGATATACTTTATGCTAGGTATTATAACGTTCACTAACTGAAAATCTGGTTGCAGGTTGTTTCAAATATCTCGAAAGTCTTTCCCGAGGATACTGAAGCTCCTCCTGGAGGTGTAGATGACATGACAAAGCTGTCATATTTGCATGAACCAGGAGTTCTGAATAATTTGGCAGCCAGATATGAACTCAATGAAATATATGTAAGATACAAAGTTTTCTCTGTTCGTTAGTAGTGCTGGAGGAATTTTTGAGTTGAAATGAAAAGTTTTTGACTGTCTTGTTGTATTATCCTTGTATATCTTCCAGACATATACTGGAAATATTTTGATTGCAGTAAATCCATTTCAAAGGTTACCACATTTGTATGACGTACATATGATGGAACAATATAAAGGAGCCCAATTTGGGGAGTTAAGCCCTCATGTTTTTGCAATTGCTGATGTTGCTTATAGGTAACTTAAATATATCCTATCAGGTGCAATATTTATGTTCTCAGTTCCCCTACATTTCTTCCCATCATGTTCTTACTATTTGAGTATTTTATATAACAGAGCAATGATCAATGAGGGAAAAAGCAATTCAATTCTGGTTAGTGGAGAGAGTGGTGCTGGTAAAACAGAGACAACAAAGATGCTTATGCGATATCTTGCATACCTTGGAGGTCGAACTGGTGTAGAAGGGCGGACAGTTGAACAACAAGTTCTAGAAGTATGATGAGACTATATTCTGCCTTTAGACTGTGGTCCATAGATTATCTTGAAAATTTAATATTGTTTATGTTCAAATGGGATGAATATCGTTACCTGGATTAATTTTCTGGTTGATTATTCACAGTCCAATCCAGTTCTTGAAGCATTTGGAAATGCCAAAACTGTCAGAAACAACAACTCCAGGTGAGTATTTTCATTCCCGAGCTTGACAAGTCGAATCATGGTTTCACCAATGCCAGAAAGATTGTAGTGTAAATGTGTCTGGTTCCCATATCGTGCATTTAACTGTCAAATGAATGATGGACAATGCGCAAGAAGAAATGCAAGATAATAATATAATATATATCTAACAGTACTGTATTCTATTGTTAATAAGGAAGAGAGATTGTCTTGAGATTGTCTTGGATACTGTGTTGGCCAGCCACACAAGCCTACATCACATATCTTAATACATAAATCATACAACTGATGTCAGGGAAATTTGGTGTACATCTTTCCCTTTTCACAGTTTACTCTCTCAATGTCTGTTCTGTTTGCACATTGCAGTCGGTTTGGTAAATTTGTGGAGATTCAATTTGACAAGAATGGGAGGATCTCTGGGGCAGCTATAAGGACTTATTTGCTTGAAAGGTCTCGAGTTTGCCAAATCTCAGATCCTGAAAGAAACTATCATTGCTTTTACCTTCTTTGTGCTTCGCCACCTGAGGTATTTAAAATGTATTTGACATTGAACCACACACCTCACCATCCGTCATATGTTTTGCTGTTCTATACCTGTGATGGATAGTTACAGTTTATTGTTGCTTCTTAAAATCTTTCAGGAGAGAGATAAATTTAAGTTGGGAGACCCCAAACAATTCCATTACTTGAATCAATCCAGTTGCTATGAGCTGGATGGAATAGATGACGGTGAAGAATATCTTGCAACCCGAAGGGCTATGGATGTAGTTGGGATCAGTGAGGAAGAGCAGGTCGGTGTTATCAGATGTGCTAAGATAGATTGTGTGGTCTTACATTCAGTTTGATAATAATTCTTCTTTTCCAGGATGCAATTTTTTTGGTAGTAGCTGCAATTCTGCATCTTGGCAATGTTGAATTTGCAAAAGGAGAGGATATTGACTCTTCTGTCATTAAGGATGAGAAGTCTAGATTCCATCTGAAGACGACAGCTGAGTTGCTTAAGTATGCTCCTTTTATCATTTCCTGCATTTGATGCATTTTGAATCTCATATTATTACCTTTTTATTAATGACATATCAATTATTCTTTATTGTAGGTGTGATCCTAAGAGCTTGGAAGATGCTCTCATTAAGCGTGTAATGGTAACACCAGAAGAAATCATCACAAGGACTCTTGACCCTGTTTCTGCATTGGCTAGCAGAGATGCCTTAGCCAAAACTATTTATTCACGTTTGTTTGACTGGTAATCCAACTTCCTTACAGTGGTTTTGTTTGTACGTGTTTGTTGTGTCCATGCATGTTTAGCCATGAACATCTGTTGTCGTATAGTATCAAACACATGTATTCTAACCACTGTTTTTGGTTCTTACGTTAAATTCTCTTTAATGCAACAGGCTGGTGGAGAAAATTAACATCTCAATTGGTCAAGATCCAAACTCAAAGACATTGATTGGAGTTCTTGATATTTATGGGTTTGAGAGCTTTAAGTTCAATAGGTAAACTTTCAACTTCAAATATTGTTTACAATGTACGATCTGGTCTTGCAGCTGACAAGTTTCCTTTTCCATAGTTTTGAGCAGTTCTGTATCAATTTTACAAATGAGAAGTTGCAACAACATTTCAATCAGGTCAGAAACTTTTGGCATAGTTCTCACTTCCTAATTTTCATGATAATAGTTTAGTTCAGTCTTAATCAAAATCTTTTGGTAATTGCTTGTTGCAGCATGTCTTTAAGATGGAACAGGAAGAATATACAAAAGAAGAAATCAATTGGAGCTACATCGAGTTTGTTGATAATCAAGATGTGTTGGATCTGATTGAAAAGGTGACAGATTGGTGCTTGCTGCATTCTTGTTTATTATCCAAAATGGCTACTATAGTTTACATGATTACAAACTCATAATGTGGGATTCCTTCATCTGAAAGAATAACAGAAGTCTACGGTTTCCTCATTCCATTTCACTTGAGTTATTGTTTAATCTTTTATTTTTTTCTTTGCTGTTTCCAGAAACCTGGAGGGATAATTGCACTTTTAGATGAAGCCTGGTATGTAGATAATATTTAATCATGCAATTTTTTATGAAGTTGATGGAATCAGAATTCTTACCTTCATTAGAAGTTAACTTGCTCTAGTTTTTGTGCTTTTTTATCCTCTAATTTTCATTTTTATGAACAATTGTAGTCAAGCTTGAATTCTTTAAATTTTTCCTTTTCGTTGGACTCATGTTTGTCTTTTTGCTTCGCAGTATGTTTCCTAAATCCACACATGAAACATTCTCTCAGAAGTTATACCAGACATTTACAAAAAACAAGCGCTTTATCAAACCGAAGCTTTCTCGTACTAGCTTTACCATATCTCACTATGCAGGGGAGGTATACATGTTGGGGCCATTATGCATGTCCAGTACCTCTATATATTATTGTAATTTATGCTAAACTTTCATCAATTGTTTTTCAGGTAACTTATCTGGCTGATCAGTTCCTTGATAAAAACAAAGATTATGTGGTTGCAGAGCACCAGGATCTGTTGACAGCCTCCAAATGCCCTTTTGTGGCGGGGCTATTTCCTCCACTTCCAGAGGATTCATCCAAGTCATCGAAGTTTTCATCCATTGGATCACGCTTCAAGGTATTATTTGGATCAAGTACTCTACACTGTCTTATAATTGTGTGGACTATAGTTTTTTTATTGAATTAGTATCCACATTTTAGATTTAAATTTATGGTAGTGAGTCGGAGGGACGCCATAAGTCTAAACGAGGATGAATTCTTATCCTTGACATTGCAAAGTTGTCTCAAATAACACCCAAAAGTTTGATTTATTGAGCACCATGTACTCTCTTAGGTCACTTTCTCGAGCACTGAGTCTGTTGCAAGACACGATGTATGGAATTGTCTGTACAGAACACCTTTACTTTAAATTTAATATTCAGCTACATCTTAATATATTATATTATTGAAAACTTTTTGTTATGGAGGCAACAGCTGAGATTATCTCTTGAAAATGCAGTTACAACTACAATCTTTGATGGAGACCTTAAATTCAACAGAACCTCACTATATCAGATGTGTGAAGCCGAACAGTGTCCTCAAGCCTGCCATTTTTGAGAATTTTAACATTATACAACAATTACGATGTGGTGTGAGTATGATCTGCCTATAAATTCCTCTTGTCCTTAATTTCTACTGCATAACCTGCAAAAATAATCATCCGAAATCCTGTGTTTCTGGGTAGCTTATACCAGTCATTATTATTATTTTTCAGGGTGTTCTTGAGGCAATTAGGATCAGCTGCGCTGGATATCCTACCCGACGTACATTTTATGATTTTCTTCTCCGCTTTGGGGTTCTTGCTCCTGAAGTTTTGGAAGGAAAGTAAGTACACATTTTTATGCCAGGTGAAAGACAGATTTTTTTTATCTATAGCTTTCATTTTCAACAGAAATGTTGAATTGTTTTTACTTTTGCCTGAACAGCTGCGAGGACAAGGTTGCATGCCAAATGATCCTGGATAAACTGGGATTGACTGGCTATCAGGTGATTCAAGTTTTTATGTTCATTGATGATACTACTTAGCTACAGCAGTTAGGCAGGCTTGGGTAGTGCAACCCATATACACCCTATATTTTATACCCGAGCTTATCTTTAAACAATGCCGGCTTGAGATGAGGTCATTACTGCACGAACCCAGGTTGTAGGGCTGACATCCCTGTTCTAATAGGAGTTGACGGGGACCCGACTATCCATGCCTGTCAGCTGTCCCTAGCAGGCTAATAGCTTTCTGAAATTTCCTCACTTTTTCTTAGTTCTTAATGCTATCAAATAGATCATGCTTGTGTAACCTGTTTGAACTTTCTATATGTATGCTGTTGTTTTCTGCGTAATTCACTTGATTTTTCATATTTTGCCAAGCATTTTGTCAATGTACCTTTTGTCTGATAATCATTTTGTTCAACTCCTTGGCAGATAGGCAAGACAAAGGTCTTTCTAAGAGCTGGTCAGATGGCTGAGTTAGATGCAAGGAGAGCAGAGGTACTTGGAAATGCAGCCAGAACTATACAAAGGCAAATCCGTACATATGTTGCACGCAAAGAGTTCTTTGCATTACGCAAAGCTGCTATTCAATTGCAATCTTATGTGAGAGGTATCATCATCTATTGGCATTTAAATAATAACCTTTGGCCTCAAACACATCATATTAATTGGTTGTTCAACCCAGTGGTATTCCAAATTATAACTGTATTCTTGGTTTTTATAAAAAAAATCAGGAACATACGCTCGTGAGATATTTGAGCAGCTGCGACAACAAGCAGCAGCTGTCAAGATACAGAAAGATTTCCGACGATACATTGCCAGGAAATCATTCTCGACAGTACGGTTGTCTGCAATCACAATACAGACAGGGTTGAGAGCAATGACTGCGCGAAATGAATTCAGATTCAGAAAGCAAACTAAGGCTGCAATTCTTATCCAGGTCCTATCATCACTCATATTCTTACTGTATTGTTTTAAATTTCGTAACGAATTCTAGAAACTTCTATGTTTCTGTTAGTGCATCTTGTTTCAGATGAATTAATATTGATTAGTCATTCTTGTTGATTGCTTCCAGACTCATTTGCGTGGTCACATAGCCTATTCTTACTATAGGAGTCTCCAGAAAGCTGCATTATACACGCAGTGTGGGTGGAGGCGTAGGGTTGCCCGGAAAGAGCTCAGAAATCTCAAAATGGTTTGTATTACACTCCTTAATGTGATTTGTTTCTGTAGGAGGATCTAAGGCATCGTATCAATTACATTGTGGTTTAAATCTGTTCAGGCTGCAAGAGAAACAGGGGCCCTCAAAGAAGCTAAGGACAAACTAGAAAAGCGGGTGGAAGAACTTACATGGCGCCTACAACTTGAGAAGCGATTAAGGGTAAATATGTTTATATTTAATATCCATTTTGGTTGGTGTTGTTGGTTGGTGAGAGAATGTAGATCATTTAATAGCACCTAAATTAATGTGTGATGAGTTAAATTGCAGACTGATTTAGAAGAGGAAAGGGCCCAAGAAACTGCTAAGTTGCAAGAAGCTTTGCATGCAATGCAAATACAAATGGAAGAAGCAAATGCCAGAGCAATTAGAGAACGAGAAGCACTTGAGAAAGCTGTTAAAGAAGCACCTCCTGTCATTAAGGAGACTCCTGTAATAATTCAAGACACTGAAAAAATTGACTCATTATCTGCTGAGGTGGAGAGTTTGAAGGTGGGAACTCTTAACTTGGATGATGAATACCATCTATCTGTCAATGAAGTATCTTCTGTTAGATTTACCAGTTTGTAACAGATAACCATAACGATGACAATAATGCATTTTCAACTAAAATAGACAAATAATAGTTGATCCTGATGATTGCTGTATTCCGAGGAGGTCATATCTCTGTAATGCAGACAGTCACATTGAAAATGCAACCGGTTGTGCATTTTAGGTTTAGGACTGCCAATTGGTTGGGTTAGCTTGAAGCCAGATCTATTTGCCCTGAATTAATTACCTGAGTTTTGTTAAGCTTATGTTCTTTTGCTTAAAAGTTGTTCTAATTATATCATGTAGAAAAGTTATGGTATGTGCTGACTTAATGACGCCTTAAAACTTTACAGGCCTTGCTGCTCTCAGAAAGACAGGCAGCGGAAGAGGCAAGGAAAGCATCTATTGATGCGGAGGCTAGAAATGCAGAGCTGGTCAAACAATTTGAAGATTCATGCAGAAAAGTGGATCAGCTTCAGGAATCTGCACAGAGGTTTGTAAACACTTGTGATAATGGAATTGTCAGGTTTCTAGTATGTTATAATGACGATTATGCTTCATACACCTGGCTGGCTCGAGATTTTCCCATCATGTCCAGCAGGTTAAAATGCAAGCTCACATTTTGTTGGTTGTTAACGACCCTTCACTCACTTTTATGTTTATTTTTCCACACCGCCCCTTTACAATTACTACTCACGTTTTTACTTGGAGGTCTTTTGTTTTTCGCCTGACTTAAAAGGAACTAAAAAGATTTAGAAAATGTTTTTGGGCCCAAACGCATTTATTAATAATTATAAAGAGGCCCCAGAGAAAAGGTGGAAGAAAATTATGCTAAAAAGAGCTCAACTTGGACGGCAGAACAGTTGCTTAACCCTCATCCCATTCTTCACTCAATTTTACATTTTTTCCCTTTTTGCCCTTTACATTTTCGAATCAGGCTTTTTTAACCTGCTATCAATTGTCACCTTGATACGCACTATTCCCTCTGCCTCTCTTGTCTCGAAATGTGCCCTCCTTTGGTTTTTTTTTTTTTTTAAATTTTATCCAAAGCATCTCTCTGTCTCTCTTTGTCTCTCTCTCTGTCTCTCAATTTTCTGTGAAGTCATATTCATTGGACTTGATTTATTCTCCATATCAGGCTAGAGGAGAAGCTTTCGAACATAGAGTCCGAGAATCAAGTACTTCGTCAACAAGCATTGACCATGTCACCGACTGGAAAATCTCTATCTTCAAGATCAAAGACAGTGATTATTCAGGTATCTATTGAATTTAGGATCATTACCATTCTGCATTTATTTGCATTGTCATTTAAACTGATAGGTTGAGTGTTTCATGAAATCCGCAGAGGACACCAGAGAATGGGAATTATGTAAATGGAGTATCCAAGGTCACATCGGTAAGTGTACTTCATTGCTTTAACGAATGAAAGTTTTGCAAATCTTTAGAGGATAAGAATTTATTTGTATTGCTTACCGTTTGCTATATGCTTCAGGATATGACTCTTGCCTTATCAAATGCACGCGAACCTGAGTCAGAGGAAAAACCACAGAAATCTCTAAATGAAAAGCAGCTGGTAAGTGGCTATTGGCATGTCCTGATGCCTTGGTTTTTCTTTTTCTCTTTCTAATTAGTTTACCGCGATCCACTCGTTTTCAGGAGAACCAGGACTTGCTAGTCAAATGCATATCACAGGATTTGGGTTTTTTCGGGGGAAGACCAATTGCTGCTTGTGTCGTATACAAATGTCTTCTTCACTGGAGGTCCTTTGAAGTGGAAAGGACTGGAATTTTCGACCGTGTAATTCAAACAATAGCTTCAGCCATAGAGGTAAGTTACTCTGGGTGGTTTTAAGAAATCACAGCCTGTTAGTCCAAACTTTGTCGTACCTTCTTACTACATTTTAGAACAAGTTTTGAATATTCTTAAACTATTGGTTTTACGTACTGCAGGTCCCGGATAATAATGACGTATTAGCTTATTGGTTATCCAATACCTCAACTTTATTGTTGCTGCTCCAGCACACACTAAAGGCAAGTGGTGCAGCTAGCTTGACACCACAACGGAGGAGAACATCATCAGCATCTCTTTTTGGAAGGATGTCTCAGGTACAAAGCATTTACATTTACTTATCTTCTAATTTAAGTAGTTTGTTGTTTCGTATTGTACTTATCCTTATTTTTCTACCAATCTTCATCTGTACCCTCGTCTTCATAGGGGTTACGGGCTTCTCCTCAAAGTGGGGGGCTCTCATTTCTTAATGGTAGAGGACTTGGTAGACTGGATGACTTACGGCAAGTTGAGGCCAAGTATCCTGCATTATTGTTTAAGCAGCAGCTTACTGCCTTCCTCGAGAAGATATATGGAATGATGAGAGACAATTTGAAGAAGGAGATTTCACCATTGCTCGGATTATGTATCCAGGTGGCTTACTTAACTGTTTTATGGTTCTGTGAACAAAAGCATGCTCTTTGATGTTATAGAATCCATAGCCATAAGTGAGATAAGAAAGAAAATAAAAGAAGGAATTGTGTCTGAATATGCTAATAAAGGAGGAATTGAAAACTTTGTTCTTGTTGCCCGTGTTTTGGTGTTGTAGATGTTCTCCTCCCTAAATAATGGGGATACCAACTTGGACAACTGGAAAATTTGATTGATTTTGCTTTTTTGTACCATGCAGGCCCCCAGGACATCACGGGCAAGTTTAGTGAAAGGACGTGCCCAAGCTAATGCTGTCGCTCAGCAAGCTTTAATTGCTCATTGGCAAAGCATTGTGAAAAGCTTGGACAGTTGCCTGAAGACAATGAAAGCAAATTATGTGAGTTATATGGTTCCCCATAGAACGTAAAAAAAATTGTGATCGTTTCTTGGGTGAACAGTAATTTAATCTTATATTGTTTGGCGAATCGCAGGTGCCTCCCTTCTTGGTCCGCAAGGTGTTCACTCAGATATTCTCATTCATCAATGTCCAGCTATTCAATAGGTAGATCCAATCAGTCCTTTCCCTCTCTGCGGCATCCCTTCCCACTCCTTTTTTCGTCCACCACTCTTTGTTTAGAGGTCTTCTGGCATTTAATTCAATCATTTTCTGCAGTCTTCTTTTGCGGCGCGAGTGTTGTTCGTTCAGTAATGGGGAGTATGTGAAAGCGGGTTTGGCCGAATTAGAACAGTGGTGCTACGGGGCAAGTGAGGAAGTAAGAACCATGAACTTTATTTTATGCATTCTTTCATGTCTTTACCCTTTTTTTACAAATCTCTCATGTCTTTACCTTAAACCTTTTTTGTCAACAGTATGCGGGATCAGCTTGGGATGAACTGAAGCATATTAGGCAGGCTGTTGGATTCCTAGTAAAATTTCGTTTCTATGATCTTTTCATTGCAGTAAATGGTAATTCTCACTTTTTGCACAATTTGCTGACCGATTTTCTGAAAAATTCAGGTTATACATCAGAAACCGAAGAAGACCTTGAATGAAATAACGAATGAGCTGTGCCCGGTTCGTGCCTCTTCCTTTGAAATGTCGGACCTCTTTCTTTTCCCGTATTTGTATGTTTCCTTCCTTCTGATGTTATTGCTGCTTGTGGCTTCCTCAGGTGCTTAGCATACAGCAGTTATACAGGATCAGTACAATGTACTGGGATGACAAGTACGGTACACACAGTGTGTCCTCAGATGTAAGTCGACTTCAGATGGCACCGACATATAGCCTCTGTCCGCTGATGTATGTTAAAACATTTCGGTTCTAAAATTCTTCCTCGATGCCTCAGGTTATTTCAAGCATGAGAGTTCTGATGACTGAGGACTCCAACAATGCTGTGAGCAGCTCTTTCCTATTAGACGATGACTCAAGGTACTGATATTCGTGATCCCCGAACTACAATGTAATTATGTATTGATTATCCATCTGAAAATTATCTCTCTTCGCTTAAATTCGATGAATTTCCATGCAGCATACCATTCTCGGTGGACGATATCTCAAAGTCAATGCAACAAGTAGACGTAACTGACATTGAACCTCCACCATTGATTCGTGAACACTCTGGGTTTGGCTTCTTGCTCCCCCGGTCTGAATGATGTTCGCGATCATCGTCTCTCATGTTCCGCTCGCGTCTTTGTGGTTATGTCGAAAGACACAGCACATCAGGTGATGTGCTGAAACCTGTGCATATAGTTTCATTGTTTGTAATCATCAACATTTGTGTATAGAGCTTGTTTTATCTGCTCATGCCATCCATTTTGGTTTGGATGGCGGAGTCAGTTCATTCTTTCCCTCGAGTTTTGTCAACACGAGGGTATTTTCGTAGGTTGCCGTGTCACAATTTATGTGACGATGTGCCTGGAAACGGGCACTGGCGCCGGTAGCTCCTTTGTTTGGTTTTTAAGGTCGTCTGCCGGTTTTTGAGTGGATTTGTAGGCCATCATTTGTTGTATGTGGAAGCAAGTTGTAATTAAGTTGTGTAATGTTTTTTTGATTACTTCTAATACTAGATGGAAGCTTTTGTATTAACAAGATTACAGAATATAAATTTATTGGATTTTTATTTTGTTTGACCTCTTTTCCTCAAAATTGCTTTCAATTGTTCCTTATTTGTGCATTACTTTTAAGAACTCAAAGTTCGGTGCTTGTAAAAACTCGGAAGTTAGAAGTTCGAGTCGTGGAAATAGTCTTTTTGAAAAGCAAGGGTAAGGCTATGTAAGATAGGCGTTACCCCTTCTCTGACCCTGACTAAGCAGGGAGCCTGACAGTTTGGGGTCGCCCTTTTATAATATTTGAGAGAGATAACTAAGGTTCTTGCCCGTAACGGTCCGAATTTCATTTTTTACAAATTTGTACACAAACAAATCATTTCCCATCTGTATGGAAAACAAATATGAACCTCCTACAAATAAAAGCTAAGTTCTAGGAATACAAAATTACACAGCCTACTACTTCACAGGACTTTCGGGGATGCCTCGACTGGATTACTCGTCCTTCGATCACACTCCAACGATTGATCTCCCTGAGTTTGTGTTGGCTGCACTTCCGATTTCTTCTTCTCCTTGAGAATCACTTGCCTCGGCATTACCTCCAGCAAGAAACTTCCTCCGTTCCATACAGTTGCGGAAACCTTGAGTATTTGGAAGCTAACGTGCAGTTCATATGACAAGAAGATTGGGACTGTGAGCGCCATTGTCGCCACAGTAAATACGCCTTGGAGTAGAATGTACATGAGCAAGCGATTCCGATCCCCAAGCAAACCGCTCAAGCGCCACCATACGTTGTTTGCTTTCTGCGCCTTCTTTGAGAGCTCCCTGTTGGAGATGAAATCAGAATCGAGGAAGAAGAAAGAGAACCAAAATGCGAGGGATGATGGGGAGAGAGAGGTAGTAAGAACCTGTAAGAAGTCATGACTTCGGGATCTCTCAACAGCCTTTGCCGACGTAAAACATTGACAATGAGGAAATACAAGGCCTGCCAGAGGGTGTAAGCAAACAAGGGGACCCAAAAGAGCCATACCCAAAGGTAGGATTTGTCTTCTACGTAAGGCCACAAAGCTCTGCGAGAAGTTCCTTCCGGATGCATGGCTGCAAAAGATGCTGGATCCCACCATCGAATGGTGAAGAAAACTAACCCTGAAATAAACCTATTGCATCAGGGGCATGACATTAATGTATATTTATCGCTAGAGAGTATGCAACATAAAGTTTTCGGGGAAGCTCGGACATATATTGTACTAAACTTTGATTTGGAGGTTTGATTTGCAGGCCATGACTGCCGAACTAAGACACATACTTAAAATGCATTTACTAGGTTGGCCACAACTAAGGCATGATCAACCTACTGATTGGATCTAAATTTTTGAATCTATAAGAACATGTAAGGAAACAATTGACTCACCAGGGTAAAAGATGTATGAGGACACTAACAATTTTGTCAAGAGAACTAAAAACCAAGCTACAACGCCAAACGATCAATGCCCATGCTAACGGCCCCTGGTTAAGCATTTGAAAAAATCAACAATTGTACAAGTGAATCGTTACTTCACCACAAAGTAAAGCAACTAAGGAGTTCTTGCTTACCTCAGCAAATGAGAAACAAACCATGAAAAACTTTTCGTTCCTTGGATAAAGAAGCAGGTCAACCAAAAATATCGTATTGGCATAGTAGCAAAAGTCCTAGAACATACAAACAAGTTTATTACTTCCTCAGTTTTCATCATAATTAATCCAAAGAAAGTAAAAAGTACATAAGCAAAGGATGATAGGAGCATGATAAGTTTCGACAATATATAGAAATAGTTCCACCAAGATTTCAATCAGACACATTAGATTAGAAGCACCATAAAATTTCTTCTACCATCTATAAGAACATAGAACTAGGGTAACCCGAACACTTAGCCACTGTTCTTAATTTCAAACCAACTGTTGCTTCCTCTCTTATCTCTAACTTTTTATGAAGTATTCATTCTTCTTTGTCAAGGTAGGTAAGACAATAAAAAGGAGAAAAGAACAAAACCCGTTAGAACACACCCAAAATTTTTCCCACTGTCATCTTGGAATCCCGTATCAAGCCGAAAGATGTATTGAAGATGGCAAACCCCCCTATGATTTAATTGTTTTACGTGAATGGTTATCACTATCGTCCAATGTATACGACCAATACCCTATTCATCCAAATGCGGTAACAATTTACTAACAGACAGTTAAATCACTACTAGAGGTCCACATACATTAATTGAATAACGGATGCATTTAACGAAATCAATATGAAATAGCAAAGCATACCAAAAGATAGTAATGCCACTTCTTGAACCGATAGTATATCCAACGAAGAGGAACAAAGATGACATAGAACAGACAATATACATATCGAGTATCTTGCGGTCCTGTTAAAAGATAAAAATGTAAGAAACAAA
This sequence comes from Pyrus x bretschneideri, assembly GCF_019419815.1. NCBI lineage: Eukaryota > Viridiplantae > Streptophyta > Magnoliopsida > Rosales > Rosaceae > Pyrus > Pyrus x bretschneideri. Next base: position 10,805,061 of record NW_025999820.1, on the reverse strand, counting down.
AACGCGATGTAATTGCTTTTCTCAAATAGTAATTACTACAACCATTGCACCAATCAACCATTTCACCAATCAAGAAACCTTACTTGCTCCTAACAGGAAGCAAAATCCACCGAAACCGAGAACCCCCACAAGATACGTCACCTAAAGCATGTAAAAAACAACTTATATCATAAATTTCCAACACAAAAATTAACAAACCCAATACATTCACTTCACACAATTACACAAACATAATACATATTATTGAATCAAAATTTAATCACATGAAATTGGTTTATAACTTTTTACATAAAAGTTGAAGTGCTTACCTTGTTGATGAACTTTTCGTGTTCCTCAGCTTGCTTGACGATCTTCACAGCCTGCTTTGAGAGGATCTCTTTGGTCTGAACCGCTTGTTTCGACAAAATCTCTTTGGTTTGAGCAACTTTCTGGAAAAACCAAGCATTGCCAAATCAACAAAAACCAAAAGCAAACACAACCCAGAATCCAAAGGGAATCAAAACAACGAACTTTGCAACAAAAAGACAAAAAGGAAACGAATTTGGCCATACCTTTGATCGGTCTTTCAACCCTTGCCTCACTGCTTGGTGAAACGAATCCCCATTTGTTTCCTCCATTGGGTCGTCGCCGTTGGACATTTTTGCTATGGAGAATCAGAATCAGAGTCGGAGAGAGAGAGAGAGAGAAAAGGGGAGGGAAGAAGGAAGGTGGTGCTTGAGAACAACACAAAATCCTGTTAAGTGCTCTTTTTCCCAAAAAAAACAAATAAAGGAAGTTTTAATGAAAAGTACTGTTTATTTTAGCGAAAAATTACATTTTTACGTTAAAAAATTAATTATAGTACTATTCATTTTACCTTTTATTTTGTCTTTACTGTTAATACTCAAAATTTTCATGCTATTTTCATTAGTTTTTCTAAAAATAAAAAAAAATTTGCATGTTTCTAATTGTAATTTTGCATTACGAGGTATTTATTTATAGAACATGTTCAATCATGAGCTTAATTTTCTTATCATTATCTTAATATTTCGCGTATTATTCACGCTATTAATTCATGTACAATATTAAAAACACTAATGATATAATTAATTTGTTTAAAATTAAGTAATTCCAATGTGTGATATAGGTTGCAAGTGAATTCAAAAAATTGAATCTACATAATGGAGTTTACAAATTTTATGGAAAATAATGGAGTAGTGTAGTAGGGCTTTTGAGTTTTTAATATAAATGCTAACGAAATTTTCTCAAAGTAGAACTTTTTATGAACTATCTGATATTTTACATTTTAACATTAATTTTTGTGTCGACATTATAAAATATTATACCAAAAATATAAAGTGCCAGAAAAACAATGAAGAATTCCATTTTTGAATAAGATGAGATTTTCAATTTTTAATAGGTACCAAATAATTACGGAGAACTTTAATGAAAAGCTTCCGGTACTGTTCATTTTAACGAAAAACTACAGGCCTGTTTGGTATCATATTTAAAAATTTTTATCATTTCTCAAAACATTTTTTAAGAACATTTATTGAAAACAATTTTCTTTAAGACTCAAAAACTTGATTGGTTTGCAATTTAAAAATTTTAAATCTTATGACTTAAATTAGAACAAAGAGATCTAAAAAGAAGGGGTTGCAAGAGAGGTTGAAAGAGGAGAGAGAAGGAAAGAAAGTAAGAGATGATTGAAGGAAAAAGAAAGAAGAGAGAGGATCGGACGAGATAGAGAGAAAGATAAGTGAGAAAAAGAACCTAAAGAATGAAGAGAGCGGATTGGAGGAGAAACGAAAATACATTTTTACACTAAAAAATCAATCATGATACTATTCATCTTACCTTTTTTTTTTTTATCTTTATTATTAAAACTCAACATTTTCAAATTTTTTTTATTAGATTTCTATAATTAGTTGTATTGGAATGTAACCTTTAATATCAGAATCTTTCTTTTTCTTGACGCAAAGAAATAAAAGAATATGCGATTCGACGTCCTGCCACGCGTAATTTCTCCACAGGTCAGCCTTGACTTTAAAGGATGACGAAAGTATCTGCATACGTGGCGCAGGATGATTGTAAGTTGGATCGTGACAACAGTACGCTGGATGCAGGGGATTAAAGAGAAATCCTTTGGCCTGGGCTAGTGGGCCGAGCTCGTTGTTCAAGGAAATTAAAACATTTCTGCATGAGAATCAAGGCATGGGCTTCGATCAAACGCAAAAGTTGGAAAAATGCTCACGTCGCATTTTCGAATCAAATTATCCTTTTGCTGTAAATTTATAAAGCTGGCTAAAGCATTGTGCTCCTGTAATAGACATTAAATCTTTTAATTTTCCGATAATTTTAGATGAATTTAATGAAAACTAGCATATACATACATAATTTTAGATGAATTTAATGAAAACTAGCATATACATACAAGGTGCGTGTGAAAATTTTTTAATTTTTGTTTTTGAAGTAGAAGGAGCGAGAAAGAGAGTGATAGAGAATGTGGCAGTAGGAATTTTTTTTTAATTATTATTTTTAAATTAGAGATATGTTAGAATTATATGTAAATGAGGCCTTGAAAAAAAAAGGGTAAAATTTGGTTGTGAGAAATTATATTTCTGCCCATATTACTTACTCATGTTCAATTTTAATTAGAGAGTTAAACTGATAATTTTATAGGATTTTAGTTAACAATGAGTGCTTTATTAATATATAGTTTAGATATCGCTTATAAACATAAAAAAAGTTTGAAGTTTTAATTTTACGAACAACACACAATAAAAAATAAATCTGATGTCCTCTAATGAGTCATAATTTATGAGTTTTTTTTTTTTAATTCATTATTATTAAGGGAGAACTATTCAAAACTATTACAAGAAAAAAGGGGAAGGAGGAGTTTCTAATCCAGATGCATGGGTAGAAACCCAACATCCTATAACATCTTATCCACTAGGATATTGAACCACGTAACTTATGAGTGAGATATGGTTAAGTGATGTTTTATGTGGGTAAATGTTACTCGTTAATACATTATGAGACCATAGAATAAATTTTATAATTTATGAATGTTTGATCATAAAAAGGTTACAGGTCTGAATCGTGAAAACAATCTCTTTGTAAAGTAACTTTAAGAGTGTGTACCATAAACATTTTTTCCTCTTAACCCTTTCAAAGCGAGAAATCTTGTTAACTTGGGTAGTTCTATACAAAGGGTTGATCATCATCGACTTAAAATGCTAGTGATTTTGACCGTCTTTTTTAGACTTCTACCACTCCACGTGCAAGTGTAAAAGAACAACCAATTAATTATTTCAAAGTGCAAATAGTTAAAAAAATAAGAGCGAAAATCGCTGTCAACTCACTCAGAACAAATTAAAGTGTTTTCAATCAAACATGTTTATGGCATTTGGGTGGGATAATGCTTGTGTTCCCACATTAGGGAAATTTGGTTATCTTTCACTTACAATTAATCAATATTTACTGTCCGAACATTATAATTGAAATTATTTTTTCTTTTTATCATTACTTAAGATCATACATGCAAGAATTAAGAGATCTTTTAATGATGCATATGCATTAAACAAATTGACGATCCATTATGAAGATGCTATTTACATGCAAAATTATTAATTCTTTAAACCCGTATGGGTGACTTAACGATCTTCAAATTGAACTCTTGGAGAGCTTTTAGTCATTCATATGTATGAAACAAGTGGACAGTTTATCATAAAGATCCTACTTGTTACCAAAATTGTTAATTGGTTTAACAAGTACGAATGACTAAATGATTTTTAAATTTTGCACATATAATCTTTAAATGATGATAAAGAAAATGAACAATTTCAATTATAATGTTCGAACAATAAAAATTTGTTAATCGTGACATAAGCATTATCCAGTTGGGTATAAAAAAATGAGCAAATGAGCAATAATTGCATAAGGGGATAAACAGAGATGTCACCGGTTGGAGCATCTTTTTAAAATTTGTAATTGGGTGGCTCTCTTGGTTCTTGCTTTTTTTTTTTTTTTTTTTTTTTTCTTAGGTCTCATGAATAATTGATTGAATTTCTAATGACAACAACAACAACGTGTTTTTTTTTTCTTTCTTTTTTGGAACAAAAAACAACAACAACGTGTTATGTGTGAAATAAATTATAAAGTCATATTTAAGTTTGTGCATGAAAATCATTAGCAATATAAATTTTTATTTGTTAAATTTCAATAATTGAATCAAAATTTTTAGCTACAAAACACGAACAAGTAAGAACTAATTCAAATGATTGAATCAAAATTTCTAAATTAGGGAGATATTAAGTCAAATTTAAAGTTAAACATATATGTCGTATCTTTTAAAGGTGAAGTCTCACATCTCACCCTAAAATTATATCGAAAGTCAAATATAACTTTTAATTTAGCTGGTTATATATTACATTTGATTCCAAATTTAACTTAATTCTTCTACAATGAACCAGAAAATATCAGGTAATATATGATTACAAATTTTCCAGCCCATGAGAATGGAGATATATAATTATAATGACATGACAATAATAAAATTATTTTTGTTCTGGTAAAAATATATTTTTTTTTTATGTTAGAAGAAATTATAGTAATGGTTCCTCAACTTTAATACAATTTGAGTAATGGTTCTTCAACTAAAAATACATGATTATTGGTCATTTAACTCATCAAAACGTGCAGTTATAGTCATTTTCATCAACTCCGTTAAAACTTTCGCAACATGAGTCATGCGCCATGCCTGTGAGGTTGAATCAAATGACAAATATTGAAAACCAAATTAGAAAAATTATAGCAATAGTCGCTAAACTTTAACCTAATTGGAGAAACGATCCTTCAACTTTAACCCAATTATAGCAATGGTCACCAAACTTTAACCCAATTGTAGCAATGATCCTTCCAACATGACTCATATTGATGAAATTCTGACGAAGTAGACGAAAATGACTATAACTACACGTGTTGATGAGCTAAAAGATCAATGATCATAATTTTTAGTTGAGGGATTACTAATTAGTTAAAGTTAACGAATCATTGTTATAATTTTTACTTTATTTTATGCAAAGGATAGAAATATACCCAAAAGAATTCACCGCTAAGAAAAAGCTAGGAATATGATAGTGACTTTTTTTAATTAAAATCCTAACGTATATGGTCTGGAACTTTCAGCATCTTATGATGCTTAGCTCTTTGTGACGCGAATCTTAATGGGACTTGGCAGGCATATCCGAAAGGTTTGAAATGATCGCTATTAAGAAAAACTAATGAAAATTCTTTAAAAACTTTGAGTTTTAATTATAAAAACAAAATAAAAGGTAAAGTGAATAGTATCAGGATTAACTTTTTAGTGTAAAAATGTGATTTTTCATTAAAATGAGTACCGAGAACTTTTTATTAAAGTTCCCTTTCTACCATGGGCTAGAGAGCACAAGAAACCACTTACAACATTGAAAAATAAGACACAAGTTATGTAAGAACGGCGAAAGTCGCATGTTTTTTTAATTCGTATGTTTTTTTTTTTTTTTTGAAAGAGATCAATTGATGACTTTATCAATCCATCTTTTTAGGTGTCGGGAAGACTTATAGAAATATTTTAACCTCCCATGAATATTAGTGTGTGATTCACCAGCATCAGAAATTGAACCTAGAATATGTCATGTAGAATATAGGTTTGAAATTCGTCCACAACCACTAAGCAACCTCATGGTGGGTTTTAATTCATATGTGTTAGTAAATGTAAGGAAAGCCATGAATCAAAATAATTTCAATACCGATGTGTTAGCAAACACTGAAAAATTAAAAACCTGATAATTCAAATTCTCATTCCAAGTAATTAAAGTGTCATTTATAATCCATATATAAATGAAAAACTTGGAAACTATAGATGGCATTTTGGTGGTTCCTTTGCCATTTAGCTCAATGAAGCATTCATTGACCAAAAAGGAGTAGTTTGCCAAACCATGTGAATGGTTATGGAAGCAAAGTATATATCTTTAATCTAATTGAAGACAAAATATTTATTTTTGGGCTAATTTCAGGGGTGCCCACAAAACCCTTTTATTAGGGGAAAAAGATCCTTTCCGGATCTCTTCCATCAAGGTCCTCAGATCAAGTGATTCGGGCCCTTGAAACTTGATCAAACGGCTAAAGTTATTATAACTTTTAAAAGAGAACTCTGTTTTTAGCCGTTAGATCAAATTTTAAGGATTCGGATCACTTGATCCGAAGACTTTGGTGAAGAGATCCGGAGAGGATCTCTTTCCTTTATATGATTACAAATGAACCAAATATAGCTTAATTTTTCTACAATGAACCAGAAAATATCAGGTAATATATGATTACAAATTTTCCGGCCCATGAGAATGGAGATATATAATTATAATGACATGACAATAATAAAATTATTTTTGTTCTGATAAAAATATATATTTTTTTATGTTAGAAGAAATTATAGTAATAGTTCTTCAACTTTAATACAATTTGAGTAATGGTTCTTTAACTAAAAATCCATAACCATTGGTCCCTTAACTCATCAAAACGTACAGTTATAGTCATTTTCATCAACTCCGTTAAAACTTCCACAACATGAGTCACGCACCATACATGTGAGGATGAATCAAATGACAAATATGGAAAACCAAATTAGAAAAATTGTAGCAATAGTCGCTAAACTTTAACTCAATTGGAGAAACGGTCCCTTAACTTTAACCCAATTGTAGCAATGGTCGCTAAATTTTAATCCAATTGTAGCAATGGTCATTCTAACATGACTCATTAACTACACGTGTTGATAAGCTAAAAGACCAATAATCATAATTTTTAGTTAAAAGATTACTAATTAGTTAAAGTTGACGAATCATTGTTATAATTTTCATTTTATTTTATGCAAAGGATAGAAATACACCCAAAAGAATGCTCACCACTAAGAAAAAGCTAGGAATATGATAGTGATTTTTTTTTAATTAAAATCCTAACGTAGTATCGTCCGGAACTTTCAGCATCTTGTGATGCTTAGCTCTTTGTGACGCGAATCTCAATGGGACTTGGTAGGTATATCCGAAAGGTTTGAAACGAGAAGGGGTATTCTCTACCCTCATATTCTTATTTTCTTCTCTCACACATTGTTTTTATCTTATTATCTCTATAAAAAAAATCAATATAAGATGTTGATGTGGCTTAACTGTAACCGTTCAAATAGAAGAGCATAGAAGGGTAGAGAGATTAGAAGGATAGAGAATCCTCCTCCTTGAAACGATCCTTATTAAGAAAAACTAATGAAAATGGATTGAAAATTTTAAGTTTTAATTATAAGGACAAATAAAGGGTAAAGTGAATAGTACCAGAATTGACTTTTTAGTGTAAATATATGATTTTTCGTTAAAGTGAACAATACCAGGAGTTTTTCGTAAAAATTCTCTTTCTACCATGGGCTAGAGAGCACAAGAAACCACTTACAACATTGAAAAATAAGACACAAGTTATGTAAGAACGACGAAAGTCACATGTTTTTTAATTTGTATGTATATTTTTTTTTCAAAAAGAGATAAGCTGATGACTTTGTCAGTCCACCTTTTTAGGGGTCGGAAAGACTCATAGAAGTATTTTAACCTCTCCTGAATATCAGTGTGTGATTCACCAGCGTCAGAAATTAAACGTAGTATATGTCGTGTGGAATGTAAGTTTGGAATTCGTCCACAACCACCAAGCAACCTCGTGGTTGGTTTTAATTCGTATGTGTTAGTCAACGTAAGGAAAGCCATGAATTAAAATAATTTCAATACCGATGTGTTAGCAAACACTGAAAAATAAGAAACCTGATAATTCAAATTCTCATTCCAAGTAATTAAAGTGTCATTTATAATCCATATATAAATGAAAAACTAGGAAATTATAGATGGCCTTTTGGTGGTTCCTTTGCGATTTAGCTCTATGAAGCATTCATTGACCAAAAAGGAGTAGTTTGCTAAACCATGTGAATGGTTATGGAAGCAAAGCATATATCTTTAATCTAATTGAAGACAAAATATTTATTTTTGAACTAATTGCAGTGGTGCCCACAAAACCTTTTTATTAGGGGAAAGAGATCCTCTCCGGATCTCTTTCACCAAGGCTCTCAGATCAAATATCCAGGCCCTTAAAAATTTGATCAAACGGCTAAAATTATTATAACTTTTAAAAGGGGCCTCTATTTTTAGTCGTTGAATCAAATTTCAAGGGTTTGGATCACTTGATCCGAAGCTTTGGTAGAGGAGATCCGGAGAGGATTTCTTTTCTTTATTAGTAGGTAGTTGAGGAAAGTTAATCAAAATTAACAAAAATTAGGACCCCCACCCCACAAAAGAGGAAGAAATCATAAACCTTTTCTCCTTTACGCATATATATGCATATCTTTGGCTTTTAGAATGAAATAAATTAATAGAAAATCAAGAGGGAAGGTTAAACAAGAGTTTGAAGGAGAAAGGGGCGTGTGATTTTCTAAAGATGGTTCACATGTTTATTTGCTTGGAATGAGACCCTTAGTTGATCTGATTTTTTATTTTGTAAGTATTTTTACGAATTTTAATGTGGAATACAAATAATTCCGAAACAGTTCGTTGTGAATAATTCAAATACACATGTTTTAAACATGTCATATAATTAACCCTCAAATTTTAAATTCGTCTTAATAAGCCACCAAAATGAACCAAAAAGGAAACAAACAAAAAGAGAGAACAGAAAAAGAAAGAAGAAAAGGACTAGATTAAAAGGATGCAAAAAATATAGGGGTAAGGAATGAAATACAATCAAATCTCAGGTTCTCTTTCTAAATTACGTACTCTGTTTTTGTTTTTATTTTTTATTTTTGGCTTTCAAAATTTTGTTTTCATTTTTGTTTGAAAGAGGCAACGGCAATTCAGAGAGAGAGACTCAGAGACTCGGGGAGAGAGAGAGAGAGAGAGAGAGAGAGAGAGAGTGACAGAGAGTTTTGGCGACCGAAACGCTGCTCAGAAACCTTCGAAACTCTCCTTTTCTTTTGGATTTCGGATTTCGGATTTCGTTCCCTCCTCCTCTTTAAATTCAAAATCTTCTACACTTCTCCTCAAAATTCCAGCTCGGAATTTCAAGCAAGCGACTTGAATCGTGCAATTTAGGGTTTTTGTTGGTTCTCGATTCACCAGCAAGCTTCTGTTTCCCAGCCAGCTCAATTCGGTAATTAAAGTTTCACTCTTCATTAATTTTCTAAATTTTCAATTAAATTTTCGACTTTTCGCAAGTTCTGTGAGAAAATAGGATTGCCCAATAAATTTGAATTCTCAAAATTTTCCCCTTTATGTGAATTTGCAGAATTGGGTTTTGCTTAATTTGATTGGAAAATTGTGTGGAAAGAAAAAAAGTAAAAGATGTCAAATTTGGAAGGTGGGAAGAAGAGGGGCGGAGATTCCGGTAATCGGAAATTGTTGAATGAGATTGAGAGTATAAGCAAGGCTTTATATGTAGACAAAAAATCCTCTAAGAGTTCAATTCCGGCGGGGAGTAAACCGTCAATGTCTCTAGGGAAGAACCGTTTACCTGATCCGAAATCGAAGAATAAGTCTGGTGGTGAAAACTTGTCAAACAAAGAGAAGAGGTCCTTTTGGAATTGGAGGCCCTTGAAAGCGAGTACCCATATCCGAAACCGTAGGTTTAACTGCTGCTTTTCTCTTCAAGTCCATTCCATTGAAGGGTTGCCCTCCACTTTGAATGGAATTAGTCTCTGTGTACATTGGAAGAGGCGGGATGGGATTTTCGTTACTAATCCAGTGAAGGTAGTTCAAGGGACGGCAAAATTTGAGGAGAAGTTGGCTCACACATGCTCAGTGTATGGTAGTAGGAGTGGACCCCACCATTCGGCAAAGTATGAAGCGAAGCATTTTTTGCTATATGCTTCTGTGTTTGGTGCACCAGAACTTGATTTGGGGAAGCATAGGATTGATCTCACGAGGCTGCTTCCTCTGACATTGGAGGAGTTAGAGGAGGAGAAAAGCTCGAGGAACTGGACGACGAGTTTCAAATTATCAGGAAAGGCTAAAGGTGGTTCATTGAATGTTAGTTTTGGGTATACAGTGCTTGAAGATAATCCCAGAGCAACAGGAAATAGCCAGAATGTTCCTGAGGTATTGATTTCGAGGCAGAATAACTCAAGTATAAAGCGTTCTGGAACTCTTCCTAATCAGCAGTCACGGGCCTCATCTCAATCCATAGAGGGCATAAAGGATCTTCATGGGGTTTTGCCAGTATCAAGGTCGGAACTTTCTAGTTCAGTGAATACACTATTTCAGAAATTTGATGACGAAGAGAAGTCAGATACTCCAGTTGACAAGCATCTTGATCCTATGAAGACGAGTCTTTTCCCATCATCTAATTCTGGTAAAGAAGTAGAAAATGAGTGTGAAGAAAACGAATTTCCCGTAGTTGAACAGGGGATAGAATTACCATCAAAGGAACTGGCGGAATCAGAAGTTGTTACACAGGTTGCTGATGCTTCTCCAGCAGAAAGCCATTTTTCTGAAATCACCACTGGTGTACAAGTAGCAGTTGAAGATGAAGCTGAGCTTGAATCCCAGGCTGGGGAAAAGGGTCATACTGATGACCCTGTGGTAAGTGAGTCCACTTCCAACAGAGATGCCTTGTGCACCAAAGAATCACTCATGAATGAGCTAGAGTCCGCTCTAAGTATTGTATCTGATTTGGAGAGTGCAGCACTAGAATCTTCACCTGAAGACCAAAGATGTTTTGTGGAAGGTAAATTAGATTCAAAACTAAATATGATGGGGAGATCGCATAGCTTGGATGATGTTACAGAATCTGTTGAAAACGAGTTCTTGAACATGCTAGGGATAGATCATAGTCCACTTTCCTTGAGTTCTGAGAGTGATCCTGAGTCTCCAAGAGAGCGTCTGCTAAGACAATTTGAGAAGGAAGCCCTTGCTGGAGGTACTTCTTTGTTTGATTTTGACGCAGGCATCAGTGACCAAACAGACTATGGCTACACGCCTTCAACTGAGACTGGTTGGGAGAACTTATCTGATAGTTTTGATTTCTCCTCTGTGATTCAAGCTGCAGAGGAAGAGCATCAGATAGCAGCTCAGGCAGTAAAAAGTAAAGCAAAGGCCAAAATGTTGGAGGACTTGGAGACGGAAGCATTAATGCGGGAGTGGGGCTTAAATGAGATGGCCTTTGAACATTCTCCACCAAAAGGTTGTGCTAGTTTTGGAAGTTCGATGGATTTGCCTGCTGAAGAACCGTTAAAATTGCCTCCTCTTGGAGAAGGGTTAGGTCCTTTTCTTCAGACAAAGAATGGAGGGTTTGTGCGGTCCATGAATCCCTCACTTTTCTGCGAGGCCAAAAGTGGCGGGACCTTGATCATGCAGGTTTCTAGTCCAGTTGTGGTACCGGCAGAAATGGGTTCTGGGGTAATGGAGATATTGCAGCATTTGGCATCAGTAGGAATTGAGAAGCTTTCTATGCAGGCAAATAAGTTAATGCCCTTGGAAGATATCACTGGAAAGACAATGGAACAAGTAGCATGGGAAGCTGTGCCTGCTTTGGAAGGACCTCAGAGGTTTGTGCGTTGTTTTTACACTCGATTTTGAAGCTCGAAGTCCAACACTTCTAGTACATCTTTGGTGTGAGTATTGTTTACTTTATTGCGTGTCGTTATTGCTGCAGGGAATTTGTGGCACAGCATGAATCAGTTGGGCATCATACATCGGATGGGCTAACCAGAGCTAAAGGAATTTCATCTGGGACTAAGTCTAATAAGTTAAGTTCGAGTGCGGCTGGCAATGAGATTGGCTTAGAATATGTCTCTCTAGAAGATCTTGCTCCTTTAGCCATGGATAAAATTGAAGCGCTCTCAATTGAGGGGTTGAGAATACAAGCCGGGATGTCCGATGCAGATGCACCTTCAAACATCAGCGCACAGTCTGTTGCGCAAATCTCAGCTCTCCAGGGCAAGGGTGTCAACGTTGGCGAATCCCTTGGTCTGGAAGGAGCTGCTGGGATGCAGTTGTTAGACATAAAAGACAGTGGCAATGATGTTGACGGATTAATGGGCCTCTCATTAACTCTTGATGAATGGTTGAAACTCGATTCTGGTGAAATTGATGATGGTGATCATATTAGTGAACGGACTTCTCAAATCCTTGCGGCTCATCATGCAAACTCTTTGGACATGATTCGCGGAGGGTCAAAGGGAGAGAGAAGGCGTGGCAAAGGAGCTAGAAAGTGTGGCTTGTTGGGGAACAATTTCACAGTAGCACTGATGGTGCAACTTCGTGATCCACTACGAAACTATGAACCTGTTGGGGCACCAATGCTTTCTCTTATTCAAGTAGAAAGAGTGTTTCTCCCACCGAAGCCAAGAATATACATCTCAGTTTCAGAACTGAGGAAGAATGATGAAGAGAGTGATCAGTCTGAGTCAGTGGGAAAAGAAGAAGAAATAAAGGAGGAGATGAAAGATGAGAAATTGGCCGAAGTGGAAGCTATTCCTCAGTTTAGAATCACTGAAGTCCATGTTGCAGGTCTGAAAACCGAGCCAGATAAAAAGAAGCCATGGGGTACTGCAAACCAGAAACAGTCCGGTTCCCGCTGGTTGCTTGCTAATGGAATGGGGAAAAGCAATAAGCATCCAATTATGAAGTCAAAAGCTGCTCCAAAATCTTCTGGTCCAGCAACAACAAAGGTTCAACCTGGTGATACCTTGTGGAGCATCTCAGCACGCGTTCATGGTACTGGAGAAAAATGGAAGGAATTGGCAGCACTAAATCCGCATATAAGGAACCCCAATGTTATTTTTCCGAATGAAACTCTCAGATTAAGCTGAGTGGTTGGTGAATCTCAAGGTGAATTTCAATTTTTGAATCGGTTAGTGCTTTTGACCTTGTCATTACACAGCTGGGTTGTCGACTAATCTTGTAGTCACATGAACATAGACATAGTTGACCGATAGACAAGATGAGATGAAGGGGAAAAGGTTGTGTTGTATCGTCGTCTTTCTGTTGTAAATCCATGTTATGTGAATACAGGCTTGCAAGCATTGTAATGTATGCCCGTCTGAAGGCGCTGTGTTCAATTCACAGCCGTCGGCAGGTGATATTTGTGTGCGAAAGTGTCGTAGCTGTTCTTGGACCTTACTTGCAGAAATATTCAGAAATGCGGTTTGTGGTGTGCGCTTGTTGGATTCGTTTGAGGGAAGTGAATAGGAGTTTTGATCATCGTGTTTATATTTTTTATTTCCATTCCTCTTTCACTCAATTGTCCCTTTATGCAACGGTGTATGAGTACTCTAATTTACAAGAAGGATGATTAGAACTTGGGTGCAAGGGTCCGAGACCCGAAGAAGGAAGGCGAAAACAAGTTTTTAGTCCATATACCTTGTCCATGTATGTTCAATAGCATCGAATTTGGTCAATGTAGTCTGCAAACTTTTCCAATCCGACGACGTCCTTCAATTTCCGTTTATTTCTATAAAACTACAAGACTTTTTATCCAAAATAGTTCATGAGATTTGCATAACTCCTCACTTTAGTTCCTGAGATTTGAAATCAATAGAATTGATCCCTGAATTTGTCCACTATCAATAATTTTGGTCATTCCTTGAAAAATCTCCATTAAATAAGAATAGAATGACCAAAATACTCTTAATTTTTGTCAAAACATTTTGGCCCATTGTTTATTAAATTGAGGTATATTTTTCATTTTGATCCTTATGTAACATAATTTTGCACGGAATGACCAAAATGATTGATAGTGGACAATCTCAGGGGACCACTTCTATTGATTTCAAATCTTAGGGACCAAAGTGATGTGTTATGCAAATCACAGGGATCATTTTAGCTAAAAAGCCAAACTACAAAGACATGTAATAGAAAACAAATTATATGGACAAAAGTGAAAATCTAATAACTTGCGAGGATTGGTGTTGCAATTTAGCCAAGGAGGTCATTTAGGGCACCCAAATATTTATAGGTGGGCTTTTAGGACATTTGCAAACATTAGGATCACATCCAAAGGTCTTACAACATTTTCCTTAACTTCCACACTAAATATTTCACGAAAATCCTGCTCGGTGGGTGCAACAAGATGCGATCTCCACCCACGAAAAAAACAAGACGGGCTCGACGCACACAAACGAGGCAGCCTTGGACGCACGGGTCAACCATTGTTGCATGTACGAACCAATTGTGTTGGGAGTAAGGCATTTATAGGAGGTAGGGTTTAGTTTAATTCCTATGTGTTAGTCATGGTTTCCCGTACAAACCATAAGTAGTGGGGGCTGAACATTTATAGGGGTATGTTTAATTTTAATCCCACGGTTCGATTGTTGTTGTCTGAATAAAGCATTGGTGTTGGGGGTGGGCATTTATAGGCAGCTATCAATAGGGGTAGGGTTTTGTTTTAATCTCAAGGGTCAACCATGGTTGACCGGACGAAGCATTGTTAAGGGGGGGATGTGGCATTTATAAGCTTCTATTAACCATGATAGAATTCACACTAAAGTCATAAGTTTTAAATAAATAAATATCTCTGCCGTGGGAGAAATTCGAGTGCGCGAGCACTGAAACAGGTTGAACTTAGAGTGTATTATTAATACGCCCCTAAACACTTGAACTCAAGGTGTTACTATTCACACACCCTTAAACCCTAAACCTCATGGGCCTCCACGACTTCTGCTGTGCCTTGGCCATTCCCAAGGGCATGAGTTTGGGCTGCGTCTCCCTACGCCTAAACCATTAATTTTATTTATTTTATGTTTTATTGTTGTTAAATTTTTGTTTTTCCCATACCACAACATCAAACTATCATCTTCGTATTCTACAAAACGTATTTTTGATGAAATTTTTTCTTATAATCAATGTTAAAAAATTTGAAAACAAGAATATAAATATAAACCTAAATCTAAAGGTTTTTGAATCTGAATAAAGTAACGTAGGAAGAAAAAAAAATCAATGGAAAGAGAGGAAAAAAAATAGAAAAGTATACGATCGGTAGTTCTTTACTGATTCTCTAACACAAAAGTCGCTATATTTACAGTGACATCCTGAAATTCATGTCGCTAGAAAAAAATAGAAAAGTACACGATCGGTAGTTTCTTACCGATTATTTTCGAAAAAAGTCGCTATATCTATAGTGACTTATCCCGTTTAAAGTCGCTATGTTTACCTCGACTCTCCTCAAGCCATGTAGCTAGCTTCATACCGATCCCCACCTTCAATTTTTTTTCTTTTTCAGTTTATTTATTTATTCTTTTGGTTAATTTTTCTTTTATTTCTCTTATCATAACAAAAAATTATCATATTCATGTTCTTCAATATATATATTTTTTGTGAAAAATCTATTATAATTCATATTTAAACACTTGAAATCAACAATTAGAACGTAAATTTAAAGATATTTTTCTATTTTTCAACTTTAAAAATCAATAAAAAATACTTCTGGAACCTAATAAACAGTAGGATCACGTCTAAAGGTCTTCCAATAATTTTCTTAACTTTGACGAAAAATATTTCCTAAAACTAAACATTTCAATTTTTTTCACAAAAAATTGTGAGTTATAACCCATAGTTTTCCAATCGATTTTGAGAACTTTTATAACATTCGTGGTAAGTCAAAGTTAGAGTCACTCGCACAACATGTTTCCTAAATTTAATTTAGATTTTGGACACCAATTCTTGGTGTTGTTAACCGAGTCCTGAGTCAGCTAAATCCAAATAGAGAGATTTTACATTTCATCAATTTAAGGATCTTTACTACGGATGAGTCAAATAAGGATATTCACTCAGGAGAAGTTTATAAAAAGAACTAATTTCCATTAAGTATCTTCTTACAGAGTATACACACATAATTATAGGCTGAGGAGGAACTCTCCCAAACCTTTCGTAAAACTATCAGGGGACAAGAGACATCTTCCTCTTTTGTCCATTACATACGTAAGATACGGATGAATCTCTTTTACATCAATCAACTTTACAATACTCTAGATGAGATTCCTTAATTTACAACATATCAATTACTATTATATGATTCCTTATGTTTGGTTGTCACGTCTTGACTTGTCCCCATCCACCACGCTTCCACATGCTTTAGTCTCATCCATCATTAGGTCAATATTCATCATCGAGTTCATCTAAGTCATCATATCTTCCCCATGAGTATTGTTAATCCCAAAATAACTGTTATTGATTCATGTTGCCATGTGTGTAGCTGTGGTGAGCTTCTTGGAGTTATATGGACGAAAGTGAAAATTTGATAACTTGCGGGGACTGGTGTTGCAATTTAGCCAAGGAGGTCATTTAGGGCAGCCAAAGTTTTATAGGTGGGTTTTTAGGGCATTTGCAAACATTAGGATCACATCCAAAGGTCTTACAACATTTTCCTTAACTTCCACACTAAATATTTCACCAAAATCCTGCTCGGTGGGTGCAATAAGATGCGATCTCCACCCACGAAAAAAACAAGATGGGCTCGACACACACAAACGAGGCAGCCTGGACGCACGGTCAACCATTGTTGCATGTACGAACCAATTGTGTTGGGAGTAAGGCATTTATAGGAGGTAGGGTTTAGTTTAATTCCTATGTGTTAGTCATGGTTTCCCGTACAAACCATAAGTAGTGGGGGCTGAACATTTATAGGGGTATGTTTAATTTTAATCCCACGGTTCGATTGTTGTTGTCTGAATAAAGCATTGGTGTTGGGGGTGGGCATTTATAGGCAGCTATCAATAGGGGTAGGGTTTTGTTTTAATCTCAAGGGTCAACCATGGTTGGCCGGACGAAGCAATGTTAAGGGGGGTGTGGCATTTATAAGCCTATGTTAACCATGATAGAATTCACACTAAAGTCATAAATTTTAAACATAGTAACCCCATCTTAAAATAAATAAATAAATTTCTTTGCCGTGGGAGAAATTCGAGTGTGCGAGCACTGAAACAAGTTGAACTTAGAGTGTATTATTAATACGCCCCTAAACACTTGAACACAAGGTGTTACTATTCACACACCTTTAAACCCTAAACCTCATGGGCCTCCACTACTTCTGCTGTGCCTTGGCCATTCCTAAGGGCATGAGTTTGGGCTGCGTCTCCCTACGCCTTAACCATTAATTTTATTTATTTTATGTTTCATTTTTGTTAAATTTTTGTTTTTACCATACCACAACATCAAACTATCATCTTCGTATTCTACAAAATGTATTTTTGATGAAATTTTTTCTTATAATCCATGTTAAAAAAAATTTGAAAACAAGAATATAAATATAAACCTAAATCTAAAGGTATTTGAATCTGAATAAAGTAATGTAGGAAGAAAAAAAAATCAATGGAAAAAGAAAAGAGAGAAAAAAGAAATAGAAACGTATACGATGGGTAGTTCCTGACTGATTCTCTTCCTTAAAAGTGGCTATATTTATAGTGACATCTTGATATTTAAACACTTTTTTTTCATACCGATCCCCACCTTCAATTTTTTTTCCTTTTCAGTTTATTTATTTATTTATTCTTTTGGTTAATTTTTCTTTTATTTCTCTTACCATAACAACAAATTATCATATTCATGTTCTTCAATATATATTTTTTTGTGAATAATCTATTATAATTCATATTTAAACACTTGAAATCAACAATTTAGAACGTAAATTTAAAGATATTTTTCTATTTTTCTATTTTTCAACTTTAAAAATCAATAAAAAATACTTCTGGAACCTAGTAAACGGTAGGATCACGCCCAAAGGTCTTCCAATAATTTTCTTAACTTTGACGAAAAATATTTCCTGAAATTAAAAATTTCAATTTTTTTCACAAAAAATTGTGAGTTATAACCCATAGTTTTCCAATTGATTTTGAAAACTTTTACAACATTCGTGATAAGTCAAAGTTAGAGTCACTCGCACAACATGTTTCCTAAATTTAATTTAGATTTTGGACACCAATTCTTGGTGTTGTTAACCAAGTCCTGAGTCAGCTAAATCCAAATAGAGAGATTTTACATTTCATCAATTTGAGGATCTTTACTAAGGATGATTCAAATAAGGATATTCACTCAGAGAAGTTTATAAAAAGAACTAATTTCCATTAAGTATCTTCTTACAGAGTATACACACATATTTATAGGCTGAGGAGGAACTCTCCCAAACCTCTCGTAAAACTATCAGGGGACAAGAGACATCTTTCTCTTTTGTCCATTACATACGTAAGATAAGGATGAATCTCTTTTACATCAACTTTACATACTCTAGATGAGATTCCTTAATTTACAACATATCAATTACTATTATATGATTCCTTATGTTTGGTTGTCACGTCTTGACTTGTCCCCATCCACCACGCTTCCACATGCTTTAGTCTCATCCATCATTAGGTCAATATTCATCATCGAGTTCATCTAAGTCATCATATCTTCCCCATGAGTATTGTTAATCCCAAAATAACTGTTATTGATTCATGTTGCCATGTGTGTAGCTGTGGTGAGCTTCTTGAGTTATATCATGGATGTGTATGTCATTTGCAACATGTGCTCCATAAAGGGGGGCAAGTAATTTTAGTGGACAGTATGAAGACTCATCCTTGAGTCTTTGATACGGATTCAAAGAAGCTCCACTAAAATTGACGTCACCATCCATGAGTTTTTGATATCAAATATTTATTGGATGGTGACGTTAATTTTTGGTTGCATGAAAGAATCTCTCATCCTAGAAGACGAAGCATAACCTTGATGTACTAGCATAAGAGTTTTAAATCCATTTGTTTCAAGAAATAAACTTCGATATAACTATTTGACTAAGAGATGGGAGTTTGCGCTTGCAAAGTCCAGAGTCAATGACACGAGACTGACTGCAAATGAGTTTCCACAACGCGCGTTGCAAGCACCACCTTCCTAGTTCTAGCGCTAGCTAGCGCTAGAACTTGGAAGCAGCACCGCTAGCGCTAGAACTAGGAAGCAGCACCTCCTCCTCCTTCCCCATTTGGATACATTGGAATTGGACAGGGACACCAAACGATGCGAGGACGGGGACTCAAACTTGGGTTCAGAAGGAGAGCACACTGCTCTAACCACCTTGGCTAAACCTAGATTTGCTACTGAAATCTCTTCTTTGTAAAGAATAAATGTGGGTTTATTATTTAGTTGTTATAGTTATTAAGGATAATTGTGGAAAGATAATTTTGTGTTTTCAAAACTAGGCTCTGTAACAAGCCGAGTCAAATCAAATATCACTCTAGCTTGTTTAACTTTTTTTTAGCTCAAGCATCAAGCTAGGGTTGGAAGAAATTTTGGAAAGATCGTTCCTACTTGAAATCCAAAACCTCGGAGTTCCACTAGAATTTACCCAAGACTTTCAATAACTTTTGCTTTCGGAATCAAAAACTTTACCCTCTCACATTGGGTTGTACTAGCTTAAAATCGACTCAACCAAAACTATAAAAATCTCGTACTTTTATGAGAAGTGCCCTAAGAATTACCCTCTTACCTTGTATTTCTTTATTAAGCAGAACCTAGCCAGATAAAAAAGAGAGGAAATGGCAGAAAATAATGAGAGCAAAAAATCAAAATTATCTCCAAAGAATATCTTCTTCGAGTCTAGTATCCCTCAAAATTTACAAGGATGGCAGATAGAACACAAAATACAGAACAGCATGCCATCTCCGAGCCACGAAGATTCGTGACCTGCACAATTTGAAGGACAGCATTCAATATACTGCCATTAACAGAGGAATAGTTGTACAAGAACGGAAAGTTTACCCCTCCAACTCAAATCATCATACAGTAAAGGCTTCAACTGCAATATCATCATCCAAATTTGTTGCTAGGAGACTAATTTGACACCCAGTATCAGAACCAGATACCACGCCCGGATTAATGAATTTAGTGTTAAACACATCCGCAATACTGCAATGACGAGTTCTGTGTTGTGAAGCGATAAAAGAGCGAGAGCTGTTCACTTTAATCCTCGGTTCTCACCTCTTCGAGTTCAAGTTCATCATCAACGTTAGATGGCTCCACATGTTTTGGCTTAATATAACCATACTTTCTGAGAATCCATAGATTCATACGAATAACATTGCCAAAGAAAACAACCACCATTAAAGTCAACCATGTCCAACCTGATATCTCGGTTACCTTACGTAACAGGATCTGCACATGTTCGTCATTAGGTGACATTTGACGGAAAGAGATGAAATATGTTGCTACTAGAGTTGTGACAGCAACCCACATTATGACCATTTGTATCCACATCCATCTCCTCCGTCTGATAGGTAGCCCGCTAACGAGCAGAAGAATTATGCTCAGGGATGCGAGGAAAGAGATTGTGTTAAAAATCATTACTAGACCATATTCTTTTCCCTGCTTATATGCCATGACAGATGTTCCTACGGTGTGAGGATTCTCCACAGGGTTGCCATTTTCATCGACTTGCAGGTCATCCTGCCAAACACCTCCCGGAGGGGTTATCACAGCTTGGAAGGCAACAGTTGCAAGGAGAGATGCCACCACCATCAATGAACTTCTCTTCCTACCAAGCCAATCAGTAGGCTTCTTGTTCCCACCCGGTTTCATAGACTCACTCACTTTCGAGGACAGTGCTAAGCCTCGATGTCTTAGTATCTGACGTTCTTTAGTTGGAGCGCGAACCCAGTCGTGCTCAATGTTACGTATATCCCTTGCACTCTGAGCCCCAGCACCTCGAAGGAAATCCTCAATCTCCATATCCCTCAAATCTCTAGGACTCTGCATCAGAATGTCTAAAGCCGTAGCGCTGTTTGCATTCAACGCATTCACATTCACTCCAGTTTCAAAAAGCAAGAATTTGATAATCTGCACAAATTCAAAACACCACTTTAGTAAAGAAAATGAAACCAACACACAAATTCAGTCCCCTTAAGAGATGTATAATCATGTACAGGAAGTATTTATCAAACACTCAGCAGTAGTTTTGAAATGCTACATCTTTATGTTTCTGATATGAACTCGAGTTGAAAATTAAAATGCCTTTCGCCTTGGTATGATTGGAATGGATAAGTTTCCGTCATGCCTTTTGCCTCGGTATGATTGGAATGGATAAGTTTACGTCATGACTAATACATGTTCTACCTTCAACTCCGACAAGATTTGAAATCGACTATCCATTTCTTGCATCGACATACATTGAACCTAGTGAATTATTCAATCCGGACAACGAACCAAGCCTAAAGGTAGCTAGCTAATATCAGTAGCGCTTGAGCGTTAATCAGTTAGTAAGTTAATATGATTAATTATTGTGTACCTCGATTAACTTCTTGGCCACGGCAATATGCAAAACGGTGTTACCATCACAATCCTTCCAATTCATAAACTCATCATCATTCCCAACTGCCTCAACCAAAACCTTCAACCCCTCCAACCGATTACGCCCAACGCACAAGTG
The DNA here is from genome assembly GCF_019419815.1 of Pyrus x bretschneideri. Taxonomy (NCBI): domain Eukaryota; kingdom Viridiplantae; phylum Streptophyta; class Magnoliopsida; order Rosales; family Rosaceae; genus Pyrus; species Pyrus x bretschneideri. The sequence goes on along the minus strand of NW_025999820.1, from coordinate 10,783,638 downwards.
CAGCGCCGTCTCGCCTCTGTCCGTCAACGCCCGAGTCCACTCACTCCCAACTCCGACCAACTCACCCACCACCTTAACCCGCCCCTTGGCAGCCGCGACGTGGAGCGCCGTCCTCCCGTCTAAGTTCCTCACCGCACACGCCCCAGGATCCGCCAGAACCAGCTCTTTCACTATCTCCACGTGCCCCTTCGCTGCCGCCAGGTGGAGAGGCGTTGACCCCTGCGAGTCTAGCTCGGAGGCCAACTCGGGGTTGCGACTAAGTAACTCGGTAACAAAAGCCAGGTGACCCAGCATTGAAGCTACGTGAAGCGGCGTCTCGGCGACGCAGGAGACTAAAACTCTGTCGGAAACAAGTGGGTCCTCTGCGATCAGATCATTAAGCGCCCCCGTATCTCCCGCCATGGCTGCATCCATAAGCTTCTTCTCCATCTTCTCCATCTTCTCCGCTCGTTTTTCTGGGTCAGCTGAAAAGTCGTCAAGCTTCAAACTTTTGCAGCCATGAAGTCGACTAATAATCAGAAATTTTTTATTACGATGGTACCACTTGTCTTTATTTAAGTGATAAAAAATTTATTTTGTAAGTTATTAATTTTTTAATTCACATATCTCATTATTTATATAATAAAATGTGATGTATTATCTTGTATTTTGATCATATTAAAAAAAAAATTATAATAATATTGAGATTTCAATGGATGTCGTAGTCTGAAAGCTGTTGCTGAATAAAGAAATAAAAGAAAACCCAAAAACAAAAATTAATATGTTTGCATACAAAAATTGACCAAAACGAATCAAAGTTCAAATTTGAATAGTATTCTAAAGAAAAAGAGGAAAGATGCCTTGCTATGGTCAAACGTCTTTAGGTGAGATGGTACGGCACTTGGGACTTTTGGAATGAAAGCTTCCAATTTTGCAAACGAGACGACTCGGAAAATTCTACGGTGTTTCGTGTACGTTGTACTTTGAAGTCTTTTACGGTTAATATTTAGTCATTAAATCTTTGATTAAGAATTTTACAGATAAAATTTCAATGTGTAATAAGTATTTTTATTCGTGTTTGATTCTTTTTCATTTTTATACATAACGTCGAGCGTTACGTATGAAAGAAATCCTGGCACCTCTTCCATTCGTCATTCCACTCACTTTTTGACATTACAGATAAAAATCGTATACAGTACCAAGAACAAGTAATCGTCGACTTGAGAGGCACATGAGATACGCAGTTTAAAACCTTGCGGTCTTGCTCGGGCAATTTCCCTAAGAGCTCCGAAGAGAATGTCAGTCGAGAGCGCTCTCTCGTGTGCGCCGTCCACCATCACGGCACTGTAGCTCTGCAAATCTGCTTCTTCCCCATCGATTATTTCGCCCAGCAACACCGCTTTCGTCATGTATTTGATCACCGAGACATCTTCTTCTTCTTCTTCTTCTTCTTCTTCTCCTTCTTCTCCATTACTAGTTTGCTATTAGTAGTATTTTCAGAAGACAGTAGTGGTTTATCAACATCCTCAAAATTAAAGGCTTTTCCTAGGATTCCATCAAGACCCCTAAACCCTAGTTAAGCAAACGATACAGGGACGGGGACTCAAACTTGGGTGTAGAAGACGAGCACACTGCTCTAGGCACCTTGGCCAAGCCCATGTTTGCTTTTGAAGTTTCTTCTTTGTCAAGAATACACGTACGTGGGTTCATTATTTTCGTTTTTATCGTTATTAAGGATAATTGTTGGAAAGACAGTTTTGTATTTTCGGAAATAGGTCTGTAAACAAGCTGGGTCAAATCAAATATCGCTTTGGCTCATATAACTTTTTTGAGCTTAAGCTAGGCTTGGAAGAATCTTTCCTGCTTAGAATCCAAAACCTTGGAGTTCCACTGGAATTTACCGTCAGAGTTTCAGGAACTGTTGCTTTCGGAGAATCAAAAACCTTAACCTCTTACCGCAGTAAGAACAAGCAGATGATGAATCTGGTAAAATGCATCAGATAACAAATATCAGATTTTGAAATTTGACAGGCTAATTTAGGGCCATTAGCATTTGACAGAACTGCATAAAATAGACATAGCATCCCCGTTTATAGATCCTACTAATTACGAGACATTAACATCATCCAAGTAACAAGATCACGAAGAACAAAGTACTAAGTAGAAGGGTTATGCCACCATGGCTCACACGCCGATACCTTTACTACGTAGTCAGCTTAACTCTATCCAACATGAACTACTTACAAGGGGGGCGGACGCACAAACCCCCCATTGTAATTTCAAGGCCGGACTCTCTTGTTGCTGCATGACGGGCACTTGTAGTGCTTGATGTGCTCAGCTCTGGCAGGGGTTATCTTCACGCATTTTCCATGGAACCACTTCTCACATATGTCGCAGCAAATCCAGAATTCATCAGCAGCATAGCTCTCCCCACATGCACCACAGACAGTCTCGCCGTGCTCATCATCACCTTCCTCATCCAGACCCTCGTCCTCATTCTTTGGCATTGCTTTTGCATATTTGACCGATTCAGAGCCTCTCTGTTCTCGGATGGAGAATTGGCAGCAGAAACAGGTATTTAATAACCAATGTAAGATAAACCCGTTACAAAACACAGAGAGAGAGATCACTAATTAAATCGTTTTTCTAGTTGATCATATAGAGTCATAGACATATAAGAAAAATTCATTTTACCCCTTTAGAGCTTGACTTAGGCCTATGGATGCTGTTATTTGAAACTGATGACTTCTCCTTTGACTGTCTCTTTTCAATGCCCGCCACAACCTCGAAGATAGATGGCAGATCATTCATCAGAGTGAAGAGACGTTTCCTGCATCAAAATTTGTAATGAACCTAGTTTTCAACCCTCTTCAGAACTTATAACAACTTTGTTTCTTGAGATTTGAAAACACTAACAATAGGCAAAAGATCAACGAGCAACAACAAGAGCAACTTCAAAACAACCTTATTTTCTTGCAAATAGAAATAAAAGCATCAGACATACGCAAGAAGGGAGATCTGCACACCTTTCAGTCTTGTCAAAACCGAATCTGGCACCAAAGTAGAAAGCCACTGAAAGCAACCATGCGTCGCTGTGCACAGCTACCAGAGACAACCAGTCCCTTTCTTGCATTCCATCTCGGGCAAAGTTGATGCCCAAAGCAGGTTCCGGGAGCTCTGGAGGAACTTCTTCAGCAGGTAGATTAACTTCCCATTCTTCGTTCGGGAATCCATACAAACAAAGATTCTCCTTTTCTGAAACATTGACCAATCAATTACCAATTGGTTAAATTATCAAGCAGTATCTTAAGTACATTATCCAAATCCCACAACGATCTTCCATTTCCGATGATTAAAACAAGATAAAAAATGCAAGTGAAGGCTCTTTTTAGCAGTTCACTACAGGCAGGATCCAATCAAATACAACAAAGTCTAACTTGATCCGAGTTGAATGACCCCGGAAGGTAGGTTTTTGAAACGCGGTTACGAAATCAATACTCTCACTCAAACAAGGAAACCACACAAATTCCATGTCAATCATGTCATGTAAAAATGATCAACGAAAAACGAAACAAGAGCAAGCCAACGGGACAACCTAAGCATTTAAAAAGGGAGTTCGATACCAGTTTATTTCCCCGCCCCTTAGTGTAAATATATCGTTTGTATCAAAAAGACAAAATGGAGGGGGAGAATTAAAAGGTTCAAGCTACAAAACTATAAAAAGCAGCTATATTCTGCAGATACAAAGTTAGAAAAAGCAATAATTTTACATATTAATAATTTATAGTGACGCAAACCCAATGCATAGGCATTCTAGGATTCATACCCTCGACTCAGGATAAGGCTGTAATAATTTACAGTAAAAAAAAAAAAACAGATTAATAAAATTGCAAGGCCATGGAGACAAGGGAAAACAGTAATTAACCAGAAAAATTGACAAAATAAAAAAATAAAAAATCAGAAACATAGAGAGAGAGAGAGAGAGCACTCACCAGGATCACATTGCTGGTAAAAACGCTCAACATCTGCACCAAAATAAATAAATAAATAAATAAAGTTAGAAAAATCACGAAAGCATTTAGAATGTGCAGAAATAACAGGAAATTGGAAAAAAAAAAAAAAAGGTTAAAAAAAAACCCTAACTAAACGCCAAAATATGAAGTGACAACAGTTAGAATTAAAAAAAAAGAAAAAAAAAAAAGAAAGAAGAGAGGGAGACCAGTGGTGAGAGCTTTGATCAAGCCGGCTCGACGGCCCTTGAAGTCGGTGAAAACCTCCTCCACAGTGCGGGGGCTGTACGGTGCTATTCCTCCTTCTACTTCCATCACCATCTCCGTTCACTCTCCTCTCTCTCTCTCTCTCTCTCTCTCTCTCCCTCCCTCCTGAGAGCGAAATTGACTAATTGAGCTTTAGTAACTAGCAAAGAAAATTTAAGAAAGCAGGGGGGAAGGTGGGGGTAGAATCGTATTTGGCTGGAGTAGCCGAATCGTAATTACCGATTTATTTATTTTATTTTATTTTATTTATGGAGGAGGGACGGCGCAGAAAGAGAAGCCATAAAATCCCAACCGTATATTTGTTTATTTATTGGTTTTGGTAAATTAAAAAACCAGCAAAACCCAATAAATAATATAAATAAAATTTTGTTTTCTTAAAAAAGGAATTTTGACACGTGGTTACGTGAAATTGGCAGGAGCTGTTCATTAAAAACGGTGGTCCCCATTTTAATTTCCCAATCGTTTGGATCCGCGAAGGTGATTGGACCACGGATTAGTGGGTCCTATGTTTACCTGTGGGACAGTGGGATTAGAGGGGCCATCCACGCGTCGTGATTTGGACCGGAAGATCTTGGACTAGAGCTCGTTTGGTACACGGTGGATAGAAGGGGAGGAACACCTCCGTGACCGTCGGCTGGCATTGAGGACTCATTGCGTTCATGAATCAGAACTTGGAATTGACAAATATATCCCTACCAAAATAGAGAATATTAAGGCTCAGCGATATTGGAAGGAGTAATCGAACATAGAACCTCAGATGAGGGGTAAATAAAACCTAACTTATTTAGATAGACGACGCCAAATTTCATCAAAGCGTATGTGGATACAGGGGAAGAATTTGTTATGATCAAATTCGGTTTGCTTCATTTGTTTCAGCAACTACAGGGGAAGAATCCAGTTTTCCGGCAATGAAGCCGATTTTAGAAGCTCTGCTTGGTGTACGATCAAAACAATGCACATAATCTCAATCGCATCGTAACCGAAAATACAAAAGACTCAAATCACATTGCTCGCCTGAGACTCAAATTAAATCAGTAAAAGGTATCAAATAGGCCACTCCGAAGCCACTCACTACTATGGTCTGGTGGTATTCCTCTATAAACCAAACAATTTTCAAAGCAACATTTGTCCCAACGGACCACAAATGAGATACAATACAAAGTTACAAACGGTTCGGTGCACCAACTCGACATATACATTTAGTGACTTCTTATTTCATACAATGGGTCAGTAAGAACGGGGATTAGGCATTGAGCGTGTATGTCAGAAGTCATATAGTATATCCCAAGGCATTCACATTTTCTCCGAATCTGTCTCAAGTTCATAAACCAACAAAAAACCTTCGACAGGGAAAACCTGAACAGGTGCAGCAGGTCCTTGTAGAGCGACTCCTCAAAGCGAGCTTCCAATTGCTGCAGCTTCAAAAAAAAAGGTACAGATTGTGTTGAGTGAAGAGCCAATCAGATTGCTTGAAGAAGTCTAAAATCCATCCAATCACTTTGCCCCCACATCTGAGAGTGGAGGAAGAGAAGTAAGAATTGAGAAGCATGGGAGAAGGCAAGCACAAAAGAATGCTCAAAGATGTCTAAAATCCACCCAAATCACTTTGCCCCCACATCTAGGATAACTGACGAATGTAAATAATGTAATCGAAAAACAGTATAAGGAACTTCCATCCTTCAGCTCCACAAAATATAGTGTGTTTGAGAAGTAACCCGCCACAGTGGTACACAGTCAAACAATTACGTAGTCTCAACCAGAAATCAATAGGCGGTAGGCCCACATCCATTCCAAGTTAATCCTTGAATTACATAGTTCAGTATGTGAAAAATGATCCAATATGAACTTTCCCACTCTGTTCATAATTCTTACAAATTTATTATCTTATTGAGTGTCCTTTTCCTTCATTCAACTTTTGTGTGTGCCCTGTATGTGTGTAAAGAATTTGGAAGACTCCATTAACCAAAACTTACCGCTATTACTGTGAGAGGATTCATCATCTTTTTTCGCTGGAACATGTTGTTGAAGAAACTCCTGGACCGTTCTCCAATAATCGTCACCACCAGCAAGCCAAGTATCCATATGCATGCCAGTGGGAAATTCCACAAAAACACACTGCTTATTATGGGCAGCTGCTTTGGCATACAGCATTTGTAAATGGGATGGAGGAATCATCTCATCTTGCAAGCCGGATAGAAAGAGGATTGGCTGCTTAACCTGCATTTAGATAGTCACACGTGAGGGACAGAACATTAAAGTAATGACAGAAGAAATGTGTCTCCTCGCATTTTGTTGATCTTGAGGCGATTGCTGTTTAGAAAGGGTAGTTTTTTACATCTTTCATGTTTTATTGTTACTAACATTTGCTGAAATGCAATACTGGTGCAGGTTTTGTTGAAAACTTGACTTAAAATACGGTTATTTCAACCAGATATCCTGTGTAGGATCAAGCATGGACCAGTACAATCAGAAAACTTGAATATGTAGAAAATTGAAAAAGACCGACGATAAAAGTCTACCATATGTTTCAGGTTTTCATGTCTAATTGCAGGGTCAAACAAGAAATTCTACCACCAAGAAAGCTCACCTCACCAATGACATCAATTGTACTCCAAGGAGAACGTACGAGAAAATTAAGTACTTTAGGACCTTTTGAACCACTGCCTCCAATGAACCACTTCAAGAAAGGAAATAAAACTCCAGCCAAGTCCAAAACAGATGTGAAAGTGTTTTCCAGTATCAGTGCAGCAACCTACAATGCATAAGCATAGAAAAACTATCGCAGCCTACCAACTCAAAATATAAAATTTAAGTACCTTAAATGGTGGCGAAATTTGCAATACTCGAAGGAAGTGAAAAACATTAAGTTGCAACAGATTTAATAGAGTGATACCTTATCAGGGTTGTTTTTCGCAACCACAGCTCCAACTGCACCCCCAAGTGACCTTCCAAAGACAACTATTCTAGATGTGTCAATGTCAGTCCTCTGCGATAGGTGATCCAATGCAACCTAACAGAAAGAAAGAAAGATAAGTATAAAACAGCGCTGAAACATGAAAATAAGAGTAGAATCATCATACAACTGTAAGTGAATAGCATACCTGAGCATCTTTTATGATCCCGTGCTGAGAAGGATATCCTTCACTTGCTCCATAACTGTTGTTTATATAGATGAAAACTAGCATGAAATAATAGTATAATACTATTGGTATACATAAAATAGCCCAACTTTTCTTTCCAACCATCACATATCACTCAAATTAAGCTGGTTTCAAGATAACAAAGCAACAAGAAAAAACCCGCACATACCCTCGATATGAAAGCATAAACACGTTGCATTGCAGTTTTTGTAACATTATGTGGACCATTTCAAGACGATGAGCAATATCTGCAGGCCAGTGGTCAAGGCCAATAAAGCAAAAAGAACCCCCAATTCCCCATTAAGTTCATGAAAGTTACATGTAAACCCGAATGAAAAACCACGAAAAACAACACACGATGTTAATGTCCTAATTATAGTAACAAAGTCAACGACTATTCATAAAGAAAAGGATACTTCCAGCATTTTCTTGGAAAAACAATAGGGTTGGACCTGCAAAGCAAGCAAAGTAACTTTAGAAGCCCTCAAAGAACATCAGAATCTTACAATCACAGCTGTGCCTTGAGTTCTAAGAAATACTGAAAAACTCGAAGGTAGCTCAAAATAACAGTTTAATTTTTGAAGTAAACACCTAATTACTTGTAATTAAGACGAATTATATACAAAATGAATAGGGATTACTGTGTGGAACGCATGCATTTCTAGTGAGCTGTAGGCTAAATTAACAAAAACAAACACAATTCGCTAGCTGGTTTGAGTAATTCACTAAGCCCCATAACCAACGAAACCCTAATTGTTTCAGCAAAACCAAAAACCCAAATCCAATTCAGCAGAATTCAGAGCTCATCCAAATCAAAACAAAACATGAAAGTGAAAAAAGAATCGGGTATGGAGAAGCGGATCGGACCTCGGCAGAGGGGGAAGAGCTTGATGAACCAAGCGTGGAGGCGAACGCCGTCGGAGGACTGGAGCCAGACGTCCTCGTAAGTGAGGTGGAGGCGGGCGGGGGTAATCGGGTAGGACTTGGTGAGACCCGGCAAGACGGGGACGTAGACGAGGCGCTCCTGGAGGGCGACGAGCAATGCCATGCCGGCCACCACCAGGCCTCCCACTCCATAGATCAGCGCGCTCACGTACGACACCATGGCTGCTGGGTGTGTGGAGCTTTTTGCCGGGTTTGGTTTTTCGGGTTGTTCTAATCTCCAGCTCCTTCTTTAACCATCTGGAAAGTGCAAAGTGGAAAACTGAATTGTCGTGAGAATTGAATTTTTGCGGGTTGAAAATTCTGGATTTTTTTAAGAAAAACTAATGATTTGAAAACTTTAAGGGTGAACGATAAAGATAAAATAAAAAGTAAAGTGAATAGTATCAGATTTGATTTTTTAGTGTAAAAATGTGATTTTTCGTTAAAGTGAACAGTACCGTGGGATTTTCGTTAAAATTTCTATTTTTTTAAAACGATGATAGGGCCTGTCGCTTGGTTTGCAACTATACTATGATATTTTCTGTAGTACTTCATGGTCTCGAAATTTTGTCGGTCAGTCGAAAACACGTTCCAAAACATGTGTTATAATATAATTAGTTGAATTTACTTTTAAAGTTTCTAATTATATGAACATACTTGCCATATAATACTACGGTCTAATAGTATTCATCTTCACTTGTAAGTGAGAAGTCTTAGGTTCGATTCTCGCCAAAGATGAATTTGAATCATATTATTGCTAGCTCATTGTAAGGTTAAGCTCATATCCTCCCCTTAATGTAAAAAAAAAAATTATCATTTGTTCAAAAAAAAAACATACTTAATAAACCAAGCCGTGCTTCTGGCACATTTAAAACTCTCTCCATGGTCAAATACTTCAAAATTTTTATGCTTTTTTTTTTTTTTGTCAAAACTAGAAAATCAAGGTCTAACGCTTAAACTGAACAAAACCAAAAAAATCAAGATTTAACGGTTGAGAAATTCAATCAGAAGCACCATAGAATTGACCTAGGTCAAGCCAAGTTAGTAAAGTACTAGTAAATTAGAGTAATTTAGGGCTTATTTGGTATATTTCTTAAGTTCAACTTTTTTAACTGAAAAACACTTTTTGAATTTTAAGTGTTGAATTCTTGTTTGGTAAGATTCTTAATAAAAATTGAATTCAAAACTAACTTAAAAACATATGTTATTTCTTAAAAATACTAAAAATGAGTTTTTAGAGTTTTTTCTGCTTTCTTCTCAACATCTTTTTTTTTTGCTCTCTCTCCTAACCCTTTCTTTTTGAATTTTTTCTCTCCAAACCCTCTGTCCTATCTCCCCATGTCACATCCTATCCTCTCTCTCTCTCTCTTCTCAGCCTTTGTCTCATCACCCTCTCTTTCTTATCACTCCTCACCTTCTCACTGTAATTTTTTGCTCTCTCCCTCACCTTCACCTCCTCGCCCTCTCCCTGTCTTTTTCTCTCCTCACCAACTATTTCCTCTCTCCTCCAATTTCTACTCATGGTAGTTTGAATTCAAACCAAAAAATTTATTTTCAAAAACTCAACCAAATTGATTTTTGAAATTTTGAGATTTAAAAGAAAATTATTTTTAAGGGATGTTATTTGAAAATTATTTATAAGAACAAAGTTTTTGGATAGGATATCAAATGGACCCTTAGTTTGTCAAATTATTTGGGAAAAAATAATTCGATACCAAATACCATCATGATACATTAGCGACATTTTGTCGAGGAGAATCCTTGGCTCCGTACGTGTAAAGAAAATTACTTAAATTAAACATCAAAAAGAGTAATTTGGAATTGTTCTCTTACAGACAAATCACAGCTTCGCGTAAAGAGTAATGAAATGGGTGCGAGTCCCAGGTAAGGAATTGTTCCGAGAATGCTTCAGCATCAAGTTATCAACTTTTAACCCAGAAAAACATTATCATCCAAACTTTTTTAACCCAAATAAATATATAAATAAAACATCCATCATCTGCAAGGAACTTGCCACACAAATGTAAAGTCGTACATATCGGAATCGAATCAAACCAAACCGTTCTTTCGCGACATTCACGACGCGCGACGCAGTGCTTAGTCGATTTGAATCAAACACAATCTCATAACATCAAGGTTAACAGCCTAGACTTAGAACAATAGGGAACACATATGAAACCTACGAGATTACAGCATCTCTAGATGCCACCATTTTGTTAGAAGCACGAAGGGTGGAATGTCAAGTGAGAAAAGCCAAGGATGAATTGCCTAACCGGTGAGAACAGGACGGTCTTGTTTGCGCTGACCTCTCACCGGACAACAGAAGCACAGTGCTGGTTTCCAGCACGCATAAACCCGCCAGGGAACTGCATTGCTCCAGTCATATGGGGAGGGATGCCTGAGAACCTGCGATCTGGTTGCTGAAAGTTGTCATTGGTGTTGGAAACACTAGTCATGTCTGAGTGGAGTGCAACACTAGGGAGGAAATCACTGCTTCCCGAGTGATTACTTTCTGTGCCCCCTGTATCTTTCTGATGTGAGTTGATGGAGTCCGAAACATGGTGGGTGTTACTGGAGGGGTTCTGGTCTGACTGCTGTTTTGTGCTGAGAAAACGTCCACCAGAGCCCCTTACCCTATTCACGGCATGAAGATGGCGAGACTCATGGAGATAAGGCTGCATTGATTTAAAAGTGACATCAAAACATGGGTTAAGGCACGGTTTGGATGGATGAAGTATCATTTGTTACACAACCGCTGATTCTCTTCCATTGACAAGGTCAGGATGAGTAACATGAGATTCTGGTGTCCAAACTAAGAACACGTACTTCCATATAGAACCAAATGCAGCAAAGGAATCAAAATGAATAATAACTCGGTAGACGTACATACCTTTCGAGCTTTGAGGAGTTTGTTATGAGCCTCCAACTTTGCACGGGACTGTCTCCTTCTGAGGATTCCGTGGTATTGTTTTGCATTGACGTAGATGGGTCCATCTTGTGCCAGATCGGGAGGCAATAGAACTCGTGTAGGTGCCATCCCAACCATATGGGACTGAATTAAGTTAAATTCCACTTATAAGCTCATAAAAGGTAGTGACAATCACAACAAATAATGAAAAACTAATTAGCATAATCTGGACGATGGCACTCAAACCAACATAAAATTGGATGTCTCCAATCAGATGCACATCTTAAGCGTTAAAACCAGCATCATTTCCTTTGACAAAATACGGTGAGAGAATATAATCGGACACCTTCTGGCAAATTAACAATGTCCACTTTAATGTAATTGTTTTCAGATATGACTGAGTGGGGGAAGCATTGTAACTACAAATCAACGGAAAATGAAAACAATGTGCTCAATAAAAACTAACCATCGCCTGTGGTCCATATGCAGTCAAGAACCCGCTGAAGTAAGGGTCGACATAAGGATATGGTACACAACCCTGGAAGAAAGAGACGCACAAATTAACATCCATCTAACAGGTTAAATTCCGGGTATAACAGCTCAACCTACCACTAAATTTCCGTGACTAACTTGAGAAGGATTCAAAATGAAATCTTGATTACTCTGCAAGAGAACTGGCTTCATGTTGCCTTCTGCATCCTTATCACATGTTTGAACTTCACCTGGGTTCAAGGGCAAGAACCACAGAAGAACTAAGTACACGAAAACAAGGGGAACACAGAATGATATACAGCTACTACACATGAACATAAAGCATGTACCATACGGAAAAAATGATAAAGGTTTTATATGACAACTATCACATAGCATTCTCTTCTTTTAAACGTAACTTTTACAATAAGATCATAAACCAGGAGTCTGTATACCAGAATCTGATGAATTGCTTGGATCTTGAGAGTGACCGATTGATTGGGTTATGGATGATGATCTGTGGTCTGTTTGTAGTTGGAGTCCTAAATGCTTTGCGCCATGATGAACTTGTGGCGGAAATTTCGCTTTGAAGCTTACATCTTTGGATAAAAGTTGTGGAACTTGTTCACTTGGATTCCACGACATGGAATTAGTATAAAGGGGCATTGCCACGGAACTCTGGTTGAAAATGTTCTTGTCCAACTTTTGAGTTGTTGGTATAGATAATTCTATCGTCGTGTCCTGAAACACATGCAAAATCGGAAAGATCCTTAATGAGGATGTAAGCACAACCTCACACTCACAGATTATCAACTACAACTAAATACATACACACACGTAATGGCTATGTATGTAAGCATACAATCGCGTTCTTCATTATAACACCTCAGCAATCACACCAATATCGCAAACAAAACAACATAAGAAAACTCACCGACGAACTGGAACTACCCAACAGATTATTCTATCCTAACCACATATTCAACACATATCAAATGATTAATATATTATTTTGGCCGGGCAGAATCCACGGCATCTCTCCTATTTCGAACCACATTTACATCAGAAAACGGCATCTCTCCTATTTCGAACCAGATGTACATCGGAAAACGAAGCATTTACAGCAAGCAAGTTGGTGTTCCTGTTTCTACCGTTTAAACGAAAAATCAGACTCCAAATACTCAGAACACGCTAAGAACACCAAGAAGTGGTTTTTCCAAGTTTATATAGATTGCAATTAATATCTCAATTACCATGTAAGGAAAAAACAAGGTTTAGAAAACCAGATCCAAAATGTCAGTAAATACTACAGAGAAATTTACATGCACTTGCAGCATCAGTATGCAACAAATTAGACCAGCAAAAACAGATCAATGGGAGATTAATCCGGAAAATTAGTAAAAGGACTTGAGATAAATAATAAAGGATGAAAATAAATAAAATTTAAATAAAAACAGAAAATATGCAGTAAATGTACAAAAATGGAAATAAAAACAAACCCAAAACAGGTATAAACCAGAAACAGGTAAAGGAGACAACTTTTCTACTTTCCCATCTTCAGAAGCACCTGCAAACAAAACTAAAAGATCTCAAAATCCACATGCAACCAGTAAATAGCAAATAGAAAGCAACCCACTTGGATTCTACACCCATAAATAATTAAAAATACCATAAAATAAATTAACCCATAAATGAACCCATAAAAGAAACTAGAAAGGCAAGAGAGAAAATGAGCAGTAGGAGAGAGAGGGAGGGGAGAGAGAGAGAGAGAGAGAGAGAGAGGGGAGAGAGAGAAGGGAAGGGAGACCTTTGGGATCTGGTAAGGGATGAATAAGCAAAGAATATAGGTGTAGGGAAGAACTTGGACATGTCTCCTTTCCTCCAACTCTGTCTAAATAAAAACCACTCTCTCTCTCTCTCTTCTTCTTCCTCCTCAAAGACTCAATCTTTCTCTCTCCTCACTCTCTCTCTCTTCAATATATTTTCCTTCTTGGGCTTTGCTGCTGTGACAACACAACACACACAAAAATCATAAATTCCTAATTGAAAGCACTTGCCACCTACCCCCTCACCCTCTCCCTCTCCCTCTCCCTCTCACTCACTCTCTCTCTCTCTCTCTCTCTCTTTCTCTATATTTTTCTTGTATTTTTCAAGCTTTCGTCTTTATCTTCGTCTTCCTTTAGTGGTGGCCCCACTAGCACGCCCCAAACGCACCCTTAACGCTTGGCTGCATTCACATTCCTTATCTCAGCCGACCTTCACTGTTTTCCTCACTTGTTTCCCACGCTCGCATTTCTCACGCGCCGCAACAACTGCACGCACATTATTCTGTGTTACGCTTCCATCCGGCTGGAAAATGTATCCCGTGCACCGTGCGGCGAGTGAACTTATCTGCGTGATGATTCTACAGGAGAAATTATTATGAGAACTTTAACGAAAAATTTTCGGTACCGTTTATTTTAATAAAAAATTACATTTTTACATTAAAAAGTCAATCTTAGTACTATTTATTTTACCTTTCATTTTTTCGTTATCGTTAAAACTCAAAATTTTCAAGTTTTTTTCATTAGTTTTTTTAAATTATTTATATATTGTTTGTTTTTTTATTAATTTCCTTCAAAATTTGCAAAATATAAGAAAGTATTCTATGACCAATTAAGATAACTCCAAAGGAAAAGACACATCAACCTAAGACGTGATTAGGATGAGGTTTAATATTTTTTAACCTAAGACACATCATTCTATCACCTAATTCTATAAAAACGACATTAAAAGCATCAAACGTTTTCTTCAAATGAACGGGAAAATTGTTTTCTAGATGATGATGGGATGAAAAAGTTCGCGTTCGGGCTGTAACGTGTTAGAACTTGTTGTTTCTTTCTTGACTTTTTACTTGCTCTTTTTTTTTTTCTTTTTTTTTTTTTTTTTGAGAATTTTAACAAAAAATTACATTTTTACATTAAAAAATTGTACTATTCATTTTACCATTTATTTTGTCCTTATCATTAAAACTCAAAGTTTTCAAATCATTTTCATTAGTTTTTTTTTTTTTTTTACAATAAAAAGAGAATACCAACAACAAAACGCAAACAGAAACGTGACGAGTACGGTTAATTCTCAATCACGTCCAAATATCGAAACGACTATAATCATCAGAGTGTGTAGTGTTTTGTACACCAATTAACGGCTCAAATCATCGCGAGCAAGTTGGGTATGATATGATGACGATGACAATTTGTGCAGGATTGGACGCCTCAAGTCCTCGCCTCATCATCAGAGAGTGCGAACGTTGCCAACTCTTGAAAATTACACAAAAGGCCGCTTTCTTGTCGGATGTTTCGAGCACAAGTGCAACATCACTGTTGCAAACAACACGAAAAGAATACTCCATCTCCATTTGATCGTTATTGAGCGTTTTGATGCATAGAAGTTTCTCATTCTCGCTCCAGATCTTTTCGTCATGTTCTCGAATCACCCGTAGCTCCATAAATTCTTCGCTCAATATCTTTTCCTACAAGCATCGAATAACATTATTTAATTTTTAGTTAAAGAACCATAACTGCAATTCAGTCATAGTTCAAATACCATATCTACACTGAGAAATGCTAAAGAGACTCTTTTAAAGTGGGATTCATCATGAACTCTCTGTCATCTCATGTTTTTGACACAATTCTCGTGCCAATTTTATAAAATATTGTGCTAAAAACATGAGATGACAGATAGTTCATCAAGAGTTCTATTTTTAAGAGAGTCTCCTTAGCTAGATTTCTCTGGCTACAATCTACTCCTTGTTTTGCTAATCCTTGTAGGGTTATTATTCTTTTCCTACAAGCATCAACGGGTTTTCAACTTTCTGTGTCCAATGTATTTCCTAGTTTGATTGGAAAACTTGCAAGAAAAGAAATAGCGTTTGATTAATTCTATAGCTAGTAAATCAGTTTCCTGCTTCCACATGGGGAATTACTAGATTGTAAAATTATGATTTGTCTCCTATAGGGTGGCAACATGTCGTATTCTGATTAGCAGCGAGACATGCCATATTGAATCGAATAAAATTAATAACTAGTTATTCAGAAATATTACTCTTATCATATATTTGTATCATCTTTTTAATAGAGATAAGATCTACATGTGTTGGTGGACTTTTACCTCCATTAAAGAGATGTACAAATAATGATACGAATATGTGGTAAGTGAAATATTACTCTTTAGTTTGGTTAAAGATTAACTATACTTTTCAAGTGATTAAGCTAAACTAAATTGTTTGAATTCATTAGGTTTGGTTATGTCCAAAGCTGACACACTCTATAATACAGATGGAGGTATTATTAGGCCACATCATTGTATTTCTGCAATAAAAACGTGAATAAAAGCTAGGGTTGAGGTAGAATTAAATGTCTCTTGAAAAAATAAGAAATAAAACCCATATATCATCAATATCACCTCTGAAAATGGGTACTCAATCATTTGGTTTTTTTTTTTTTTTTTTTTTTTTTTTTTTTTATCAAGGAATTTTACCAAAACAACAAACATTACAAACAAAGGCCCATCTACAAAACAAACAACACTAACGGATGGACCTCAAAGCAAAAACCTCAACCCAAAGGTTGAGCCCACAACAAAACACAGAAAACAACACACAGAAAGAAAGAAACCCTAACCGCCCTGTTGCTACCACAGCAAAACACATTGCCGTCGTTGATTGTCACCAAAACAAGGTAATGAAGAACAACAAAAGGATGAACTTGAAACACCAGCCCCAAGCTAAGTTGTGAGTGACATGATCGGCAATATTTCCCGGATTTTTTGTCGCCGGAAAACTGAAAATATAATCCGGCTCATGCCAGCTCTCTAGTTCCACTAGCTTGGATACTTTGCACTCTTTAAAATTGTAAAATATCATTTTCCCATGTTCCTTCACAAGCGCAACGTCACTGTCGCAGAATGCTACAACGGAAGTCCCTCGGGTGCTTAGTCTTTTCCTCTCACTCCATAATTTTTCTCGGCGGTCTTCCATTATCCAGTATTCCATGAACTCATCACCTCCTTTCCGAACCAACGCGAGACGGCCTTGGTAAGCGGTTAAACTGTACTTCCAATGCACGTCGTTGCACATAGGGTGCGGTAGCGCGAAGGTTTCCCAGGTTTCTTTGTCTTGATAGAAAGCCAGTATTTGGTTGTTGGTAAGATGCCAGTACAGCGCACAGCACGCTGAAACAGGTGACTTGGTGTCCAAGAAAACCAAGTGAGGTAAAATCACATCGTTCAGCTGCTTCCAAGACCAAGTGTTTGAATCAAAGACTTCGCATATAGAGTGGTTTTCATATGAGGGGTTGGTCTCGGGCTTCGATAATCGAATAATCTTAAACCAGCTGCTCAAAACTGGGTTCGAACTCGACCTCAACACGGTAACAGCAGTGCCCCGAGTAAAATACCTTGTCTTAGGGTTTGGTATTTGTTTCCAGTATTGAGCAGTAGGAGCGCAAACAAAGTAGCGAGGAATCTTATGGTTTTTATGGCTCACGCCAACGAGTAAACCTCGATCGGCGGCTTCAATACTGTAGGGAAAATGTAAGAACCTAAGCGAAATAGTTTTGGAGTTGTCGATGTTATCTTCCACTGGTAAGAAGGTGCAAACACGGTTTGGGTAGAACTTGCTCTGAAGGAAGAAGCCATATGTTGTGTTGGTTTTCTCACAAAATAGTTTGAAGGAGTCATAGGTGGCGTGGTACCATTCCTTCGAGACAAGTCTGCAACTGCCTAGGGTTTCCGGGGATATTCGGGTTAAAATATGGGAACGTATAACGTCGGAAGGGAGAGTTGGTGAAGAAGAAGCCATTAGAGAAAAGTGTGTTTTTCTTTAACACTGGTTGAGAGAGAGAGAGAGAGAGAAGAGAGAGAGAGAGAGAGAGTATCATTGGTTTTATATTCAGCGAGAGAATATCAGAGATGCTTTTTACTAGTCCTTGATGGGTTTGGAGAAGGGGTAACGTAATGATTCTTTTTCTTTCAACTTTCTGATATCCAATGTATGTCCTTTTTTGATTGTAAAACTTGCAAGAAAAGAAATAGCGTTCGATTAGCATTCGAACTTGTAACTAGTTTCCTGCTTTCAGATGGGAATTAAGGAGTAGCATTCTTTCTCGTGAAATTAAGATTTTAAAGGATTTTAAAGGAGAGAATTGTTATGGGTGTTCTAAAATTTTCATTCTACACTCTAAACTTTCTATATTTAGAAAGAAAAATATACTTGTGAGGAGTGTAGAATGAAATTTTTAGAAGTGATAGATTTGATAGGATTTAGGAGGATTTAAGACTCCTACAAAATTCATATGGATTTTAAAAAATTTTAATAGATTTAGTTTGTAGATTTTGGTGGATTGTGGTGGATTTTTTATTTTTTATTTGTTCTTGTTTTTTCTTCTTCTTTCTGGACACAATACAAAATCAAATCAAACTGGAGGTGTGTCGAGCATTGGTGCGAACAAACGGCAGCAAGAGAGTGGTTCTAAGGTAGAGGGTACAGCAGTGGCAAATTGAATGGGTTGAGCAAAATATTCAAGTATGGGCTTCTGGATGGAGGTACAGGAGGAGAACTCAAGATCTGGGTTCGTCAGCACAGCGGTGGACAACAGCAGGGGCAGATGGAAAAGGATTTGAAATCGTAGGCGGTAAGGTTGGATTTTTTTTAGTTTTGGTTATATATACTTCTTACTCTCAAATCTCACAAAACCCACAACTTATTGAAATCCTCCAAAATCTTAATTTTTTTTTTAATACACTTAGATTTGGATGGATTTTAAAATCTTTTAATTGACTACACCTTTATTTGAATGAATTCTAAAATCCTTTAAAATCTTTTAATTGACCACACTAGGAATTTAAATTTAAAATCCTCTCAAATCTGAGTTTGACTACACCCCCTAAATTTCTCTTTTTTATTATTTGAATGGCTACAATTAAGTCACATTAATATCTTGTTTTGACTTCTTTATAGAGAGAAAGACAAAGAGGAAAGTGAAAGAGAAGGAAAGAGGAAGGAAGGAGATTTGAAGGACAATATTTTTTTTGGGTAATGCTAGGAAGATTAAATTTAGAGACAAAATTTTGAAAACTAAAGGACATAAAAGTTAATGATTAATTTATTACTTAAGAGTTGATAAACGTGCTCATTCTTATTTGTAACACATCATTTAGTTCACAAATTTATATCTAAATTTGTCTTCCTAGCGTTACCTTTTTTTGGGCTAAGAAGGCTAATGAAAGACAAAGCAAGAAATTAAAATTTTGATTTGGAGATTCAAGTTAGGCCACTTGATTAAAGTAATGTGTATGTACTTTTTTCCTCACATATAAATTTGAACATAAACGAATCAAAATTACCATTTTAAATATATCTTCAATATTCAGTCCTTTATTTTATTGAGTTCAACCATTAAAATTTAGGATGAATTACCGATTTAGTTCCTATACTATCACCTCAGTGAAAATTTGATGCCTGAATTTTTTTTTTTTTGTAAAATAAGTCCCTTAATTCATTAAAAATTGCTAATTTCCTCCTTACTATTATATTCAAAGTTATTTTATCAAATTTTCAACAACTTAAGTTACTTGACACACTTTAAAGTACAATACTATCATTTTCTCACCTTTAAGCTTTTAACATTTCATATAAGTTGCGAATCTAACATTTAATTTACCTTCTAAAGTTAACTCTATACTCTATTTCTTTATAATAAAAAAAATTGTCAATCTACCCTCAAATATGTATCAAATGCAAGTAATGTGACTTAAATTGAAAAAAATTGAATAGTAGTAGCTTCAAATCTAATATTAGAAATGCAATTGGCAAATTTTTATAATTCAATGACTAGTTTTTCTGAAAAAATAATTTAAAAACCTAATTTTAACAAGTGATAATTTAAAGACTAAATTGGCAATTCACTCTCAAATTTAATTTCTAATCATTTCAACCAATTTCGTAAATTTAATTACCCATTCTAATATGATTAAGTAGTTTAAATTTCATCATGTCAAAAGTAATACTAATAGTGATTTACCTTTAAGGGAAATTAAAACATATAAAATCTTTGTGAAGATTTCCAAAATGTTGTAAATATGTTCACGAAAATAACAAAGGCTATGGAGCAGTGAAATACTGCATAATTACAGGTACTAGAACTGGAGAAGCATTACATTAGTCAATTAAATGGATTTATAGGCAATTTCCAACAAATTAATCGAACATCCAAAATTCCAACCAGCTATATATCAACTGTAAAGTTAGCTAGACCTAAATTGGTAGGAGCCAGGCATGTCGTGGGATCCGATTTGATCCGAATCTTGAAGCCGTTTCTTGGCTTCTTGAAGCTATCAAGACTGCAGAGTACAGATACATGACAATATAATCTTGAAAGTGTTTGTTTCAGCAATTTGCTATTCACTTCTTAGGCTTCAACGAAAGTACATGAACTGGCGCTTTAATCACAACCGACACCATTGGAAGCCGATAATTCATCAGGTGCATCTTGAAGCACCGGATAACCTGAAAACAAAGGTTGAAAGAGGCAAGTTGAACAAAAGAACAGTTTTCCGCCTTCAGAAAACATAGCTTTGACCATTATGTAGGTAGTTTAAAGCAATAAAAGGTGCATGTGATTGTATCTGTATTGTTTGTGTGTGCGTGCGAGCGCAAGGAGAGAGAGAGAGCGCTTTATAACTCACCATGTAAATCAGAGATCTAAGTTGATTCTTTCAGACCATTTGAAAATATCAGAGTGCACTTTGTCTCCGCCCAATTCGTCTCCCGTAGCACCTGCTGCCACTCTTAAAACATCCTCGATCAAAGCAAAGTTCCCCATTATGTCAACATGAGCACCACTTTGGGTGCCTCGTCCCTCAAGAAGATTAGCCGGAGGAGCATGATCATATTCCCTTATGTAAGTAGGGATGCCTGCAGGATTGAATCGGGTCTTACCCCTCCAACCTTTAGCACACATGAAACCTGCACTCAGAACAGGAACAGTTTCATCGCCATCAGTGGAAAATATTCCACCTTTTAAACAAGGGTCCTCACTTCCACCCTCTGCTGAGGTATCTATCTGAAATGGAATGTAGCATTCAGCACTAGGAGTTAACTTGTATACATATGCTCTCTCTGTCGGGATTCCAACTCCATACATGGAATAGATCTCCATGTCCGGAGCATTTGGTAATCTGCACAAGCAGTCAGAGGTTTAGGCGCCACACTAACAGATTATTTGCTTAAACAGTGAACACAAGCCCAGAACAACTAAATAAACAATACATGAACAAATGAAGTGTTTATTTTATGATAATAAGAGCCGGAAATTTAAGTATATAAAGCTTTTTGATTGAAAATGGAAAATTTGAATGAACATACAGGACGTGTTTGGAGCGTGACTGTCTTCCCACTTTAGGTAAAGCATTGGGAAGCAGTTTCCCAAAACAACCATAGTGAATTTTTTACTACCTAGGCAAAACTGGGGCATTTCCTACTTAAGGATTCATCTCTGAGCATATAAAAGGCATTGGAGAATGGTACGTGCAGATACAATTTAAAGCACTAATACTGGCTACACTCAATTAAGGATCGCCAAAAGATGGAAAACGAGATTATTCAATATATGATTCACTAGGGGGAAAGCTGATAATACAACACAAAAACATGAAAACTCACTTTGTTTCTAGGGGATTCGACCAATACTTGTAGTGTTCATATTTTGGGTCATCCAAATTGTCGGCAATCCCATACGAAAAATGATTATCCCCACGTGCCATCAGCTTGGGGGCAACAAAATGAAAGAGATCCAAAATTGATCCAGCTGTGTAGACCTTGTAATCTGCAACGGCTTTGACACCACCAACACCCATTTCATGGTACTCCGTCCATACATCACACTGGGTAGCATTTGCAAGGTAATTACCCTTCACAGCGTCCTGCCAATCACGCACAAGTCAAAGTGATACACATTAAACAGTTGTGATAGTATGTATCTTGAGATTCTAAGAAAAGATAAGACAGTACACATCTTGGAAGACGAACAATCCAGGCAACCTCCTTCACATTTTTATGAATAATCCCATATTAAAAAACAAATGACTAAACCAAGATGCTAGGTAAACTACTAAACGATGGTACAATTATAAGGGCAAGGGGACATATATACTTCTAATGGAATGCCTTTGGTTAATTATACTTGAGCACAGAGCAATACCCTAAAATCGATCATCTCAATCTTGGAGGAATCAGCCTCCGCTACATCTTTCCCAAATGATACAATCCTCCCATAATTTACTATCTTTTCAACTGCACCGTTTGTATCGTTATTCTTCACCTTCTTTGCACTACAATTGCAGTATCCTTCAGGTGACCAATCAAGGCCACCCCAAATAGTGTCCCCGCCTTTTGGTATCATTGACATGGTTGCATCCCATGTACGGGTCATTCGCATCATATGTTGTAAGGTTTGGAGGCCAAAAACATCCTTATCCAAAACACCTGGTGCGAAAGCCCTGCAATAAAGATTCACGGTTGATCAAGAGCCCAAAGCAGGGTACAAAAATGCATACATGTTTCTAGCAGACTAGATAAAGCAGGACACAACCATAATTCACATTTCTAGGCAGACGAATATGGTGCAAAAGTAAATGAGATAAACCTGGCAACTGCAATATCTCTGGCTTCCATTGAGAAAATTCCCGCAATGGCTTTTGGAACCCCTAGAAAGGGTCCACCAATGTTCATTACAGCTTTAATATGCTTCGCACACCAATCTGACCCACCCCCACCACCCACTGGTCCCGGTGCCTCAACCCACTTCATGAAATGCAAAAAGTACAGAACACCCATTGAGTGAGGAATAACAACCACCTTGTTACCGCCATTTGTGGCTACCATAAGCTCTATGTTACTCTTTATCCTGCTTAAAGTTTGGTCCCTAACCTGACAAAGGCAATCAAGCAGATAAATACAATATGAGTCATTTTTCATGGTAAAATCTGTCGTGCTACGATGAACAAAGAAACTGTAGGAATTTCCATCACAGGAAGCTAAATGGGTTACAAAACAATACCTCAGTATTTTGAAACGATAGTCTCCAATCATATGACGCCATATACATTGTTTTCTCTTCATATCCAATGCGAGCCAAATTTGCAATCAAAACTGCCCACACAAAATAACCTGGTGCAAAGTAATCAGCTGCCACAAGGCCAGAAACAGGCCTGACCCTTATACCTGGAGGGTCCAGTCCAGTCTCATTATCCAGAGACATGTGCTCAACCCAGCACAACGGTCTGCGAAAGATGAAAGGAAACATGGTTGACAAGAATCGTGATGTAAGATTCAATTCCACCACCAATATTCCAAAACTTCAGAAAACAAATAGGAGATTGACTTCAGAAAACAAATGGGGAAAACCAAAACACCCCAATGATTAGTGTTTCGAGCATGAAATAACTCCATACTTCTTTCGGATAACAGAAAGAAAAAATGAAAGAGTTTCGCATCCACACTCTAACAAGCACCCTCATAACATTTTCTTCACATCTACAATTCAAAAAGTTTATCAATCTACTTTTACACATGGCATATAGTTGAATTAGGTAGCACTACATTTTCAAGACACCACCCCTATATTCAACTCACTTTACAGATTTAAGTAAAATACTGGTAAATTAAGCAACCTCGCCGCAACGAAAACTGCATTGATTACAGCAAAATCAGCTCATAAACTAACCAACAAACCACCTCATGGGTTCACTAATTAAACTGCTTTGCGCTTTACAGTGATAAGTAAAACAAACAAAAACAGCATTGATTAAGCCAAAATCACTTTTCAAGTATCGAACACATTACCCTCTTAGTATGTCACACTTCCTTCTAAACTACGCCAAATCACTAAATAATCAACAAAAAGCTCAAAGTCCAAAAATCCAAATCAAATTAATCCCCAATTAAATTATTAATCATGTTTTAGCATGAAAATCCCAGAAAGCACTCACCTTTTGTACACTTCACCAAATGTGCCACCCCACAGCCGCTTCCTAAACAATCCATCTGCACAACTATGCCCTTCCCACAATTCGAGTCCGCCCGTGACAATCCCGGGCACAAACACCACCGGGTGCTTCACCGTAAGCCCCTCCTTCCTCAATTTCACCCCCGGCGGGTCCGTCATCGGCCCCGTTATCGCCTCCGTCACGTACTGCGGAAACGAGGCGGGCATTGCGTTGTAGAGGAAGAGCAGGAACCACCAGATCGAGCATATGAACCCAATGAACCAGCAGCAGCTGTCGACGCACGACCACCTCTGCTGCTTTTCCCCGCCATTTTTCTTGTGAGTGTGCTTTTGCTGCTGCCCCTTCTGCGTTTGCGGTTCCTTTTCTTTCTCGCTCTCGTCGCCAATCGGCGGAGACGGCGGCTCTGAGTCGGAAGCGGCTTTTCCCTTCCTCCGTCTAAGAAACGACATCGTTTTGATAACGGGAGAAAAAAAGTGGGCGGCTTTAAACGCTCTCTCTCCGATGAGTTACAAAGTTCATTTTCTGGTCCCTCGGTGCTCAGCGAAGCAGCTGATCGAACCCCCAAGCCCGAGAAATACGGTTACTATATTTATACACAGCGGCGATGGTAGCTGTGGCGGCGGGCGGAGAGGCCTTCGCCGGCGAGTGGGGATGTGGAGGATTCTGATTGGCTGTCGAACTGGTTGTGTACTTGTGGTTGTGTTTAGAAAATCGGAGGGACTGAGCCTGGTAGCTCCCAGAACCTACAAGGGTCCCACAACACACTGCTCTAGGACACGTGGCGGTAGCCTGTGGGAGATGATGGATGTGATCAACGGTGGTTTAGTTGGGATGACGTTTTCCTTGCTTTAATCTGTGTCCGAGTGAGCATGAAAGAACATAATTATCGACTTCAAACAATTCAGATCTTTGAAATTTGATCAAATAATTAAAGTTTTTATAACTTTTAAAATGGATCCGTATTTTTAACCGTTTGATCAAATTTCAAAAGTTCAAATTATTCAATAAAGATGATTAGGTGAAAGAGATCCGAAAAGAATCCCTTTCCGGCATGAAATGGAAATTAAATTAAGTTTGACTTGTTCTTTTCTTTGAGCGGAACATTTTCTTGTGTAACGCTTTGTGTACTTTATTCTTATTCGTCTTTTTATTTATGATTAACGAATTTTTATTGTATGAATAAAACATATAGATGATTTAGCAATATAATGTGATCATTTCATTTTTTTTATCATCATTAAATTAAAAGACATATATAAAAAATTATTCAGTTTGAAAATCTTTAACCATTTATTTAAAGAAAACCTACAGACAATTTATTATAAAAGTACCACTTGGTACTAAAATGATTAATTAGTTCAACATGTGAAATGATTAAATTATATCAAAATTGAATTATATATATATATATAGACAATTTAGAAATAAACGATTTTAATTGAAATAACCGGTTTTAATTATAATGTTCTAACCGTAAAATTCGTCGCAGGTGGAGACAAATAAGTGCCTTCATTAGAAGACAAGCGTTATCCTTTTCTTTTTTTTATTGGGTGGAGGGCAAATAACATTATTTTAAAGTGCTTTTTTTATTTTATTAGTCGAAATATTTTATAGTGCATGATTATAATATAATTATTTTGTTGACTGTCTCTATTAATATTATTGGCTTTTGTTATTTTAGTAATATTTAGGTTGTCGGCAGCACCGAGATAAATTACAATAACTTTTGGAGAAAAAACCAGATAAAATAGTCTGGACCATAAAGTTGAAGCTGAAGGACAGATTTTTCAAATAAGAGATTTTTCAGTGTGATCGATACACATAATATTACATCACGTGTCATTATATAAATGATAAAATATATATGTTAAAAAATTAATAATTTAAAAAATAAAAATTTTTATTAATTATATAAAAATACGTAATTTACCACTTATGTTTTGATTATAATAATAAAAAAAATTCAAAGGGCAGGTGGGGCCGTTGTGGTTGTGGCCTTCTTTAGAGTCCGGATCTACTGTGCCAGAGCACCCTCTGCTGCATTTTGGTGTGGACAAGTGTCCCTTTACTTGACCACAAGTTAACTCCGTTAACTTCATAAATAAAAATTCAAAGAAAATAAGAAAACCAAACCGGAGAACTCGCAACCCGACGCACATAATCCCGTCAGCCACCCCACCTCCGCCGGAGGCAGCCCCTACCCTCCTCCCTGCCGGCAGATCTCTCTCTTAAAAAAGTGGGCCTATAATTGAAGCGCAAAACCGACTCATTCCTATTTCATACTAAAACCTTGAAATCGAACCGAATGGTTCCGTATCAATTTGGTACATACCTTAAAATCGAACCGAACTGTATTGAATTTTTTTTTTCAATTTGGATTTTGATTTCACTTTCATATCGAACCTAACAAAACCGTGCCCAGGCCGAAATGAGACTAATTACGGGCTTGTTTTGGTTTGCTTAATTTTTTTTAAATTAGCTTCTGAAAAAAGTTAAGGTCTTAATTGAGTTTGGTAAATAAATTTTTTTTTTTTTTTTAAATCATGGTTCCAAAACAGCATAAAACAAAAGCAGCTCTACATGCTTCACAAAAAAATGCCTGAAGGTAGGTAAACGATACCAATTAATTAATGAAACTTTCATATTGACAATCCTAATCCTATCTTCTTTTTTTCTTCTTTTTTTCTTTTTTTTTCTTTTTTTTTACTAAAAACACTTTTACTACTATAGTTTATCAAACATTTACTTACTTTTTTTTCACAGCTGTTTATTCTTGAAACACAGTAGACGCAGTTTTCAAAAACAACACATCAACCCCAAACTAACACTACAGCAGCCCATACTGAAAAATTGAGAGATAATTTGACTTTTTATAACATCAATTTATTTTTAGAAATATACGAACTCATATATAGTACTTATATAATTTTTTTCTATTTATGGTTATATTGAGGTAAAGGATGGTCATGGGTACGTAGTGTGCTAAATTCAGAACCAAAGTTAAGCCTGAGTGCAATTACTTTATTTCAATTTTTACGCGAATCCAACTTTAATGGATCTGAAGTTTAGCCCATTTGAAAAGAGTTTGATTCTTACCCTTTTTCCAATCCAAGTCAAGAATAAAAGGAAAAAAATTGATAAATAGAGGTTAGCCTAACACCTAACTCATGATCAGATATTCGATAATGATTTATATAGTATGAGTACATTATTATCAGAGAAAATTAGAGCAACAATTTATGAACTTTGCCCAATTGGAGCTTTAGTCCCTAAACTTAAAATCCATGAGTATTAGTCGCTGAACTTGTTATAATGTGGAGCAAATGCTCATTTTGGTTAACTACGTTAGAATTTTTATCCATTTCTTGTCCTTTTAAACTCTTTATGTTGGATGGAAGTTCTAAAAGAGTTAGCCATAAGAATCATTGCTTCGTATTATAACAAATCTAGGGATTAATACTCACAAATTTTTAGTTCAAGAACCAAAACTCCAATTGAGCTAAAGTTCAAAACCCATTGCTCCAATTATCTCTTTTTATCATAACATCCCGATTAAATTGAGATGAAACGCTCCAATAACAATCTTTTGTGCCTAAGTAAGTTGCTCTCCATATGTTTGATATAAGAGCATCCTCAATGAAGGGCTTTATATGAGGATAGAAAAGTGGTGGATGTAGCCTAATTTAGAGCTCTGAGGAATCTTTGGGGCTCTAAAAAAGAATCTTTCCCGATAAGGGGCTATATATCTTTCGGCCTCTATATATTTTATTATGTAGTAATTTGATTATGTGGTAAATTTATTATTGCCTTAACTTCTCTAAACTTGATTTTTGGACGTATTATCTTAAATTTTAATTTATGAACTTTTTAACCTAAAAATATTAAAATTCTGACAAAATTAGATTTCATCACTTATACACCATTGTATGTTCTCTTATCTCAATCTTATCCGTTTGTTTGTTTCTTTGAAATCAGACAAGATAAGATTTCGTTTCATAACAATCATTGATTTTGATTATCTTATCTCAATCTCATATGTTGGTTTGTTTTTTATGAAATTAGACAAGATAAGATTTCATTTCATAACAACTGTTGGTTTATTTCTCTGATTGACACTTTCTCCGAAATCAATCAAGATTTTCATTTCATAACAATCATTAGATTGGATTGGATTTTCTTATCACAATTTAGTTATGTTATTTGGTTATATTTTCGGTTTAGGTCTCTAAACTACCAATGTTAAATTTCATCAAATTTTTTTTTTTTTTTATGAATTTTTCATTCTAGAAATTTAAACACGAAACACAACATTTTTTTTCTAATCAACAACACAAAAAATAGTAATTGTTTGTATATGTTTTCTTAATCAAATAAACAGTTGAAAATAAACTCTTAAAATCCTAAACGGTTGAAAAATAAACCCTTAAAATCATATTTTGGAATAAAAAATGGGGCTCACCCATTTCTAAACTAAAAAAACAAAAACAAAAACCAAGATTGGGCCCTCAATTTGGTGTGGTCCCCCTATTTTTGGGGGCTGGATGTTGCCTAACTTCTTGCCACCCAAGAATTGAAGTTGTTAGCCCTTGTGGTGGATGTAGCCCCATTTTCAGGCTTATTAGGGATGATATTTTTATTAGAGCTACAAATATGGCAGCCTCAAAGAGGATAAAGCTCTCATGGGGGATGCTCTGACTCTCCAGACTAACTGTTGGACCATACAGGTCAAACATCAACAATCGCAGCCCACAAAATCTTGGATCTTCGACTTCGAACTCAACAAACCGTATTTTAAACAGGCCTCTCTAGAACTCCACAACCAAATGGATAATGAGCCCTAGAAACCCAACCCGGTAAACACCCGGTTCCCGGTGAAACGTCACGTTTCCTGTTATAGCCAATTAGGGAGCCTCAAGCCAAAAAGAAAACACACCACACTCCTCTCTCTCTCCACGTTCTCCTCTCTCTTCACTCTCTCTCTCCTCACTCGTCACTCCAACATCACCATGAACTCCGATGACACTGAAACTATAATATTGGTAGGTGAATTGTAGGATCGTTTGAAAGTATTTTTAAAATGATTGAAAATGTTTTTAAAAAAATAATTTTGGATTTTAAAAGCACTTTTTAAAGTGCTTTCTGTAAAAAAAAAAAAAAAGGAAGTCAATTATATGCTTCTTCTATGAAGTAGTTTAAGTTCATTTTAAAAGCGCCTTTAAGAGCATTTTCAGTGTTGGAAGCCCCCTTAGGCAACTGCTTATTAAATCCCCTCCAATGAATAGTAACTGTCTTTAATGAACAGTAATTGCCTTTTGGATCTCCACCTCTAAACTGAATACCATGGCAATAGGCAATAAAATATTAGTATTTTTTATTTTATAAAATAATAAAAAATAATTTTATTTGTAATTTTAGATAAAAATTTTAATCGGTCTCATTGCGCCACGTGTCATTAAATAAGAAATTACAACCCAAAATATTTGAGAAAATATAAAATTATGATATAAGGTGAAAGATAATGATAAGATATTTATAGAAAAATTAAATCTTTTTTTTTTTTACATTTTTGATTAATTTTTTAATGTAGCTGACTCAAGCGCTTGGGCCGTTGATTCCTACCTCCCCTCTCCCACAGGCCCACCCCTTACCCAATTGTCCACATGAGCTGAAGCAAGGAAGGCTGGCTATTGGGTTTTTTCGGTCCCCTGTCCACCGGGCTATACCTTCCGGTGGACTTGCTCTAAATAAGTTCTTACTTTTTTTATTAATTTAATTTAATTTTGTAATAATTATTTATGTTTTTATTTTAATTAGTAAATTTTGATCAGCGAATCTTCTTTCTGGTAGCGTAATTTAAGGTGGCATTTAAGTACTCTGTCTCAGTCGCGTCTCTGGTAGCTGACAGTTGCAGCGCTCGCTTCGTTCTCCACGCCTTCTTCTTCCGCTTCAATCATCCATACAGCGCCGGGAAACACGAAACGACCTCGTCGCAACCGCATTCCGTTTCAATTCTCCTCTCTCTGGGAGTTTCGCAGACGAAGTGTGAGCGTAGTCACAATGCTGACGTGCATAGCTCGCCCGAAGAAACTCGGCGACGACTCGCTGAGTCAGCCCGAGGTCTCCGACTCCACCAACACTCCGGCTTCCTCCAGTACCAAGCAGCAAGCCGCAATTAAATCGCTCACGTTTCAGGTACTAATTCAAAACCATAACGTATAGATACATGGATATGTATGTATCGACCTGAATTGGCGTGATTGTTCGAATTTTGCAGCTCAAGGACATGGCATTAAAGGCTTCGGGAGCCTACAGGCACTGCGCCCCCTGCGCGGGCCCGGCGACGGCGGCTCAGAGTCGGTTTAAGGGGAGCGGCGAGTCGGACGCCGACTCGGACCGGTTCAGGTGGTCGTACCGGCGGACCGGGAGCTCGAGCTCGACGACGCCGAGGACTTGGGGGAAGGAGATGGAGGCGAGGCTGAAAGGGATCTCCAGCGGCGAGGGGACGCCGAACTCGGCCAGCGGGCGGCGAGTCGACCCGGTCGTGTTCGTGGAAGAGCGCGAGCCCAAGGAGTGGGTGGCTCAGGTGGAGGCCGGAGTTCTCATCACGTTCGTCTCCCTGCCACGTGGCGGGAACGATCTCAAGCGCATTCGGTTCAGGTAAATAAATCTCCCTCGAAAAATTGACCGTCCGTTTTGTTCTTTGGATTCTTATCCGACGGTGGATGTCGGAGTTTAATATTTGTCATGCTTTAGTACGTTAGGTGATGTTTGGATGCTCGTTTTCCTTTTATTTTTCATTCAATAAATTAAAATTAAATATTTCGTGCAAAAGGTTTCTTTCATTATAGGTCGGGCATTGAGTACAACCCGTTTGCACGAAACGTTTTCCAACCCGTTTCGTGCAAAAGATTTCTTTCATTACAAGCGATATTGGAGGACTGAGTTATTTTTATTTGAATATGTTACTTTGCTTGCAAGGATAATTGCCCGTTAACTACAACCCGTTCCTAACTATGTTAACCCATTTCGCCTACCGGAAAACTTCGATAAGGTAGCTCTCACACAAAATGTTATCTTTGTAGAGTCAGGTAGAGTTGTTACGCGTGTTTTGGTGCTGCTACCCAAATTTTTCTGATGTTTTCTCAGCACCCATCCAAACATGACCTTATTCAATACGAACCATTTAGGTGGGCCCCGGATGGGCCCTACAGAGGGCCAGTAAATTTCACGCCTCCTGATGGCAAAGCAAAGAAAAGTCCAAAGGGAGAGAAGGTATGGTGAGGATTGAAGTGGTTGGTGGGCCAGGGTTGTCGTCCTGTCGGAGAAGCCCTTTAGATTTCTTTTTCTTAAATTCTACCCCGCCTGTCCTGATTCTCCGCTGCCTTTGTCTTTCTTTTCCTCTGGATGCATTTGTTTGCGTCACATTATCTCGAACTGGATTAGTACTAGCGTGATTCTGAAAACTACGTGACAAAATATGAACATCCAGCGTTAGATTTCCACACCAGTAGCTTTCTTGCTGCCTAGGAGACAAACAAAAATGGGGTAGCTTGCTTTTGTTTTTGGTTGGTGATGTCAATTTAGTATTTGAATAGATTCGTTTTGTTTGATCGGCTTTTGGAAAAAGCCACTTATTAGGTTTGACCGGTTAGGCACTGCTGAAAAAAGCCAGTTTGGCCAAACTTTGGAGGCCACTTTATTCCAATGCACCGAAATATAGCTTTGCCTTTCCTGAGTTCTGTTTTCACTTTGTCAAAAGGCGTTGCGCGCCCAATTTGAAGTGGCGTAACATATTTAACAGTAGCATTTGATTTTTTTTTCAACTGTGAAAGATAAAATGAAACTGCAGTAACGGGAAATGTGTGTTTCGTTGTTGCTAATTTCTGCGAAAACTGATCGTAGTGCCCTAGTTACGCTAAACGAATGTTTCAACTGTTTTGTGCTTGTGGCGTGCCTTTTGTTCTCGCTTCTTATGCTGTAATTTCATGACATCGGGGATTCTTAATTCTTGTTTTATCTTCTCTGGCTAGTCGAGATATTTTCAACAAATGGCAAGCTCAGAGGTGGTGGGCTGACAACTATGACAGGGTCATGGAACTTTACAATGTTCAAAGGTTTAACCGGAATGCTTTCCCGCTTCCAACCCCACGTAGATCTGAAGATGAGGTAAACCCCAAGCTAGCTATGTACAGAAATGGCATTGTGGCAATTCAGTTACAATGGCGATTCTATTTTGATATCTGAAGGCAATACTTGGTTTCCGATGACAATTCTAGTTCAGCATTTGCACTTATAAGTATTACATTTAATGCGTACAATATATAAGTTATGTTGTTTTCTTTATTTATTTTCAGATGAATGATGTCTTGTTCCTCTCGTGTTTGTAGAGTTCAAAGATGGAATCTGCAGAAGCCAGCCCTGTAACTCCACCATTAACTAGAGAACGCCTACCTCGCAACTTGTATCGTCCCACAGGGATGGCTATGAGCTACTCATCCTCAGATTCGCTCGATCATCACCCAATGCAGTCCCGCCATTACAGCGATTCAGTTGGTGTCAATTCCACCCCAAAACTCTCCAGCATAAGTGGGACCAAGACAGAGACATCATCCATGGATGCTTCTATCAGAAGTAGTTCGTCAAGGGATGCAGATCGCTCAGGGGAGCTATCAATCAGCAATGCCAGCGATATGGAGACTGAATGGGTTGAACAGGATGAGCCAGGGGTTTACATCACAATCAGAGCATTACCAGGGGGCAAACGGGAGCTTAGACGGGTCAGATTCAGGTAATATCCTTATCCTTAACAACTCAACTTTTACAATGTGCAACAACTGTTTACTAGTAAGAAACTGAGTAGAGTTACATCAAATTGTTTCTGTTAGATGATATTGCAACTACCTGAAAGAGTAAGAATTTGTAGGGAAAATTTGCGATGCATTTTCTGCCTTGGGACTGTTTGATCAATTCTTTGACCCGAAAAATGACCATAATCCAGTCAAAGGATTCTTGTAGTCTTGTCAAAACCGGGTTGAGAATATGATTTATACAGTGCTACTCAAAATTTTACTATTCCTGTGGCCCTTCAAGTGAACATCCAACGAATTGCTTAAGCTTATCATTCTCACAGGAGATGATTAGTTGCAAGATTTCAGGCGACAGTGATTGCTTTTCTTTTGTTAAGTAGACTGTTTTTCGACACGTTGGCCCTACATGGCATCATAGAATACTTGAGGTTCAGCTTAGTGACAATTATGACTTAAATTGCCAGTCATATGAAATGCTATCATCAACCATATGACATCAATATTACTGCAATAATTCTGCTTCCACTAGTGCTTTTCATCCTTAGGTGGTACACGTCTAACATAACATTTTCGAGTGTGAAAATGCTATTTATTCTCATGCTCATTTATCGTCATGATTTGCAATTATATTGCCTTGACATGATTTGTGCAGCCGAGAAAAATTTGGGGAGATGCATGCCAGATTGTGGTGGGAAGAGAATCGGGCAAGGATACACGAACAATACTTGTGATTGTGAAAATCGGGTGGCTTCAAGAAAACTTGAGGAGGTGTTGCTTTCGTGGTTTGGTTTTCTTTTTCGGGTTTTCCATACAGGTAAAGCCTTGTCTATAGAGATATCCAAATGGGTGCCACTAGCACCTCATGATGTTCGGAGGGATGAATATAAAGCTTCCCCTGTTCATGATCCAAAATATTCGTACGGGATTGGCTGGGGGGTAAAGTTATAGTCTTAATTTTTGTTAATTTTTCTGTTTATTGGTGGATGAATAGCATCAGTTGTATCTGAATTTCGGTTCAGGAGTTGAAAAGATGTGTATGTCAATACCAAATGGAGGATATGATCTGTTCTCTCGTTCCTGTGGCACTTCTTTCTTCTGTTCAGTGCATTTTTATAGGCTGTAAAAATGTTGGAGGGGAAGTAAATTGGTTATGGTATAGACTCTGCATCCAGTTCAAATCTTTCCCTCGTCTTTGCATCCAGTTCGAATCTTTTTCTTGTAGTAAATAAGCAAGTAAATTAGTTTCGCCAAAAAATAAAAAGGTGATTGGTTATCAAAGCCGAAGTCAATGGGCCAAATCCACGCAAGTACAATGTAAAGTCCATCAAAACCCGGGAAGGGGCAAAAAAATAAGCCCATATGAGATGAGTGAAGTGAAAATTGAATTGGTCATTGATGGGTTTACAAATGATAGTGGGGCGAGAAGAATCGAATTTAAGATCTCTGTTATAAATGTACATGCTTTTAAGCAGTTGAACTACAAATCCTTTTTTTTTTTTTTGCGTGCTTGTACAAACTCTAATTCTTTCAAGCATTTGAACTACAAATTTTTTTTTCCTGCATACTTCTACAAACTTTGATTACTGTAAAGAAATACGCAAAATTTTTAGAAACATGTAGCTTTAATACGCATTTGTATCATTTTTATTCATAACAGCTTTAGATATCTTTACGAGGCTCAAATGGCTATTTTCATGGAACTTATCAAATTTGTTGAGAAACAAGAGTAATTTCATCAAGTACAGGAAGAATATATATTAGAGAATTTTATTTGAACCCATGTAACCTCTTTCCACATCCAACTTACTCTCTTCACCTATATTGTTTTTTATTAAAGAATTAATCTCTCCTTAAACCTAAATTTATTACCTAAACTACCCTCTCAAACCCAATTCAAAATTTTAAGTTATCTTTACACCAATTCTCTTTATAAAATAACATTTGTAATTGATTTTTTTTTTTTAAAGAGGTGTCCTTGCCCCACCCCCCCCCCCCCTCTTCCCACTATCATTTCCATGACTACCTTTTTTTTTTTTTTCCCCTCTTTCTACCAAACCCAGACATTTGCTTTTTTTCTTTCTACTGATGTGCATAAGCAACAAATCAAACAATTCATCCCCTTATATTTATCAACAAGTAAGGAAGTTTATAATCTAAGAACATTGGTAAGAAGTTTTTCCTTAGAATTTTCCAATTGCAGAAAGTTTAACAAACCATTCGGGATTGATGAACAAAATTGAAACCTAAATACTCATCTTCTAAACTTAAAAAAAATTGAAATCAAACGAACAAAATATTCATTAATTGAGTCATACCTTAATTAGAGGATTCAAAACTTCAAAATCACCATCCATCAATAAAAAAACTTGTTTTTCTCTACAAGACCTATTAGGGTTTTAGCCAAAATGAACGTAAGATAAACAAGAAGTGATGGTCGGGTTTATTGATAAATTTGAGTTTTATTATTAATTTCATTTTGTACTTAATAGTCATTATGTAATAGGGTAAAATAGATAATTAACAATTTAAATTTAAGTTGAGTGTAAAAAGAAGTTACATGAGTTCAAATAAAATTTCCCATATATATTCCCATAAAAGTGTCATTGCCTAGCAAATATGTTAAAAGTTCTATTTCGATCAAATAGTTACAAGCCTCCATCTGTATCTGTCTTATAGAGGTTATTTATATTTTATTTTTTTCATCGTGGAAATTGTTTAGCGTAAGATTTTCAATACATCGTTATAGTCTTGTCTAATATTATGTTATTATTATTTTTTTTTTTTTTACTGAAAAAACAAATTTATCATATGCTAAGAACCAAGGCTGGATGGAAATGGGGACCAAGGTGGTCCCGGGACCACCCAAGTCCAAAAAATATACATATGAAAATGTTTCGAGGACCCTCCTAACGTTTAGTACAAGTGACTTTTGTGCTTATCAAGTGTTCGATGAAATGCATGCTAAGCATATTTCGAGATGTTATATAAACAATACTCGACAAATTCTCTCTATATCACTCTTCAGATTGCTTTAGCATATGCCGATATCCGTTGACATGTGCACAATAAGGCCACTAAGTGAATAAACTAATCTTTTTTTTACGCACTTCGTGCTATGTTCGTATCTACTGAAGCCCTCTAAGGTTCAAATCATGAATCCGTCACGACTAAGAACGCAATAAATCTCAAAAGTTGGATATGAAATAATCGTACAAGAAATAATCGAAAAAGAAACAAAAAAATTCATCCACTCATTTGTTTTACCATCCAAAATCAAAAGGAAGAATCAATAAAGTTACCACTTGCAACCAAGCACAGATATTTTCTACTTCAAAAAGAAAATTGAAACACAGCATAACTTGTAAACCCCAAAAATAAAGTACGCCAGCCTGGAAGACCTGCAAAAACCATAATTCACCCGCACGCACGGCACTTTCTTTTTTAATTTATTCCCAAAATCCTACTTTCTCTCTGTGTTTGTCTTTCTTTCCGAGAGAGGATCCTCGTCGGATCTTTTTTTTTGAGAATTTCAAAAATCTTCCAATTACATTCGTTATCGTGCGATTAGTTTTTTGTCAAGTACTGTTTATATTTAATTTTAAATAAAAATTTTACAATGATTTTTTGCTGTATAATATACGATGAACGGATGTGATTGTAGAATCCGGCGGGGATCCTCCTGGTTTCTTTCCAATCCCCGTTCTCGTTCTTTGTTGCACACAAACCTTACTACAAAGGAAACAAAAAAAATACATAAAAACGAGTCTCGTCCTTTCGATTACCATATTTGATAACAAATTCAAAAGTGCGTGACGATGTGTTCTTAGGTCATCTTCAGTCATAAAAGGCTAAAAGTAGCCCTCGTAAAGAACGCTATTTTTCATACTCATAACACAGTTTATCAAACATTCATCTACTTTATTTTACAGTTGATTATTCTTAAAGAACAACGATTTCAAGCAAGCTCCAAATTTTTCTATCTTGACTTGCGATGTGCATGTGAAAGTCCCATCGATGGGAGAGGGCTTGCCGTATGTCTCTAGCTCTTGGCTAAATTCACGCTGATTCTTTTTGACAAGTTCATTTTAGCCCTTGATTGGAGTTAGATTTTTCAAATATTCAAGCTAAAAGTGTCCTATATCCTTTGCTGGAGGTGGCCTTGGTCACTTGGCAACCGTGATAACATTTCTGATATAAAAACAGAGGGAACTTGCAATCTCTCCCTGTTCTTTCTTGCTCTTTCACATGATCTACTTGCACCCTATAAAATTCCCTTCTGCAGCTTTTGACCTTCTCTAAGCAGACACTCCAGCAAACGCATCTTCTTAAACTATTTCTCACTGTCCTCTGCTTTTATCACACTCTCTGTGTCCTCTGTTTTTTGCCTATAAAACTCTGTTTTTTCCTCTGTAAATTTTGTGTAAGCAAATCAAGATGTATGTGAGGGAGAGGTCACTGAGAGAAGAAACGTTTTCGAGGCGAAGAAGAAACCCGTCTTTCTCTTCTTCGCTGCTCGACTCCATCTACCGCTCGATTGATGAATCGAGCGGTGGAGACGGAGATCAGGGTTATGTTCGAGATTCGAGTACAATGGTAAAGAAACAGAGCTGCTCGGCTAAAGGAGGCAAAGAGAAGGTTAATCTACGAAGGGCTATTATGATTGAGAAATGGGTCGAGAAGCAGAATGTTCACAGCTCCATGTTCACGAACTCCGCTTCGAGTTCCTCGGAGTCGAGCTCGGGAGCTGCATTTTCGTCTTCCGAAACAGATTCGAGCTACAGATCAAGAATAAAGCCGAAGGCGGTCGAGGGGAGGTTCGTGCGGTTCGAGGAGAAGGAAAAGAGTGAGAGTAGCGGAGGAGGTGGGTTTTCAAAGACAAAGCTCCGAGCTTTGAAAATCTATGGAGAACTGAAGAAAGTGAAGCAACCTATTTCCCCCGGCGGGCGTATTGCGAGCTTCATCAATTCAATTTTTAATTCCGGGAACGTCAAAAAGGCAAAACTGTGTCATGTTGGAGCTGTGGAAGATGTGAGCATCACAGAGCATGTGTCGAATTCGAAATCATCTTGTTCTTCTTCTTCTGCGCCGGCTTCTACTTTCTCAAGGTCTTGCTTGAGCAAACCGTCTTCAAGAGCAAAAAAATCGAGCAATGGCATGAAAAGGACGGTTAGATTTTACCCGATGCGTATGATTCTCGGTGAGGATTCTCAGCTTTCAAGCGACCACAAATGTGTGTTTGAAGAAGACCCAAGCTTGATGCCAAAACCCTCTTTTCAAAAATATGCAAGGTCTTGTCCTGGTAATTATGATACGCTGATCCAATCGGGCGAGAGTCGAACGCAAGACCTGGTTACATTCAATTGTACCACAAAATCAACGAGTTACAGGAAGACTTGTGCGGTTAGTCCAACAAGTTATAGGACGACGGGCGCGGTTGGTCCAACTTTTGTGAGAAGTTTTTGTGACAATGCAGATGATGAAGGAAGTGATCATGATGCCGCGAGTTGTTCAAGTTCTGATCTTTTTGAGCTGAATCATCCAGTTGGGGTTGGAAGGTACATGGAAGAACTTCCAGTGTATGAGACTACTAATTTCAGAACCAATCAAGCTATTGCCCAAGGGTTCTTGTAATTTTCTTTTTTCTTTATTTTTTTCTAGTGAAAAGGTTGAGCAAATTAATTAAGGGTTTCTACTTTCAAATTCTTGAGTAAGTTATTATTTAGTTAATTTTTACGGTTTAGATTCAAAGTCTAATAACATAAGTTTGACAAGCGAATTTACTTAAACTACAAGTACTTCGAACGACCTTTCTGCCAAAAAATGTGTTTAGGTTTACAATTTTACAACATAAACATTATCGTGATAAAATAAAATTTGATGAGAAAACAATACTCAAGCTACATATAAGCGCTTTCTTGCCGATGTACATGGTTTGAATTTACACTCCCAACAACACAAACATGATAAGATAGCGTTGCTCAAACTGCAAGCACTTTGGAAGCACTTTCTCTGTTGATGTCACATTCACACGCTTAAGCTATAAGTACTATAAAAAAAAGCAGATTGAAAAGAGAGAATGGAAAAAGTAAAACCACAACAATGTTATCTGCTAGAGAAGAGAGAAAGTGAAAGCAGCTAGCTAGCAGTTCTTGCTTGGTGCTTTAGCACATGGCCTCAACCACCTCAAGTGTTTACAGGTAAAAATTTCAATCACTTTGGTCTCAAAGGGGTTAGAAATGATTAACAAAGCAGAGCTTTTCGGCCATTTAATTATTGTCTGCACAGCAGAAATATAAATTATATTGGTCAGCACAGCAGGATTGGCAAGGGTTTTCAAAAATTGTGTTGCTTGGTTACTCAACTAAAAATATGTGCTCATAGGTTTTTTAACTCGTCAAAACGTATATCTATGGTCTATTTCGTCAATTCCATTAGAACTTCTGTCAAAATGAGTGTTGGTGGAATAATCATTACTACAATTGAGTTAAAGTTGATGAATTATTGCTCCAATTGTGTTAAAAGTGAGGGACCATTGCACAATTTTTTCATTTGATTTTTCATATTTGCCTCTTGATTGAACCTCACGTGTGTAGCACGTGACTCATTTCGATAAAAATAACGAAAAGAACCATAGTAGCACGTTTTGATGAATTAAGGAACCAATGGTCACGGATTTTTAGTTAAGGGACTATTGCTCCAATTCAGTTAAAGTTGTGAGACTATTGCTACAATCTGCTCTTTTCTTTACAGATAAAAAATGATTGAATTTCAATAGATTGTGACAGCAAAGTTATTCTATCACTTAAAATATTTCATTACATATTTAAGTCGAACGCATAAAATTCTACTCCGTCGCTCGGTAGAGATACAGTAGGATTCATTATTGAGTTGCCCATTAGACACATTGCAACATCCATGAACAGGAAGACAATGCTAAATCTTAAAGATGATCTGAATGTGCAGAAATGAGATTAGGGATTGAAATTTGAAGAGTTTTGAAGCTTGGGAGACAAGGAGGGGGCCACTCATGGAGGAATCTAAGAAGTCAATATATTTGCAGGATCAAGCATTAAGGCATATGTCCCAACAAAACTTTTACACCATAGGAGAAGATTAAAGTTCTTTGATCTTCAAATCTATATATATTCTTGGGATGGTTAATAGGACACCCATATTGGCCCCCCTTCATTGACTTTGAGCATACTAGCTCTCAATTGCTTCTCAAAAGTGAAAAAAAAAAAATTTGAATAAAAATTACAAAAATTTGGTATCTTAGTGAAATAGGATGGAAGGTAAAGTAAGAGTGGCGGCAATTGAAAATAAGATTTACAGATACTTCAATTAGAAGATGCAACTATAACAAGGAGGCTCATGGAAAAGGGGTAAACGAAAGCCTGAAAAGACGGTGCAAAACCGAATACCGTGATGTTCTAAAATTCATACACCCAAATCCTGTTGAGTGAAATAATATTTGGTGGTTGTTGTAGTGAAATGAGAGGAAAAATTTAGTTAGTCAAGATATTAAGTTAACATATGGCTCTATATATCTTGGTTAATCAGTGTGTTAACATGAGTTGAAGATCTGAAAGCAATACATGTCTTCAATTTATATTTGTGGTCACCAATCTCAATTTTTAAGGGCGAAACACGATTAGTAATGTCTTTTTGTCAATTGTAAATTTGAACAACACATTTTAGTGAAAACCAACATGATCAACATATCAATAATTTAAGCTAAGCGAGATCCGTAAAATATGATATCAAACTCATTATATACATGAAACGAAATTAAAGTTCCTTAGTGAATAAAAATACCGTATCGTTCTAGTGATCGCATAAGCACGTATAAACAAATAGGAAATTGCAATCAACCAAATAAATCACTTCGTGTTTCTCAACAACCATGCATAAATCCGTGGCAAATAGCCTGGAAAATTGATTAATGAAGGATGATTTAAAACAAATGCATGTGAGCAAATTGATACGTAATTATTTATATAATTAATTTGAATTATATGAACACAGAGCAGATATATATAGAGGAGCAGGACTGGAGGAGGACCACGCACCAGCTATCTGTGGTTGGATCTTCTCCATATTTGTCTGTGACTAATGATCTTAACGGGTGGCCGCTGCAGAGAACTGGTTAGGTTCTCTGCAATCTGCCAGACTGCCAGTATGCCAGTTGCCCATTCTGCATTATTTGCATGATTTCCATAACATATGTGAGTCCAAAATAAAATTATGCAATTGTCTTTTCAGCTACAAGGATTTATCCAGTGTTTCGGAATATTGAATATTTTGAGTTGATAAATGTTAAGGAGATTTTATCAAAATAAAATTTTCACCTTATATTTTTTCGTATAATATTTAATGTTAGTACGAGAATTAAAGTTAAATTATTTAGTGACAGACAATTTATGGAGAATTTCTGTTTTGAGAAAGTCTCCTTAGCATTTTTTTATGGGTTTTATAATTGTTACATGTTTGGTCCAATACACAAAAATTAAGGAGAAATTTGGAAAAATAACCAAAATTTGAACCTCATATAGAGTTATGACCACCTTTTTAAATTTATGACAATTATAACCAAAATTTGATAGAAAATTACTCATACACCTTTAAACCTAGCTTTTTCACAGAGCGTGGCATCCTAGAAAGCTTCATTTCTGCTGAAAAGTAAAACCCTGTTTCTTCATATCTTGTTCACTGAGGACAAATTGCCTCATTAGCATAAATTTGCTGGCAATCTCTAGGAATTCAAATGAAACCCAAAAGCATAGTCTACAATTCTGTCCCAAATGTAGCTTTGCTCAAGGCATATTTACTTGGTAAAGGATTATCTGAAGGCGGAAGAAGTTTGGATATTTACGGCAGTGTAGAGAAAAACCAGAAAAAAACGGAACCAGGCGCAAAGAAAACCATTCCCAAATCAATTTATGTTGCTGCATTTCCTTCCACGTGTATGCTCCAGACTTGTGACTCCAAAAGCAAACAAAAAAATGTCAAATTTTTTGGGTCTGATTGTACAAGCAGAAGAGAAGTACCAAATTAGAGAAGGAAGAGTCGAAGAGATCTATGGTGGAGTATGGAGGAAAAAGAAGTGGAGTTCATTGGAGAACTGTATGGGTATATTAGTACTTTCATATTAAATTTTGGTTATAATTATCATAAAATTAAAAAGGTGGCTATAATTTCTATATGGGGTCTAAATTTTAGTTATTTTTCTAAATTTTCCAAAATTAAGGTCTAATAGTTAAAAAGTTTGAAATATCTTATATTTTGTACAGGCAATAGAAATCCACTATGCTTATTGTTTGAAAGAGCAATTCTGAGTATTGATGGTAGTAAATTGTTCAGTATTTGGTCATTAAATAAAAGTTTCCTGCGAAGGAGAACTAGCCTTTGTTGATATTCTTGAAAATGTATCGAATTAGTAGGTTTTGTTATTGAAAATGATATTTGAATTTCATAGTAACAACACATTCTTCAATAAAGAACAAATGTGGATCCCATACTTAGACTCCATAGAATCCGAATCCTCGCTATAAAAATTGACCGTACGATGTACGATGAATGAACACGATTCACGGATTTCCCCTCATCAAAAGGATCCTGAGAGGATCTTGTTGGCATATTTAAAGCAAACATCGGTTAGAGTTTGTTCCCAAATGACTAAAAGTGTTTTTGTGGATTCATAATCATTTTGGACATGGTTTTAATAGAAAAGTTTAAGGGGCAGTTTTAAAACTTTTGATTTCAGTTTTCAATTTTTAGTTTTGTACTTAAGGAAAAACTTGACATAAGAAAACTTGTTTAGTAACTATCATTAGTTTCAGTTAAGAAAAAAATAAAAAATTGAAAGATAATTTTTGAAAACGCAAAGAAATAGTTTTTCGAATAATTTTGATTCAAGTGTTCAAATTAGAAACAACTGAAAATAAAAATTAAAAATTAAATAGTTATTTAACGGTCATACAAATTTTCAAAAACATTGATTCTTCAAGAAACACTCGAAATGTTTATGAAACTTACTCCATGCTTTCAGTAGAAGCCTTTTTTTTTTTTTTTTTGAAAGAATTATAAAATAAGTACTTCCTAGAAAAGCATTTCCGGACAAACCTGAGTTCCAAAGGTGCATGCTAAAGGAACAGTATATTATACTCTCACGTACGACGTAGTGGGACAAACCCGCACGTGACTCCCTGAACCCTGTCTGCGTCTTCCCGGTGTCTTTAAGACCAATGCTCCCCACGTGCACCCGTGCGCTCTGTTGCTGTCAGCTGCAAATGTACAGCTTTCACTCGGCGGTTAAAACAAAAAAACGTAAAAACGCCAGACGCCTTTTCCCTCGTGCGGTTAAACCAACCAACTTCTGACAAAAACGCCGACCCCCAAATATGGGCCTCCATTCAAAGCCCAAACATCACCGTACGGGCCTCAGATGCAATTTGAGAAGGTCCATTGGGCCTTCGAGAAACAGTTTAACAAAAAGCGTGCGAAAAAAACAATGGTGCGGGGCCCAGCACTAGAGATTTGCCGCGTTTAAGGTAGTGTCGTCGTCGTCGACGACGCTTCCATCCTTAACCACTACACAAACACACCGCGTGAAGGGAAAGCTCGACGAATCGAGAGGCAAAAGCTTTGAAAAGCGGACGAATTCAATCGATTTTCTGAGAAATCGGAGTCGAACGCGCGCAGAGACGATCCGATCCGATCCGGGCCGAACCGGAGAAGTTTCAGATTGATTTTCGACCCTTCGATCCGGCGCCATGAGTTTCCTCTTCGGGAAGCGGAAGACGCCCGCAGGTTCGTAGATTGATCCAGTTTTGGTGAATTTGGTTTGGTTTTATGTTATTGAGGGTTTTGATTTGTTGAATTTCTGTGATATTTGTCTTTCCTGATGTAAAATTTGTAGCATCTTTAAACAAAATTGGGAATTTTGTGTTATGTTTTAATAGATTTGGAAATTATAGAGACTGATTGGAGCAAATCGAGAAATTTAAATAATTTGTGTGTTAATCAAAGAATTTAATGTTTTTGTTGCTAATTATTGATGCTAGGAGCTGATATAAAAAATGTATGCTTTACAATTCAATCTAGTTAGTCAATGCTTTTTCCAGTGCTTAGTTTTTCAATATATCTGTATACGTAGGAGGCGTCGTAATGATTATAGACCTTAAATTCCACCCGATATCCGGAGTTGTGGTGTAAATTTGTAATGTGTAACCTTCAATTGGGTTATGTATAGA
This sequence comes from Pyrus x bretschneideri, assembly GCF_019419815.1. NCBI lineage: Eukaryota > Viridiplantae > Streptophyta > Magnoliopsida > Rosales > Rosaceae > Pyrus > Pyrus x bretschneideri. The sequence continues at coordinate 10,739,835 of NW_025999820.1, read as the reverse complement.
CGAAATGAAGAAATTCTAAGTACTTGAAGCACAAGGATGTCTATATAGTGATAATCTTTGGTTTGTGCATTATACACCGTTATTTGCACATCGATATCTGAATTTGATTGCTCAATTGGTAATCCGGCTGTTTGGTTTTTGGACGCGTAACACTATTTTGTTATTCATATCAGTGTTCTTTAAGAATTACTTTTTTATAAGCTGAAATTGTACTTATGCGTCTGAATTTGAGATTTCAGAACTTTTGCGGGAAAACAAGAGGATGTTGGACAAATCTATTCGAGAAATAGAGAGGGAGAGAGGAGCTCTCCAAGGACAAGAGAAGAAACTAATTCTAGAGATTAAGAAAAGTGCCAAGCAAGGGCAGATGGTATGTTATTTTCTCTCTGCTACTTGTTGTTTTGCTTTATTGTTCGTGAAGGTCGATTTTAGTATCTTCCTCTGTCTGCACTCTGTGGCTGATCTACTGTTGACCGCAGACCTAAACTCCCTCGGCTCATTGTTGCCTAATTATCTGTTGCTGAGTTTTAGTTATGCAGTTGGTGTTATACATACTTTGATTTGATGGTCACAAAGCCTAACTGTGGTTTTTATTTGTCCAACTTTGTTTCAGGGAGCTGTTAAAGTTATGGCGAAAGACCTTGTTCGAACACGGCATCAGATTGAAAAGTTCTACAAGCTCAAATCACAACTCCAGGGTGTATCTCTTAGAATTCAGGTATATCCTACATTATGCCTTTTTAATTATATGAATGAAAGTTTCCTTCGCAATTTTTAACACCGTCATTATTTTGTTCTTTTCAGACATTGAAATCGACACAAGCTATGGGAGAGGCGATGAAAGGAGTGACAAAGGCAATGGGCCAGATGAACAGGCAGATGAACTTGCCATCACTGCAGAAAATTATGCAAGAATTTGAGAGGCAGAATGAGAAGATGGAATTGACAACTGAGGTGATGGGCGATGCCATTGATGATGCGCTGGAAGGAGATGAGGAAGAGGAGGAAACCGACGAACTAGTGAGCCAAGTTCTTGATGAGATTGGAATTGACGTCAACCAAGAGGTACTTTACATCAGTAGATAAATAGATTTTTCCTCTGCACTCTGATTACCAAGAATTAAAATTTTTGAGCAGCAATAACGATTTTTCGGTTTTCTTATTCTCTGCAGCTTGTTAATGCACCATCCGCTGCTGTTGCTGCGCCGGCTGCGAAGAACAAAGTTCCACAAGTTGAAACAGCGGCAGCTGGAGCTGATGACGGTGGGATAGATAGTGATTTACAGGCGAGGCTAGACAATTTAAGAAGGATGTAGATTTCATCTCTTGTATATTATTGGCATAGTGTGAAAGGTGAGAGTAACTTTGGGCATTGTAATATCTGTGAGAAATTTATGCCGGAATTTAAAGAATCAGGATCTGAGACGGACATATTTTAATAAAATTACATTCGATGAGTTTGTACACAAAAAATATTCTGCGAGAGGGAATTTGAGCTTGAACACAATGATGGAACCAATCGAAAGGCAAAATATGTTTACACTCCGTTCACCTAATCGAGTGTACTATGAACGTGGCCAAGTAACATTACTATTGTACTCAAATCACAATAAGTTGATTTGTTTTGTGTTAATATACCCTAAAAGAAGGGTATTAGCTCTATCGTTTATCTTTATTATAACACGTGAAATGGTATATCACGTAACTTGTGTTCCTGATAATTATAAAAATATCTCCAACTAATCCTTGTTTTCTACAATCCACTCCTTGATACCATCGTCCTACACAAACCAACAAAATCCAAGAAACCCTAGATATGGAAATGGAATAAAAAAGCCGAAAAAAGGAAACCCTAGAAAGCTCACAGTAGCAGGACTTCTCTGGAATTCTCCTCCGGCGTAGTAGTCAGCTGCGGATGACTCCATGAGCTCGCCGGCAGGGGAGTGCGACAGAGCGGGCAGTCGGAGTGAGAGTTGAGCCACATGTCTATGCAAGGAGCATGAAAGGAGCGCTTGCAAGCAGGACTTCTCTGGAATTCTCCTCCGGCGTAGTAGTCAGCTGTGGATGACTCCATGAGCTCGCCGGCAGGGGAGTGCGACAGAGCGGGCAGTCGGAGTGAGAGTTGAGCCACATGTCTATGCAAGGAGCATGAAAGGAGTGCTTGCATATAGGAAGCTTTCTTACTTCTTCTCCGTCCTCAAAAACTGACAAGCAAACAGCACATTCGACACAACTTTCATCTTTTGACGTTGACCCTCGTTCTTCTTGTACCTGAAGCTGTCCAAGTTCTCAAAGCTCCTACTCCTCCTTGTTCTTGAGAGATCAACCAAACTGATTGATGATCTTGGTAGCGGAGACTGGTCGTGGCGGTTCGAAGTCAGTTTGACGAAGATAAGGTTGTACATGGCTAGGATTATGGCGGCTACTGAGACGATTATGAGGCCGTAATAGAACATGGGTAAGTTTGTTTTTGGTGGCGGAGTAGGCGGGGGCTGCGGTGGCTGTGAAAAAGGGCTTTGTATTGTGTGGAGCTTGCAACCCATTTTTTTGGGGGGGTTTTGGCGAAAGTGGCAATAGGATTTGGAGGGGAGGAGGGGCCTTAAATTAGTACTAGGTAGTTGTTTCATTTCATCAAGAAGATTCTCTACTCTAATCCTGTTATTATTAATTAGGTTTAAATTAGATTAAAATAACAATTATGTTGTTGGCCTATTTTACTGTGGGAAAAGAGAAGCATGAAACCGGCGGAAGGGGAAGAGAGAGAACTGCTTGAGGAATTTTGTGTTATATATTCCTTGTGCTTTGTGTCTAGATTAATTAATAATTAAGGGATATTTCTCATGTTTTGTTTTTTTTTTAATCTATTTTAATAAGGGAGAGAGAATTCTTGCTCTCCAAGTAATACAATTACGACAAGAAAACTATCTAAAAAATATTGTAGAATTATGCAAATAATCTACTAAGATTTACATAATTACACTACTAATGAAATTAGGAATGCAACAAATAATACTACTTAGTCTTGGACACATAAAATTGACACATTTGCTTATACACACATTCTTCAATACAGTTGAGAGGATTCATTGTAATTTTCACCTATGTTAGATAATGTATTAACCAAATAAGTTTGGACGCTTGTTTGGAAATGTTTTTAAATGACTAACAGTGCTTTTAGAGAAAATATTTGAAGTTTCAAAAGAACTTAGTGTTTTTTGTAAAAAGCACTAAATGTTTTTTATGTGATCCTTTCAGGAAACATTTAAGTTTTTCTAAGATTTACTTACATTTGTACCAAAATTGGTTCTAAAAATATTTTCACAAAAAATGCTTTCAGCCATTTTAAAAACACTTTTAAATGAGCTTTTAATCTAGTATATCAAGATAACCATTTTTATTATAACAAGTAGTTAATCGAAAAGCCGTGGTGGTTATGTAGTTGTGGAAATAATAATCTTTGTTTAATAATCTGTGGGGGGTAAGGAATGATTGGAAGAAGACAAAAGGAATGCACAGTTAAACACAAGATGGCAAGCAAGGGTGGATGAGACTTGAGAGGGACTTAAATTTATAGATAAGAATTATTTCACTCTCAGTCTGCTGCCTTATTCTTGGCTAAGACAACAATTAAATAAATATATTATTGTTTGATTGTTTGACAGAAAACTAATAAAAAAAGGTTTGAAAATTTTGATTTTTAACTGATAAGACAAAATAAAGGGTAAAGTGAATAGTATCAAGATTGACTTTTTAGTGTAAAAATGTGATTTTTCGTTAAAATAAACAGTACCGAGAAATGTTTGTTAAAGTTCCCTTGTTTTATTTACTAATCTTGTGTAAGTATTTGTCCTTCAATTGGTAAGCCATGGCTTTACAATTACAATTTTTCAATTTGAGTTGAAACTTACATACAACAATCAAATCTTATCTCTCTAGGTGGAGTTAACTGTATAAATAATTAACTGGTGAATATAGAATGTCTAAATGCAGAGACTCAGAATGCCTTTTTAACTGTCTAGCGCAATAGTCGGTTTCAATAATAGACATTTCCTAAATTTTTTTCCTTCAGTATGAGACTTCTAAATGTTTTTTACTATAAAATAGAGTTTTGGAGGACTTACTCATGAAGTAACCAAAAAACTAAGAGTAAATTGTAACAATGGTCCCTCAACTAAAAATTCATTACTATTGGTCCTCAACTCATCAAAACATGTAGCTATAATCCTTTTTGTCAACTTTGTCAAAATGAGTTATGTTGGAAGAACCATTTCTCTAATTGAGTTAAACTTGAAGGACCATTTCTTTAGTTGGATTAAAGTTGAGGGACCATTGGTAATGAATTTTTAGTTGAGGGATTATAGCTGCACGTTTTGATGAGTTGAGGAACCAGTGCTAATAAATTTTTAGTTGAAGAACCATTGCTTCAATTAAGTTAAAGTTAAGGAATCATTGCTACAATTTACTCAAAGAACTAAACCTCTTGATCTAATATTTTTCTAGTAGCATCTTGCTATTTATAGCATTTGTGTTGTAAGAGGAGTGGCACGGTTTCTGGGTCTTTAATTCAGAACAATATCATCAACCTTGGTCTGTTGATAACAAGTCCAACAAGACTTTAATACTTTCATCGCTACTAAACTTCATGCCTGTTCCTGTCTAGATCAAATATGTGAATAGTACTCATGACCTAGTGTTTTGCATGAACCAAAACCCTAGAAGCTCCTCTGTGGTACCTGAATAACTGCCATGGTTATGTTGATCGAGCTCGAAACCTTTAAGGTACAAGATTATTCGGTTCTCAAATCCTAAAACTCCAATCTCCGTCTACAAGCCCCTTATCATAAACTAAAAAGCTACGACAACCTAATGGGCGAGGTGTCTGATTCAAACAGTTGGGCATGGAAGAAATTGAAGGATGTTATTAGTTTACCCTCTTGTGTTTTCTTCAGTTCTTATCACCAACCTTGTGTAACAGCATGCGGCACGTGTACTGGCTTCTGACGAACAACCAATATTCGCTTTTTATTAGGAAGATCATGAAGATCGATGGGAAATTACCACAGCCGGTAAGTGATAGTGAATGTTCTAATTCCAACCAACTCGTGGACTGCCAAGTTCGCCTTTGGTATGATTTATTTTGATAGAAGAGAGACGTTCATGAACTTATAAGTCATGGATATCATGATAAAAAAGTATGGAGCAAGAGACAAGCATTGAACATCAGTCTTGTAGTTCTTGGAGATCTGCAATCTACCGTGCTCCTCCTTCTCTTGTAGCACTTTACAAAAGTGATATTGCACTAATGAGAGGGTACCACAGAGTAATCTTTTACAAATTTCAGGATTCTAGTTGTAACGTTGTTCGGCTAAAGGATCAACAACCTGATGAAATTTTCAAGCTGCAGTCGGATTTTGAGAAAGTTAATTTGAAGGATCCATGGAGATGGCAAGATTTTAGCTTCATCTTCTTCTTGTTTGCGTTTGCTATGTTTAGTTATGGTTTATGTTCTGTGTTAGGTTTATAAGTACTGCCTTTGTATTTTAGTTAATTAATTGCTTCTCTAATGATTTACTTATGATCTACTTTGCTAGGTTTTTTTTTGTATTGTTTTTGGTGTTGTACACAGAGACATGTCATATTTGTGGAAAGGTCTACAAAATTATCATTTTTACTAATTTTCATTCTACTTAGGGAGAAATTTTTGGTGTGCCGGGAATACGGCTCCATACAATAAGTATCATAATATTAGTGGTTTGATACTTAAAAAAAAAAAAAAAAAAAAAAGATTAAAACCACTTGTACTATGACACTTGATGCATTGGCCTGTATTCCCGGCACACTGAAAAATCTCTCCTACCTATAGACTTTTTTTAATCAGTTTCTGATAAGCTCATATTTATGTATATTTTACATCAAATTCACTTGTCTTTTCTTAGTTAGTTCCTTATATTTTTTTAGCTATTTACTTTGTTTTTGTATTTTGTAGGATTTGTCAAGCAAAGAAAAGAAAAATAGCACAAGTGGAATTTTTAGTAACAAATTCGTTAAAACTGCCTGTGCAAATCAGTTGACTTTAGAAGCAAGTTGCGTACAGCTCAGAATGAATTAGAGAATGATCCTTATATTCTTGGAAAGTTACAGATGTCTATTTTCTGGAGCATTTCGTGGATTGCTAATATCATTTTTCTAGAAAAAGTTATGGTCATTTTAACACTGAAATATTCAAAAGAGACTGAGCAGTTTGTAATTGCTATGAAAGTAATAAACCCAATAAATCTAGCAGCCAAAACTGATGCAGTCAAGAACAAGTCAGCTGACACCTATTCAAATATCAGAGGAAATGGAATTAAAGATGAGGATTAAGAGGGAGTAATTAACATAAAGGCTGCCCAGAGAGTTACAATTGTTTTATCATTTTCTCTCACTTATTGTCAACACTAAATTGCTATTAGTGGGGGGAGTTATGGAAATGATGCAGCAAGAATTGGTTTAAAGGAGCGTTGGGGGAGGAAATAAAGGGTATTTTTTACGAAAATAATTTTGAAAAAGAAAAAAAAAAGATGGCAAAAAAAGGCAAGGCAACACCGTTAGGGAAGGAAGGAAAGGAAGAAGGAAGTCTTGGCATTCTCTTCTTTCGGTTTTATCTTCTCAAACTCATGTCTTTCTTTTGGTTTTATTTAAGGATCATGTGTAACTAATTTTTAGAAGTTAGGGGCTGTTTTGAAGCCCCAAATATGATTGCAAGTTTGTTATGACATTTTGTTTGAATTACTTTTATGAATGGATGAAAATTGGTTCACTACTTGTCTCATTGATGAATTCTTTATGTGTTTTCTATGGATGCATACTTAGTAAGCATATCTAGGATTCTAACACTATGAATATGTGTGTGCCTGCCCTTGTCAAATGAGGACCTACATATGTTCTAGAGTAGTACTTGTTAATTGCGAGTAACATGTGAACCAATTTCTAAGATAAGTAAGACAACGCTAGTACTTACGATGCCTTATGATGACTCAAATTCTTTTTGCTCTTAATGATTTCTACTTGTTAATCTATGAACACGTTATTCTAGATTGCATGCTAGGGACTAAGTTAAGTTGAAAACGTCATTCTCTTAACATACTACATAAGAAAGAGTAATAGGTTGAGTTCTAATATTAAGCCAACTTGAGCATCTTCATCAGGAAATAAAAGGAATTTCAATGAAACATAACATGTTTGCATGATTATTTGATGGTGGATAGAAATTCCCCTAACTCGTTTTTCTTAATTTGTGAACTACTTAAAATCTATTTCTGTTCTGCTTTTGTTCGATTTAATTTAAATAGCAAATCAACTCCAAAAATCACAAAAATTTATGTGAGTGTAGCTCTGTGTGTCTAGTGTCTTCATATAAAATTTTGTAGACTTTAGATAAGTGTAAGTCGGTCTAATAATTATTTTTAGTGGCTGGTTAGTAGGGACAACAGTCCAGTTTTTGTGACATTTTAAGTAGTTAGATAAAACAATCTTCTATAGGAAAGACCCTTATTTTCATATGCTACAATTGACAAATCTTAGTGTTAATAAGGAAAATCAATAGGACATTTGTGTGCTATATTGTGGTGTGCTTTTAATCCTATAAGTTCTCCCTACAGACTTGTTCAAGCAATTTCTTTTTTTTTTTTTTTTTTTTTTGGGTAAAAAGTTGCTTTCTATTACCAACCAACAAAAACATATAGCCCAAAGTAAACATATAAACAAACAAAAGATGGGCCAAAAAACAAAACAAAATACAAAATGAACCAACTAACAGACAAGCCTAAGACCAAAACTAAACAACATAAACTAGAAACTTCATACAATCTCTGCCTTCACAGTTCCACACGGTCCATCCAATTCCTCTTCCACCATCAAGCATCACCTCATCAATCACAACTTCCAACTCCAATTTGCTTCTTGAGCACAACCATAAAAACAGGATAGTTGGCAACTAATCAAGAGAAGCCAACTACCAGATGAAGTCTGTGGAAACCCACGAGCGGCATTGCCGGTAAAAGTAGACAACATAGATAAGGTGGTAGTGTTGGAAACACCTGAGCCGGTGAAAACACTGGAACTCTACACACAATCTCAACATGATGCATGGCTAAAGATTGGAATAGGGATGAGCCAGGAGGAGGGATATCCACAAGAACAGAAGAACCGTACAAATCAGTAAAGAAATTAAGGGGAAAAACCAATTAAAGCCAGGAAAAGAGAAGAGGAAGAAAGAAAAGGGAGAAAGGCAACCGACCATGGCCGAAACTAGGTTGGGACCACTGGATATGTTCAAGATTAAAAGTCTCACACTAGAAGTGAGAAAAATTCTCAATATAGAGAGAAAGGCTCTCTCTCGGAGAGAACGAACCTAATGATTTGTTCAAGCAATTTCTTTGGCCCCATTGTTCAAAAAAAAAAAAAAGAAAAAAAATCTTTGGCCCCAAGTTTCCAACACCAAGTTAAACGCAAAAAAAACAATAAACTTTTGGGCATGCTATTTCTAGAGTGCAGCAAGAAATAAATAGTGAAACTGGAAGCTTGTAGTGAAAGATATCCTAATGTTGTGAGAGAGGGGAGATTGAAACTTAATTTTTGGACCTTTTTGAAACATTAAGAAGAGATACAACTAGACTAATACCTAATTGATACATTGTGCTAATTAAAATCACATCGCATCTCGACACCCTAAGGTTCATGAGAAAATTTCAATCCTAATTCTGTCGCTCTCGAATGGCCCAATTACTTCAGAAATATGGTTTGGTCATATTCTAGCACATAACATCACCCAATGATATCCTTGATTAGTTGTACATGACAATTTAATGAAATTGTTTTGGTGTAACTGTTACAACCGTCATATATATCACTAACTAATTCACATGGTATACTTTGAGTGAACGATATAGGATTTCTACGTACAAGTAAAGTCCTATATTTGAGATTGGCATAATTCTTTATTTTGATCTCTGTGATTGAAAATCGATGGACCTTGTCGCTAAATTTGTTCACCATCAATCACTTTAGTCATTCATTGAAAAATTTCTATTAAATAACAGTTAAATTGAGAGTATTTTTGTTATTTTATTCTTATTTAACCGAGATTTTGTACGGAATGACCAAAATAATTGACGTGGGCAAACTCATTGACCAATTATATCGATTTCAAATCTCAGGACCAATTATGTAACTGGAAACAGATTCTTCCCATCAATCTTGAAGTGCTTCGACATCTGGTGGCTGTTGTGCTCGTCCTTCTCCTGTAACATTTTACAACAGTGACATTAAACTAATTAAAGACAGGGTTCCACAATGTAATCTTTTACAAATTTCAGGATTCTAGTTGTACGTAATATGGTTCGGCTAGAAAATCGACCTGACGAGGTTTTAAAGTTGCTGTCGGATTTTGAAAGAGTTAACTTGAGGGGTCAATGGAGACTGCAAGATTTTGGTTTCATCTTCTTCTTCTGGTCTATTTAGTGGTTTTAAATGCTTATATAAAGACTTGCCCACTTTAGATATAATATAGCCAACTTACAACCCATATACAGCCCACACCGACTGTAGGGAAAGATGATCAGATCAGCAGCAGCCATTGTCAACTTCTCTTCAATTCATTATTCCACAAATTTTTTTATTTTTTATTTTTTTGTTAAACGATAGATTTGTTAGATTAGTCACCGATGTGTTTTAAACTCATACTATCATATAAGGACTCAACAACTTTCTACCACTGTGGTAAAGATGACTTGCTTCACAAATTAATTGATCAAACACAGCTTTGACTTGGAACAACAAAAAATTGACTGACAGCTGAGAAAGTTGATCCAGAAGATAAAGGAAAATTGTTAAACCCTAAACACTGAAGCCAAGTTGCTAGTTTAATTTATATTTTTAATTTCCTCGTTCTCCACACTTGAGATTAAGATAATTTGGATTGAAGACGACCATTTCCTTGATTAGGAAACTGGCTGCGCCATCCACATGCCACCAACCCCATGCAAATTAAAAAAAAAGAAAAAAAGACTTGGTTACCGAGTCTTTTTCTTCGATTCGGTTCACAATTTCAAGACCATTTTAAACCGAACCGAGATGATCCCTACTAACAAGTAATAACGAGAACACAAGAAAAGAAATGTTAATATATGCACATGCGAGCCTCTTCTTAGTATATACAAGAATAATAATATTTTTCTTGAAAAAAAAAGAGTAAGATTACATATAAGATGTTACTACAAATAATTTCTCGAATAATGTTTGCATTCTTCCTTTGGAAATATGCTCATTTCCCACTTGCAAATAATATATATTCACCATAAAAATATTATAATCAGAGATGTTCAATCTCTTAATCTTTATTTGAAGATCATCTTTACAAAAAATCATTTAAATCGTGATCGACTGTTGATAAATAGCATATTTATGATCAACTGTTCATTTATTTCATACATTTAGATGACTAAACAATATCCAATTCGAGTGACTTTTTTTGTAAAGTTTACCTTCAAATGAAGATTAGAAATGAATGGTTATGATTATAAAAAATTTAAGGTGAAGATACGTCATAAGTAATTGGGAGAATCAGCTCACCCGTAAGAGGGAATGCAAGCATTATCCTAATTATTATATCAAATGGTGATTGTATTAAAATTGCATTTCTTTTTTGGGATATGTGTTCATTTCCCACTTGCAAATGACATTCTTTCCCGTATAAACTTTATAATCGAAACGGTTTAAATTCTTAACCTTCATTTGAAGATCATTCCTACAAAAATATCATTCGAAATCAAGATAGTTTAGTCATCAAAATATATTAACTGAATCAACGACATAGGTACCAAGTAACTATTAATAACGAGCCGTTGATTTATTTGATATATTTTGATGACTAAATGATCTCCGATTCAAATAATTTTTTTGTAAGGACAATTTTTAAATGAAGATTAAAAGTTGAACGATTTCGATTATGAATTTTCTAAAATGAAATTACATTTTTTTGCAAATTTAGGAATGAGGTCATACTTCAAACAAGGAATGCAAGTATTATTCTTGTATTAAATATATGTAATTATTATAACCAATCTTATAAACATGTGCTCTCACATCATTGTTATATTAAATTTTTCTGTAAAAGCGATTAATTGTATAATTGAAAATAGTGTTATATGCCAAATTGTGTTTACAAAAATATTTTTATGAAATATAATTTTCTCAGTTTCATAAAATTCTTTAATTTTTTTAATTAAATAAAGGATTTCAAATTAGGTGGGTAAAAGTCACTACACTTTTTTTATCTTATTTTTCATTTTTGTTTTGTTTGGTTGTCGTTGGATTTGTTTAAATTCGTTATTATTTCGCGGCTCAAATAAGAACACAAAATGGAAGCCTCCTCAGTCGGTCAATAATTTCCAGCGCCATTACAACTTTATATATTCATCAACAAACGTCAAAATTTGTCTTCCCAATTTATGTTTCTAATTTTCTATCACAATCCTTTTCCATAAAATCCGATTAAATCTCTCGTTCTCTCTCCAAAACTCACATTACACAGCACTCTGCTGCAAAATTGCTTGAAGCTCCGTCTCTCTCCGGACATTGCAAATATTCTCGAGAAATTTCAAAACTTTCTCGGAGAATCCAAAGCGTGTTTTCATACTTTGCTCACTGTCCAAATGGGTATCTAAAGCTTGAATCTTCTGCTTCAGTGGCGGAGAAAAGTTACAATGGAAGGTGGAAAAGGCGTGGGGGAGAAAAAAGGAACAAACGACGTGGTTTTGCAGATTTCGGTAGGAGAAGAACACATGAGATACAGTAACGAAATCAGAGACTCGAATCTCCAGCTGACAGAGCTTCAGAGCCTCAGGGTCTCCGGCTCTGCTTCTCCAGAAATCCCAAAGCCGAGTCCCTCCCCGCCGCTGGGGAAGCCGCCGAAAATCCCAGCCGAACCCACTTCCCGGCGAGCTTCGTTTTCCCGGTCGACGTTCTCGAAGCCCAAGTCGAGGTTCGTGGAGACGGTTCCTCCTGCTGAAAAGAAGGCGACCGACGAAATTCCCCAGTTGAGGTCAACTGCTAATTCCCCCAATGTGGCATCGCCAAGCTCCAAAATCGCAGCCACAGCACCGAGAGATGCTCTGAGATCAGCCCCGATAACCCCACGAACGCCTTTGATCAACAGCAGCGAGGAGGATGACGATGAGGAGGTTTACAAGACTGCAAAGCTTAAGGTGCGTGAGAAGTCTGGTAAGAAGATGAAAAAGTTGGCACTAATTGAGTTGATTGCATTTGCTTGTATTGTTGGGTTTTTGATTGCTTGCTTAACCGTTCCTAAGTTGGAAAAGAAGATGTATTGGGGGTTGGAATTGTGGAAATGGTCTGTCTTGGTGGTGGTTGTTTTGTGTGGTAGATTGGTCACAGAATGGTTTATCAATGTTCTGGTTTTCGTGATTGAGTTGAACTTTTTGCTTAAGAAGAATGTTCTGTATTTCGTTTACGGGTTGAAAAGAAGCGTACAGATTTTTATTTGGTTGGGTTTGGTTCTTCTGGCATGGGGTTTGTTGTTCGACCGCGGAGTGAAGAGGTCAAGGAAAACCTCTAGGATTCTAGGTTACGTTACAAGGGGTCTGGCTTCGTGTCTAATTGGAGCGGGCATATGGCTGTTGAAGAATTTGTTTGTCAAAGTGGTAGCTTCTTCGTTCCAATGCAATAGATTCTTTGATCGGATTCAAGAATCAATTTTTCATCAGTATGTTCTCCGCACCCTTTCCGGGCCTCCTCTGATGGAAATGGCAGAAAGAGTCGGGAAGACCCCGAGTAGGGGCCAGTTGAGCTTCAAAAATTTAAAGGGAGGGAAAAAGGAGGGGAAGGAAGGGCCCAAAGAAGAGGTGATTGATGTAGAAAAGCTAACAAAGATGAACCAAAAGAAAATTTCTGCTTGGACTTTGAAAGGGTTGATTAACGTGGTAAGGAGTTCCGGGCTATCTACCATCTCCGACACACTTGAGAGTCTTGATGATGAGGAGAGTGAGCAGAAAGGTAAGGAGATTACTAGTGAGTGGGAAGCAAAGGCTGTGGCTTATGATGTATTCCTGAATGTCGCCAAGGGTAGCAACAAGTAAGAATTTCATTTTTGTTTATCTGAAAAGTTCCTCCGGCCTTTTTGATGACTTATTTATCTTTAATTTTCTCACTATTTTTACGGTTAAATGGACTAGGTACATTGAGGAAGATGACCTCTTGCGCTTCATGAAAAAGGAGGAGGTCGACATTGTATTACCTCTGTTTGAAGGGGCAGCAGAAACTGGCAAGATCAAGAGAAAAGCTTTGAAGAACTGGCTGGTAAATTCCAGTTGGTTTTTGTATCTGAAACTTCTTATTCTTTCGTTTTACGTACCCACCTGCGCAAAAGTTGCATTTCAAATTCACCTGACACTTCTACACTGAGAAAAAAACCAACAATGTATAATGCTACCACAAACTACAGTTTACATACTTCTTGTGATGTCCAGTTGTCTCACTAGTCACACACAGTTATAATTCTTATAAACGACCCTTTGATAGGATCTTAATTCTACATGTCGTGAACCTTGAATTTCAATTCTTTTTTCGCCAGCCACATCGGGTCGCAATTCTGGACTCTTAACCTGATTCTTGTTTTCAGGTGAATGTCTACCTTGAACGCAAATCTCTGGCACATTCGTTAAATGACACTAAAACAGCGATAGAGGAGCTGAATAGGCTTGCCTCAGGGGTTTTGCTTCTTGTGATCATTATCGTGTGGCTACTTCTGATGGGATTTTTGACAACCAACATACTGGTCTTTATATCATCTCAGCTTTTACTGGTGGTCTTTGTATTTGGTAATACTGCTAAAACTGTGTTTGAAGCAATCATTTTCGTCTTTGTGATGCACCCTTTTGATGTAGGGGACCGTTGTGTCGTTGATGGAGTACAGGTAACTTCGAAATCTTCATTCCTCAGTTAAATTTTCACTTCTATGAGAACGACTTTGCTTGACATATTTCAACCTGACAGCTCATAGTTGAAGAGATGAACATATTGACAACGATCTTCCTAAGATATGACAACGAGAAAATTTTCTATCCAAATTCAGTACTGGCTTCCAAACCCATCAGCAACTTCTACAGGAGTCCAGAGATGGGTGATTCTGTTGAATTTGCTGTTCACGTTTCTACAACGGCTGATACTATTGTGGCTCTAAAAGCCAGAATAAAAGAGTACGTTGACTTAAACTTACTCAACCTCTCAATTATATATTGCATTCAAATTTCAATCTATACATAGAGAGGCTCTCTCAGCTCAACAGCATGCTGCTTTGGTCACAATATCATGACATGCAAGATTAGAGTTTAGGATCCTTGGAACAGATAGAGTTTGATAGCTGCTAGCTAGGATTCTCGCATGGATTCGTCAATAAAAAGTTCTGTTTTGGTTATTCTGCTATCCTAGAATAACTTTTTATTCATCTGTTTGTATCTTTTGGTGGTTATGTAGCTCCTTTTTTCGTGTTGCTTCTCTTTTGGTACGGGAATTGTTTACTTGTGATTTTGCATTGCTGTTGGTATTTCTGGTTTCCTGTCGAATGTTCTCTATACACAAACATCCACAGGCATAAGCGCACCTCTGAACGATAGAAATGAGTTGCTGAAGAAAATTGAATATTTCAGGTACTTGGACAGCAAGAGTCAGCACTGGCGTCCTGCCCATAGCGTGGTGGTTAAGGATATTGAGGACGTCAACAAAATGAAAATGGCTCTTTATGTTACGCATACCATAAACTTTCAGAACTACGGAGACAAGAGCAGCCGGAGATCAGATTGGTCTTAGAGCTGAAGAAAATATTTGAAGATCTCGGTATAAAATATAAACTCCTGCCTCAAGAAGTTCATCTCCGCTATGTCGGATCATCCACTGCAGAACTTCCACCAACGTGGCAGTGATTTTTCGTTGCGTATGCTGCAAGTATGTACCTTTCTTCTGTTTTAGTTCCAGTCCAGTTTTATGACTACGAGCGAAGATTCTGACTCGTGTCATTAACTTGAAATTTTCGTCGCATTTTCCAGGGGGAGCTGCGAGTGAAGTTGCCACAAGTCTAATCGGAACAACAACGAAAATGTTGGATGTGTTACAATTCATCTCGAGGAAGTTTTGATTGTTCGATTGAAATTATGCACTTTGTATGAGTAAGTTTGATGAAGAATGCTCAGTGGAAGGGGAAAATGTCTCAACACTGAGATACTGAGATTTGTGAGAGCTGGTGGAAACACGATGTTGTAATTTTAGAATTGATTTGTTTTAATGCATGAACTGTTGAGTTTTCTTCCTCTCCACCTTTTTCAATCCCTTTGATGAGAAGCCATATGTACATGGAACACTGAGTTTCAATATTAAAACACGATATTAAAGTGATTGGTTGTTGCGTTCAGCTTATGAGTTATAATTGATGACGTGAAAGTATTGACCAAAATAAAGCAGGAGATTAGGCAATTTAATTTATGGTAAACAAGTTAAGAGCGTAGGCGTGAGTGATTTATTATCATGATACAGATTAAAACACACCTAAGCTCTCAAATTTTGTAAAGCACACTCCCACCTTTAAAGGCTAGTAGCAAATAAAAAAAATTAACTACCTTAAAAAATAATACAAGGTATACCAAACCGATTTCTTTATCCGGTCAATTAATTATTATAGCTCGTTTATAGAACCGTAATTAAAATTGGAGGAATTGAATTGAAGAGATTCAGAATCCAGATTTTGTTAAAAGCAATTTACTAGAATGTTCTAGAAGCAAAATAGAAATGGTATTGATTCCATAAAACTGCTTATAAATTTAGCAGAATCTGAATATAAATCAGTACAATTATTAAAATGCCCTTGTCCCAAGTTTTGGCTTGTCCATATATCCCAATTAAATAGCCAAGATAGAATGTAACATCCAAAAATACTCCCCTCTGGGAGGTTTGACGCCATTGGACAATTCGAATGAGAAGGGTGGTGCAAATTCCAGTCTCGATGGTGATTGGTCCAATAAGATAACCTTATCGACCAATCCCAATACAGAAGCTGCCACGTCGGACAAAGATAATTGACAAACTTCCCACCTCTCATTAAGCTCCTCTTCCCTTCCCCCCTAGCCCCCACCTCTACGACTATCTAGCAAGAAGCACCTCAAATCTGACACAAATTTTACACAAAAAAAAAGCAGCCGGTTTAGAGAGAGAAAGCTGAGCTACTCTAGAGAGAGAAAATGGCAGCAACCGCAGCAGTTACAATGGCCGTGCCATTGACCAATGCAACCCAAAAGAGGATCCAATCCTCCGCCGAGAGCTTCTTCAAGCCACTGCCACTGAGGCCCTCAAAGGCATTGGCACCCGCCGCGTCAAAATCGAGCGGGAGGCTCCAAGTCAGGGCTTCCTTGAAGGAGAAGGCGGTGACCGGAATCACGGCGGCCGCGCTCACCGCCTCAATGGTGATCCCGGAAGTGGCAGAAGCGGCCTCGGGAGTTTCTCCTTCTCTCAAGAACTTCTTGCTCAGCATTGCGGCCGGCGGCGTTGTAGTTGTTGTGATCGTTGGTGCTGTGGTTGGCGTGGCCAATTTCGACCCTGTTAAGAGAGGCTGAGGATATGAAGCATTCACAAATCTATCTTATTGTATATGTCAAGAAATTTTCTGTCTGTTTTCCATCTGTGTAAGAAGTGACTCTTATTCAACTAGTAATTTGACAGAAAACTGTGAATTCTGAAATTTCGCTCTTTCGTTTTTCAATTTTTGTGCTACGGTTCGAAACACAATGCAAACGTAGAGGATGAAAATAATAGAGGGCAACGGAAAACGAACAAAGAAAGAAAACACCATGAACTCAAATCAGAAATTTATGGAGTTGCCGGCGAGTCCACCTATGTCTACAATACCTTCTATATAAATGCTGATGTGATGACATCAATTCAGAGTCACTAGAGAACAACTTCTGTGTAAACTTATCGAAAAAAATTAAAATAATCTCCGAACAATGCAATCAGCTGCATCTAACTAAATCCGTTCAATTTAACTCGATCATGTACCTTACCTAGAGTGCTTAAAAATCATATCGAGCATGTATCTGCTTTCTGAAGAATAGTTCACCATATCTGCCTTCACCACGGTGATCTTCACCCTCTGCTCATCGCCATACATCTCCTCTTTGACTTTAAGCTTGAACAGAAACTGATTAAAGATGCTGCTCTGGACTATGTCTCCAAATCTTAATTCATCCTGCTCTTCGTACTTCAACAAGTACAGCTCCTTTGCTGAGCATCCTAAGATCTCTTCCCCGGCTTCCTGAAAAGCTGTCGCCCAAGTCAATCCAGTGTGGTCTTGAATTTGGGCTTGAAGGAGATATCTGTAGTCGCACTCATCGAATTCTTGATTGCATCTGTCACATTGCCATCCTCTGTTTCCTGACCTCGACACCTTTTTGTTGCACTGCCTATCCCCAATCATCAATGGACAAGCTGTGTAACAGAAAGAATCTGTTTTAATAAAAGATATCGTCCCCTTCACAGTGCCCCAGTCTGGCTTAACTGATCTTCCAAGACCTTCGTCCCTGATCTGAGAAACAGTTTTGCGTATCTCATTCTTAGTTCCTCCAGGAACAGTGTCCTTAGAAATGGAGACAAAAGCAGTATCCTTGCCCCCTCGGTCAAACCAATCTCTCAAGGTACGAGCATCAGAAATATCTGGGTTTATAAATAGCTGTGTAGAATGAATTGTTCCAACAGACTTCCCACTGAAATCATTAATCTTCCCAGCTTTAACAGCTAAAACTGGGGAAATCCCAGAAGCCAACATCTCTTCAAGCTTTAGACCTTCCCTGTTGCAGACATCCCCCCAAAGGGTTAGCTCAACGCTCTTGCCTGACCAATCCTTTAGATTCAGAATTCTTCTCTGAGTTTCCATACCGTTCTTCCTCATGATAGGAACAGAAGGATTGACAGATATCACAATACCAATAACATCAACAATAGAATTACTTTCAGCATTTTCAATTTCACTAATCGGCCTGAAGTTGAAGTTTTGCGCTGGTATGGAACCATCTTCATCAGGGCAGAGGTCCACAGTTGAACTTGCATCCAAAGTTATCTCCCAGTCATTCTTCAGATGGTTGAAATTCTTCTGGGCAGGTTTCAAGCTTCCCTTTGAAATCAAGTAAACTCTGCCAACCTCAATAATATCATAGAAGCGGTCAAGAACAGCATTGAAGCAGGTAACTCGTATTTCCCCTCCTTCAGAGTCAAGGAGGTCAAAAGAGAAAACTTTACCATCTCCTTTAGCATTATTATACCGACGGGGATCCCCTTTTGCTGTAACCCTTGCCTTGATAGCCCATCTTCCCTGATAAGGATTCAGAGCATTAATAGGAATGATCCGTGCTGGTGCCTCGTTCTTCATGATTGGGCCATGATTTTTGTACTGTGGAGGTGGTTGGTAAGGAGGCTGAACAGTAGCTCGAAAATTTGGCCCATCGTGTAGAGAGCTTTGAGGATGAAGACGAGGTCTGACACTCAGCCTCTCAGAATGAGAAGTAGGTCTAAGATTCTGCACATTGTGAACAGGATTTTGCGAAATCATATGATTACCAGCTGACCGCTGAACACTGCCATTACGCAACACATTTTGAGCAGCTGAATCAGGTGGACCATATGGTTTTGGATTCCCAATCATGTCAGAGTTCAGTATGATAGTTTCCATGTTCAGCACAACAATAACCCTGTACAAAGAGTACAATTCAAAGCTCGCTGCACACTTAGATACAGAAAAACGAAACAAATAATCATACAGAAACACATTCTTGTGTCAAAACACTGCCGACTCTTTACATTCATTCACAAGGTTTTGCAACTGACAATGATTTCAAGCTCTTCGGTTAATTTTTAAGTTATCTTTCCTAAAATACAAACGGAATGCATTATAGCTTGTGATTAAGAAAAAATCATCCTAGCGTAGCGCAAATAACATTCTTCATTTTTGAAGTTAGATGAACATGAAGCACAGAATTGCGACAGCTAACTTACACCAATCTACATAATCAAAATAAACTACTCAATTACTATATACAAGCTAATAAACTGATTCATCAAATTTTGAAATCTCAATTTCTTTATAGAAAATCGCATCTGATCATAATTGTTCAATCAACCACAGTTTTATCAGCTCAGATTCAGACTCCATAGCACACATTTGGTTCCAAAATCGCAATTCAGATAATTGAATTAGAACCCTAACATTATCACAAACACATTCTAATCACAGATTCACAAGCATAATCTCATCTAACAATCAAAATTAATTTTAATTAACCAAACAGAAAACGAGAGAGAGAGAGAGAGAGAGAGAGAGATACGGACTGGCGGTTCTGGAGGACGGTGCTAATGTACTCGGTGAGCTGGACGACGGAGCTTATCTGGACTCGGTTGGTCTTGATTCGGTCGTTGAGCTGCGAAGAGATCATGGCATGCTGGCACGAAACGCCGTCGGAGACCATGAAACGGTACCTCTCCTGCGTGCCGATGAGCTTAATATCGACCACCTGCACCAACGGCTTCAAATTCACGTCGCCGCCTATCATCGCCACGACGGCGTTCGGCGTCAGGTTCACAGGCATTCTGATAAACCCTAGTGATACGCGTGTGTCGGTTCGAGGAGGACGCCGACGGCGAGGGAAGGTAGATTGGGAATTTGACGAGAGATAGACGACGGAGTGAGAGGCCGTTGTGTAATTGGCGGGGGCGTTTGGGAGGAAACGATCGAGCGAGAGGGATTTTGATTTTTGGAAATTGGTTTTTAGGGGTTTATATAGATAGGCGCTCTGGCTATTTGAAATTACATTTATGTCACCGCCCTTCTAATTTTTTGTCTTCTTCCCGGCGCATTTGTCCAAATTGGAATGTGATTTTTTAAAACCATATTATTTTTTGTTGGAAATTTATTAAACAAAATCTAAAATACGAAAAAAATATTTTTTTTTTAATTTTTATCAAACCATAGATTTTGTTAGATTAGCCGTTGATAGATTTCGAACCTAGTTTATCATGTAAGAAATCAACTTATTTCCACCACTGTGGTAAAGGACCACTTGCCGAACAAAAAAGATTTGAATTCATGTGAACATTCATTTTTCTGAAGAAGATAAAAATGCCCTCATTGAATTATAAAAGTCGTGAATTATGTCTAGTTTAAATATGAGATGAACAACCATCCATATGACTATATCAAGAGTCCGAATAATTTCTCTACTTTGCACGCCCGTTGGCGATAAATAGATATGCAACTACCGACCGCTTGGGTCCTATTATACGTATAGGACTCACTTCTGCTCATAAATACTTTAGCTAGAAGAGCTTTTACTAAAAGAATTTAGAAAATTCTAATTAAGCGCCCAAGTACTACATAAATAAATACGCTTCTTCAAGAAGTACTTTCGGTGGTGTAAAATCACTTTTAATCTTTCTTGAAGTAATTCCAAACAAATCCTTAAATCTTTTTTTAAATTTTAATTCGGACGCAGGATCCAGTTCTTTCGTTTTAGTTCAGAATTGCAAATTGAACAAAATTGAGCAAAAGAAGCCGTCTTGAGTATGATAAAATTTGAGAAACGCATCGGCCCATATTTTGGTGCCGAAAATTTGACACAGGAAACCAATATAAATGAAGAAGTCGACACTCGAGTTAGAAAAGAAAAAATGGATGTCGATCTCGGAACATATGTGATGAAGGACTTCAAGCCACAATCGGGACTGGGGCCTCGACCTCAGTCGGGGCCAAAAAAGGCTCTGCAACAGGGGCAGCTAGTGCCGGCCTGATATATACGTCCTCCTTCGGTTGGTGAATTGTAACAAGGTCGGGTAAGGGGGTCTTGGGGCCTTGCTTGCCCTTGGGATCCCAATCGAGCATAATCTTGACCTTAATACCAAGCACACCCTGTATGCAAATATATGAAGTGATCAGTTGATTAAGAACGGTGAATGATTTGGATAGAACAAAAGCAGCCCATGAAACACAATAAGAAGAAGCAAGAAACGGGTGAGTGGGACTAACCTGTCTAAGGAGGACGTGCCTCACAGCAGAATCAATGTATTCGTTGACTGGCTGACCAGAAGAAATCATGTATCCGTCTTTGAACTTCATGGACTTGGCTCGCGCAGCCCTTAGCTTTCCACTAATGATCACCTGTTAACATATCACTATCAACTGTTAATGTACCAATAACATCTAACATCAAGTTAAAATTGCTTGCAACAGGAAAATCAGCCGAAAACTGCTAATGACCAACCTCACAACCCTTTGCTCCACTTTCCATGACGAATCTCAAAACACCATAGCAAGCCCTGAAAGGAACAGTCATTGGCAGATTAGTTACTGGACATCCATTTGACATATTAAAATGCATACCAATATGGAGTCCATTAATAAACATAATTGAGATCATTGGCAGTGCCACCATTTAGATAAACTTAGAAAATTACTCACCCTCGCCAACTCAAAGATATATAGATTTCAGAGCCACTGATTAAAAAAATAGCCTGACTACTAGAAATCACTGTTCGGCTGAGTATCAGTGCCTTTGTTTATACTTCTGAATGAGTGCCAAGCCTACCTAAAAGTAATAGTGGATTACAAATATGTTCCCTCCCCAAGGTTACAGCATGAAAACAAGGGCATTTCACAAGGAACATCTCACGGAGGATGTCAATCAATTTTGTCAACTTCCGACACAAATTTGCTGTGAAAACACCAATATGCTTTGTAGATGACAGGACACAGAGCCACTGATCCCAAAAGAATGAGCCTAGAGATTACGGTTTCACTAAGCATCGTTGCCTTTATTTCCAGTTCAAAAAGAGTACCAGAAACCACAGGTGAAACTACCAGTAATGGTCTATTATAAACATGTACCCTCCCCAAGGTAACTGCAAGAAAGCAAGAGCATTTCACGAGCAATATCTCATGGAGGTTGTCAATCACTTTTGTCAACTTCCGACACAAAATTGATATGAAAACACCAAAATGCTTTGTAGATGACATGACACAAATCACAACGCCAGTGATTCCAAACAATAGCCTGATTACTAGAAAAATAGATCAAAATGAGTGTCAGATACCCCGGGCCAGACTAACAATAATGATCCATGATAAACATGTACCCTCCCTAAGATTACTGCATGAATAAGAACATTTCACGGGATTATCTCACGGAGGATGTCAATCAATTTCGTCAACTTCCGACACAAATTGGGTACAGAAACACCAATATGCTTTGTAGATGACATAAGACCAAATCTAACAAATTGGAAAAATTATCACTATATGTTTGAAATACAAACTACATCCAATTACCAAAAAAAATAATTTGAAGTCCCATTCCCAATTACTTTAAACGGAATACTGTTGGATTACATATAACTATGGTGAAAGTACACAGGTAGCAACAATTAACCATTTACCCTCCGCACGGTTACTGCATGAAAGAAAGTGACTTTCATGAGGATGATGGAATGGAGGATATGTATCAATTTCGTCAACTTCCGACACAGAGCTGGTATGAGAACACCAATCTGCTTTGTAGATGACATACCCACATCTAAAGAAAGCCAAATCAGAAATACAAATGCTGCACATTTCCAACATACAAAATACCCAATATACCTATTCCTCATCTTTCTCCAACAATGTACATTTTAATAATAGTTCTAGACTGTCTAATGAATTGACTCGGCATTCGATCAGTAACAAACTAAAGTTTTGAGATGGAATCATATACCTGCGGACGGCAAGGCCACCGAGAAGCTTGTAACGGAGAGACTCGGCCTGAGCAATAGCGCACAGCCCTCTGTTGTTAACCTTCTCAGCGTAAAGCTCAACGCTGTTTTCCGGAAACTTAAACCGCTTCTGTACAACAGAGGTTAGCTCCCTAATCCTCCTCCCCTTCTCTCCTAAGAATATACAATGCCCACAAATCTATTAATTATTTAACATAAACACTCAATTAAATCACAAAAACATCGATTATTTAGCTCATTTCAAATGAGAATCATACCGAGAACGTTTTGGGTTCGGGTGGCTCGGATGATGATCTCGGTTCGCATCGGCGTAACCCTAACTTCAACGCCGGAGTAGCCATCTTCGGCGAGCTCTCTCGTCAGCACCTCGTTCAGCTCGGCGAAGAAAACGCCGTCGGCGACGAACTGCAACCAAAAAAAAAGACGAGAGCTTTAGTTGAAAATGAGATTGATTTTCTCGCTTTTCTCGGGGAAACAAACAGGGGAGGAGAGGGGCTGACCTTTCGCTTCTTGCTCATTTGGGTCGCAGTCGCCATGGTTGTGGGTGTGAAAGTTGCAGAGATGGGATCTGAAATGTGGTGGCGGGAGCTCTGAAAACCCTAACTCTTGTTTGGCACCGGGTTTTGGGGTTATAGATAGGAGGGGGTTTATATGCATAGGTGGAGATGGATCGGACGGTTAGATCTATGGACGGACGAGATTTGTCCTAGACTTTATTTTCCATTAAAAAAAAATTAAAATAAAACTAACACAAACAACATCAGTTTTCAGTTTTCACTATGTTGGAGCATGTCATGACTTCAATCTCATGGTCATGGATTTAGTTTTTACTATAACAACATCGTTCTAAATTTGAATCTTATGGACGACAATAGTTGATGAAGAAACGTCAACTAGAGTTTAAAAACGTATATTAGATTGGACTATTTAAGGAGCGGGAAATTCAAGTTTACACATTTTTCAACATTGAGAAAGTAATTGCCAAGATCTATATTTAGTAACTGTAAACACGAGAAATTCCTGAAACACAAGAGACAAGAATACGTGTACAAAATATATATTTTGTATTAATGATTTTTAGGGTTACAATCTCTTTGTAATTTGGTCCTCTGATTCTATCTTCGAAGGGTGTAGGTTTGTGGATGAATTGTTGATCCAAAGGGCCGTCGGAGCTTGATCTAAGGATGAACAGTTGATGAATGATGAACACTTTCTTCAAGGGGCCGTCGGGGCTTGATCTTGAGTTGGTGGGAGTTCTTCAAGGGCCGTTGGGGCTTAATCTTGAAGGAGGATGGATGATGAACGATGAACACTTTCTTCAAGGGGCCGTCGGGGCTTGATCTTGAGTTGGTGGGAGTTCTTCAAGGGCCGTTGGGGCTTGATCTTGAAGGATGATGGATGATGAACGATGAACACTTTCTTCAAGGGGTCGTCGGGGCTTGATCTTGAGTTGGTGGGAGTTCTTCAAGGGCCGTTGGGGCTTGATCTTGAAGGAGGATGGATGATGAACGATGAACACTTTCTTCAAGGGGCCATCGGGGCTTGATCTTGAGTTGGTGGAAGTTCTTCAAGGGCCGTTGGGGCTTGATCTTGAAGGTTGGTGGATGAGCGGATCTTCAAGGGCTTTTGGGCTTGATCTTGAAGGTTGGTGGATGAGCGGATCTTCAAGGGCTTTTGGGCTTGATCTTGAAGGACGATTGGATGTGTGGATTTGTTGAGGTTGTTGATCCAAAGGGCCGTTGGGGCTTGATCTTAGGATGAACGGATGATGAACGATGAACACTTTCTTCAAGGGCCGTCGGGGCTTGATCTTGAGTTGGTGGAAGTTCTTCAAGGGCCGTTGGGGCTTGATCTTGAAGGAGGATGGATGATGAACGATGAACACTTTCTTCAAGGGGCCATCGGGGCTTGATCTTGAGTTGGTGGAAGTTCTTCAAGGGCCGTTGGGGCTTGATCTTGAAGGTTGATGGATGATGAACGATGAACACTTTCCTCAAGGGCCGTCGGGGCTTGATCTTGAGTTGGTGGAAGTTCTTCAAGGGCCGTTGGGGCTTGATCTTGAAGGTTGATTTGACGAAGAACGAAGAGTGCTTTCTTGATCCTTCGGGATTTGCTTGAGAGCTTTAGAGTTTCAAGGCTTCTTCCTTTCTTCCTTCTTTCTTCCTTCTTTCTTCTTTCTTCCTTCTTTCTTCTTTCCTCCTTCTTTCTTCTTTTCAAAATGAATGCCTTTGGCCTCCTATTTATAGAATTCCAAAACTTGATTTTTGGATTTAAATAATCAGATGAAATAAATCATTTCTGCCAGGTATTGACACGTGTCCTATTTGATGACTTTTCCAATTTATTTCGATTTTTCGTTGAGTCACACGCTACATGTAAAATTTATGTGATACGTGAGCGTTGAAATTTTAATTATTGGTCAACATTCATTTCACCGAAATTTTGATGTCTACAAATGCCCCCATTTCAAGGCGCGTCGTAGACATGTGCTTGTCACGTGTAGAAGATGCGTTTTGAAGTCCCTTAATGTAGATGTCAACCCAAGGGCCGTCGAGGCTTGATCTTGAATTGGGCTGGAAATTTCTTCAAGGGCCATCGAGGCTTGATCTTGAGTTCGACTGGAAGATTTTCCGGTTTCCTCCAATCGTTGATTTCCGCAGGCTTACTCTTGAACTGAGCTGGAGGATTCTTTTGGTCTCCTCCGAAGGTTTGAACTTACTCCTTTGATCTGGAGTTGAATTTGATTCAAGGGTGGTGAACACTTGATTTTGAATCGGACTTGTGATTTCTTCAAGGGCCATCGAGGCTTGATCTTGAACTGGGCTGGAGGATTCTTTTGGTCTCCCCCTATCGTTGATTTTCCTTTGTGCTACTCTTGAACTGGGCAGCAGGATTCTTTTGGTCTTCCCCGAAGGTCTGAGCTTACTCATTTTTTTCTGTTTCTTTGTTCAATCTCTCCAATTCGTATTGAAGAGGGTTAGAGGATAGCTCAGCATATGCAGTCGTAGCTTGTCTCCACATGCTTCAATGCATCATTTTCACTTGCCTTACTTGCTCCCCTTTGCAGAAGTGGTATTTCCTTATGCAGGTTTAGCATCTTCTCTTGTACTATTTGTTCCTGATGCAGGAGTTGAATGCAAACCTTGCATTTGAATGGACCATCACTTCTTGGTGGCAGCGCAAGTTTGAGTGGAGGTTCCGACATATTGCTTTCTCTGTCCTTGTCCTGGCAGGTGAGAACAAGGGCAAAGGAAAAGATAGGGGAAAAGCATGATATGAGATACCTTTGCTTTCGCCCTTGATGATATGAGATACTTTTGCCTTGGTGTCATTTGTTTGCAAGGGTATTCCCGGAGAGGAAGAAAACTGAGCATTTTGAGATGCTTTGCTGGGAGTGTACTCTCGGAGGTGAGGAAGAGTTGGGCATTTTTTTTTTTCTTGTTTGCAGGTTTGCCTTGCCATAAAAGATGAAGGTCGACATATATAGGGATTTCCCAATAGCAAGTGGTGGTACTGTTCTTTTACCCTTGTCGACAAACGTTTTGATCCCGCAAATTCGGCTTTTTGAAATAGTGACGACTCTTCGATCTTTGAATACGCCTCTTTGATTTCTGAACGACGCCTCTTCGATTTCTGAACGAGCGTCTCTTTTGACAAAGTGGCACGCGTTTTCTGAAAAGCAGAGAAAGCGTCGCCGAACTTTGCGCTTGTCAGCTAAAGATGTGTAGCTGCGATGATGACCTCCACGTGATCTTTTGACAAAGTGGCACCCGTGCTCTGAAAAGCCGCGAAAGCGTCGCCAGCCTCCACGTGTTTTCAACTTTGTCGGAGATCTTTTGACAAAGTTGAACGCGTTTTCTGGAAAGCCGAGAAAGCGTCGCCTAACTTACGCCGGAAAATCCAGCTTTTGAGATTTGCAGAGCGATGTCTCTTCACTTTTGAACAAGCGGCCCTTCGATTTCTGAGCAAGCGCCTCTTCGTTTTTATAGAGGTATTGATCACCTCTAACATGCACACTTCGAAGGTTGCTCATTCCTGAAAATCATCTCCGGCCTTTTGAGTTTTAACTCCATCCACCCATCTCTTTTAACACCTTTGAAAAATGGCTAACCCATCGAACCTTAGCTTAGAATTGAGTCTCAGCAGTGATCCGGTTACGCCGCTTCAAGGTAATGTATGGTGTCCTTCTTTCTTATCTTCTAACGGTCCTCTTACAGGTGAAGACTCCGTGATGCAGGACGCCACAACAGCTACAATAGTAGCTAGGAACCTCCTTACTCCAAAAGATAGTAGGCTGCTGTCAGGACGGTCCGATGAGTTGGCCGTTCAAGAGTCCCTCGCTCTTAGTGTTCAGTGTGCGGGCTCTGTGTCCAACATGGGCCAACGCCTGCTTGCTCGGTCCCGTCAAGTGGAATCATTGATGGCAGAGGTGGAAAATCTTAAGCAGGAGATTAAACAGCTTAAGTACGAGAATAGAAGTTTGCATGTGCTTGCAAATAACTATTCGTCGGGCATGAAGAGGAAGCTTGATGAGATGCAAGAATCTCAAGGTCGAATTCAAAGTGACCGTCAAAGGCTTGCGTCTTTTTTCCAGAGACACCTTTTTCCTGCATCATCCAGCGTTCCACCAAGTATCGGGGCCTCGAATGATCTATCTTCGGTGCCTCCCGCTCCTGGAGTTTGGCCAAGTAGTGGGGCTTCACGTGAACGACCTTTGTGAAGGCTCCATCTTCCTCTTTCTTTGTTAGATACATTTTTTTTTTCGCACTTGTAATTGCTCTCGGTGTGCCTGGCACCGTGTGAGTTTCAAACTCTACAAAATTACAACTTGTATATAACAAATATGTCCACACATGAATGATGACCTTCATTACTTTCTTTACTTTTAATTCCAAAACTTGTACACACACACACGCATATAGGCCACTGCATTTTGCTCACTGCCTTGCATCTTCCAATTTTGCTAATTTAAACAATTGGCAGCTGATGCTGCCTTTGAAAGATGCTTCCCAATATCATCATTGCTATCTTTTTTTTTTTATTATTATTCTTTTTGAAAGATGTTTCCCAACATCATCATTGCCACCTTTTTTTTTTTTTTTTTCTTTTGCCTTCACGCCTGAAGCCTTTATATTATATATATATATATATATATATATATATTTCAGATGGTGCCAGAAGCATCATCATTGTTTTTTTTTTTTATTTTTTATTTTTTTTTTATTTTTATTTTTTATTTTTTATTATTATTCTTTTGAAAGATGCTTCCCAGCATCATCATTGCTATTTTTTTTTTTTTTTTTTATTATTCTTTTGAAAGATGCTTCCCCGCATCATCATTTTTTTTTTTTTCTTTATATAGCCATCTGCAAGGTTGAGTTCGTGGGTGAAAACCCAGGCGAGTCCCAGAAAAGACAGAGGAGATCTTTGGGTGTGAGTTGACAAACTTTGATTTTGTCAATCACATTCAAAGGCAGCAGCAGAGGCAAGCAGACGAATGAGATCTTTGGGTGTGAGTTGACAAACTTTGATTTTGTTGATCACATTCAAAGGCAGCAGCCATGGCGGAGATGCAGAAGCAGCCAGAGCTTGAAGTAGTGCAAAGCGTCGAGCTTCACGATCGGCTAGTCGTTTGACAGCGGTCACTGAAGTTCTTCGCCGATTTTGACCACGGTGGCCAGAGTGAAGCTGAGGGTCTTGCAGGCGAGGAGCTGCATGGATGGAGAGGAAGAAGTGCCTTGTCGTGTTCCGTCACTTTCTCTTAACCTCTCTTACTGACTTCATGTTCTTTTGTTGCAGAAAAAGGGGAGCAGAGCTCTTGGATTTGATTGGAAATTCACAGGGTGGTTTAGACCATTGATCAGGACAGTACCACTGAAGTGAAGGTGCTTGCTCATCGGAGAAGAAGCTACAAGCCTCCTCACTGCTAAAGAAGTTGTGCTCCTCCACCGTCACGGAAGGCTGATAGCTCTTTTGGAACGGAAAGCAGTTCATTGACGATGATGACGGCAAGGGGAATCTTGGGGTGGAACCGGAAGCGGCGCCGAAGTAGTTATTTGACGACGAGGAGCCGCTAGAGGACGAAGTTGTGGAGGCAGCAGAGGTACAGAACTGAGTGGAGCTTTGGACAGCCCTCAGAAACAGATATGAGGCCCTGCTCTGTTAAGGACACATTTGGTTCCACCACAAATGGATCTGAGGGAAACACCCTTAACTCTCGTAGATCCTTGCAAGATTCCGCCAGGGCATCAAGGCCAACATCTTCAATGTAATCCAATACCCAGAGGCGCTGCAGATTCGGGCATTGGCTAACAAGCTTTACAAGAGCCGGGCTTTGAATTATGGCATAACTCAAATTTAGTGATGTTAGCCCAGGGCAGATCGAATAAATAGCTGGAAGATATGATGGTACCACATCCCAAAATCCAGATAGGCTCTTGATTTCCTTGCATCCTGAGATGGCACGTGATAGGATTGTAAAGACATCAGGCCGCCACTCAGCTGAGTAGGCCCCTGTGCCTAAATCAGTCAGCCTAGGTGCCAGGCGAAGTAGATTGGCTAGCCTGTCAAGAGGCACGGAACGATTGAGCCGGAGACTCCTCAGGTTGGGACACCTAGCCACCAGGCGCTCCAGGGCAGAGAAACTCAACTCAGACCCCAAGCAAGAAATGTTAAGGGACACAAATGACGTGTAGGTATCAGGAAAATGGCTGAGCCAATGCCCACTCAGGTCCTCCACATCGCTCTCATGCAAGTCCAGCTCCCGTAGATTCCTGCAATTGGCAGCAATGGCGGCGAGTCCGTCAGTACTGAATCCCTCGAAAGCACAAGGAGCTTCATATTCTTGAAGGACTTGCCAATCAGCTCCAAGGTCTCGTCAGTGACGACCATCCTCTCAACTGCTGCTGTTGAGTGACATTACGGCCAAGCGGACGACCGAGAAGAAGACGGAGGAGGAGGATCCTTTGCTTTTCCCTTGGAAACTGATTTTCTTTTCCTAGAATTCTAATCCATGGAATTGGTCTCCCCATTTGGATTCTGCTCAGAAATCGTCGATTCCTCTCGGGAAATGGGGAACTCACTCCTATCCTGCAGCAGAGCACTCATCATTTCCTGCATACTCGTTTGAGATCCGAGCGCCTTCAGCGACGGACTGCTCGAAACACGAGGAAACTTGTCGCCATTTTTCGCGGCGGGATGGGATCGAAACGGTGGTTGTTCAGTGCTGTTGTTATTGTTCATTCCTAGCTGTGGCGTTCTGTGAGATCTGAGGAGAGAGAGCAGAGAGAGCGGTACACTGCAGTCGGGGGAAGGCAGATCTGGTCTTGCGATGGGGAGCAAAACTAGCAGGGAGAAGAGGAAAAAGGACAGCCTTTGGCTTGGTGAATGTATTTTGGTGGAAACCCAGATGGTGTTTTTGGTGAATCGGAGAGTAGTGAGGCTAATCGATGATCCTGGGCGCTTAGCATCCCCGCCGTTCAACAACCGAGCTGCGATCTCCTGCGCCTTCTGCTTGGCCTTGTACTCCTTGGCGACCTCCAAGCTCGAGTTTCTGAAGCTAAATGCAGCCCATGAAGAATTCGAATTTAGCTATTAATCACTGGGAAGTTTGGGATAGAATTAGGGTTAGGCTTCGACAAAAGAAGAGGGGAGAGAGAGTGTGGAGGTCGCCGGCGCCCAGCGTGGAGCCTGAAGGAGTTTTATGCATTGTGGAGGTTGATCTTTTTGTGGGCCTGTCGACATTTGCTTTCTTTTTATTTTATTTTATTTTATATTTTTTATTTTATTATTTTTTTTTTTATAGAGAATATATTTTTTTTCTAATACATAGTAACATATGTTTTTTTTTTTTTTTTTTTTTTTTTTTTTGAGTAGAGAATATATATATATATATATATATAGTAACATATGTATTTTTTTTTTCTTTTCTTTTGTAACCAACAACATGTAATTTTTTGTACAAAGAACGTAATAATATTGACTTTCATTAGTCACTTTTACTACAACCTCATTTTGATGTGACTGAACTCAAAATTAAACGTTCGAGCTACCTACGTACCCTTCCAACGAAGAGATCAAGTCGAAACGTAGTTCAAACGTTTTTATTTTTTTTATTATTATTTTTTTTTATGATGGTGTGACTGTACTTGAAGTTTTGAAGTTTCAAGTTGCCTACGTACCCTTGGTTGAGGAGGGATCAAGTCATGACGTAGTTCAAATGAGTGATGGTTTTGATGATGATTTTGCCGTACACAGTTTATGCTCTTGCGGGCCAGGAGCGTCTTGGTGCCGTTTGCATTTTCAGCTCATGCAGGCAAGGAGCGTTTGTTGTCGCCTTTTATGCTCGTGCGGGCAAGGAGCTTTGGTTGTCGCCTTTTAGGCTCGTGCGAACGAGGAGCTTTTTTTTTTTTTTGAATTTGTCAAACGATCTTAGAGGGGCATTCCTTGCAATCTTCATAGCAAGGAGTCTTGACTGAGTGATTGAAGAAGTCTTTGGGGAAGAAATCGCGCATTATGATGGCAACGGACGATTTTTGTGTCATAACTTCATCATCCTCAATACTTTCATGTAGCTTTGAAGGTTGACGGTAGCTGCTTTGCCCCCTTTCCGATTGGCGAACTTGTGGAGGAGGCCTATGTTTCTTGTGCATTTTCTTTGGAGTGACATAAGTCCATCCTTCAACTTCACTTGGCTTGACTGGCATGGTTTTGGAGCATGCCCCCAGCGGTTGAGGTGAAGATTTTGAGTTCAAAGAGCCAGAAGTGACGGTGGTATAGTTTGTCTTCACCACATCATTAAGATCTAGCTCGATGATCCCTTTCTGAGCCAACTTCATGATGAGATCTTTTAGCACAAAGCACTTTTCCGTCGGATGACTAATGAAGCGGTGGAATTTACAGTACCTTGGATTGTCAGTACGGTTCATATCTTCTGGCCGTTTGCACTCAGGTAGGTCGATCACCTTTTTGTCAAGCAAGTCTTTCAACATGGCAACCACGTCAGAGTCGGGGAATGGATAAGTCTTCTCCTCAAGCTCCTTCAAAGTGCGTCTACGTATCTCTTGATCACGAAAAGCTTCGGTTTGAATCGCCTTGCTTCGTGTAGGGATTTTGACTGGAGTTGTGTTGACCGTCATTGCTTCCTTGGTGGGTTTCCACGTTGCCTTATCCACCTTTGGCCCCAAAACTTTGTCATTCTTGTAGTCGGCGATCTGTTCTTTCTTCCCATGACGGTTGATGCTTAACTCCATATCATGGGCGCGGGTGGCTAACTCCTCAAATGTTCGTGGTTTGATGCCTTGAAGGATGTAGTGTAGTCCCCACTGCATGCCTTGAACGCACATCTCAATGGCAGAGGTTTCAGAAAGACGATCTTTGCAATCCAGACTTAAAGAACGCCATCTATTTATGTAGTCGACGACAGGTTCATCTTTCCACTGTTTCGTGCTGGTCAGCTCTAGCATGCTTACAGTACGACGAGTGCTGTAGAAACGGTTGAGGAATTCCCTTTCTAGCTGGTCCCAACTGTTGATAGACTCAGGTTCGAGGTCAGTGTACCAGTCAAAAGCGTTACTTTTCAGTGAACGCACGAACTGTTTAACGAGGTAGTCTCCCTCTGTCCTAGCATTGTTGCAAGTTTCAATGAAATGGGCGACATGTTGCTTCGGGTTGCCTTTTCCATCGAACTGCATGAATTTTGGGGGCTGATAACCCCTTGGCATCTTCAAAGCATCAATCCTCTTGGAGTAAGGCTTTGAGTACAGTATGGAGTCATGCGAGCTTCCTTCGTACTGTGTCTTGATAGTGCTTGCGATCATCTCCTGTAGCTTCTGGATAGAGAGAGATCTCATGGATGCCGTTGCTTGGTCTAGCTTCGGCTTCTCTTCATCTTCCTCCTCTGGTGGCTCCTCTTCTTCTTTCTTTAATGGGCCAACATTTGGGTCGACTTTCACGTCGAGCTGCGCATCTAGTTGGTTGACGAGTGCGGCAATCTGCAAGTCCTTCTCTTCCACAGTCCGTGTGAGCTTTGCAATTGCTTCATTCATCTGAGCTAGCTGCTCCTCGATTGAAGTTGCTCCAGTGGTCATGACTTGCATGGTTGTACTGCCGCTCGAATCAGCGTCGGAGAGTAGGGACTCTGAGTATTTCTTTGGGCTCTCCCCTTTTGATGCCCTTAGCGAGGCTAGGGTGATCACAGGCTCGTACCTCAGGTGCTCTTGTTCCTTTGACAGAGTTAATGCAGGGGCGGAAGCTGCGGCAAAAAGATCTCTTGCCTTACTTCGGGTTATGATGCCCGAAATATCACCACTTGCGGCGATGATGTTCTTGTTCTTTGCTTTGATTGCAGGAACAGCTTGATCCTTTCTTGATGCCATTTGCGTTTTTGATGATTTGAGGATAGAGATGAGAGGTAGAGATGGTCCCACTGGGCGTGCCAAATTTGTAAACACGAGAAATTCCTGAAACACAAGAGACAAGAATACGTGTACAAAATATATATTTTGTATTAATGATTTTTAGGGTTACAATCTCTTTGTAATTTGGTCCTCTGATTCTATCTTCGAAGGGTGTAGGTTTGTGGATGAATTGTTGATCCAAAGGGTCGTCGGGGCTTGATCTAAGGATGAACAGTTGATGAATGATGAACACTTTCTTCAAGGGGCCGTCGGGGCTTGATCTTGAGTTGGTGGGAGTTCTTCAAGGGCCGTTGGGGCTTGATCTTGAAGGAGGATGGATGATGAACGATGAACACTTTCTTCAAAGGGCCGTCGGGGCTTGATCTTGAGTTGGTGGGAGTTCTTCAAGGGCCGTTGGGGCTTGATCTTGAAGGAGGATGGATGATGAACGATGAACACTTTCTTCAAGGGGCCGTCGGGGCTTGATCTTGAGTTGGTGGAAGTTCTTCAAGGGCCGTTGGGGCTTGATCTTGAAGGTTGGTGGATGAGCGGATCTTCAAGGGCTTTTGGGCTTGATCTTGAAGGTTGGTGGATGAGCGGATCTTCAAGGGCTTTTGGGCTTGATCTTGAAGGACGATTGGATGTGTGGATTTGTTGAGGTTGTTGATCCAAAGGGCCGTTGGGGCTTGATCTTAGGATGAACGGATGATGAACGATGAACACTTTCTTCAAGGGCCGTCGGGGCTTGATCTTGAGTTGGTGGAAGTTCTTCAAGGGCCGTTGGGGCTTGATCTTGAAGGAGGATGGATGATGAACGATGAACACTTTCTTCAAGGGGCCATCGGGGCTTGATCTTGAGTTGGTGGAAGTTCTTCAAGGGCCGTTGGGGCTTGATCTTGAAGGTTGATGGATGATGAACGATGAACACTTTCCTCAAGGGCCGTCGGGGCTTGATCTTGAGTTGGTGGAAGTTCTTCAAGGGCCGTTGGGGCTTGATCTTGAAGGTTGATTTGACGAAGAACGAAGAGTGCTTTCTTGATCCTTCGGGATTTGCTTGAGAGCTTTAGAGTTTCAAGGCTTCTTCCTTTCTTCCTTCATTCTTCCTTCTTTCTTCTTTCTTCCTTCTTTCTTCTTTCCTCCTTCTTTCTTCTTTTCAAAATGAATGCCTTTGGCCTCCTATTTATAGAATTCCAAAACTTGATTTTTGGATTTAAATAATCAGATGAAATAAATCATTTCTGCCAGGTATTGACACGTGTCCTATTTGATGACTTTTCCAATTTATTTCGATTTTTCGTTGAGTCACACGCTACATGTAAAATTTATGTGATACGTGAGCGTTGAAATTTTAATTATTGGTCAACATTCATTTCACCGAAATTTTGATGTCTACAGTAACAAAATTAACAACTTCGTTGGAGGATTAATGTTTCTTCTTGGTCGGATGTAATCAAGAAAAGTGTTCATGTTCACCAACGGAAATGGAAGATTCAAACTTCAAACCTACATACAATAACATTGAAAGCTTGTTGTCGTAAAATGTTCTTTTTAGACATGGAGTATGGATTTGTGTTAAACCACACAATACATAGTATAACTAGATTTTTCACCTACAAGTAAAAAAAGTACCACTACACTAGCGGTTGGGGAGATATGTGTCAGCTTATGCATCAACTGTTGTGAGTCAGACAAACATGATCTTAACAAACTCAATTTTGTGGACCTTAAGGCCCAAAAACCAAGAAAGTAGCCCAAAATTTTATTTTTGGCTTTAGTTTGTGGTAAATTATGATGGACCACTGTCCGTCAGTCCATGTCTAGAAGATTTGGGTTGTATAAGTAGAAGTTTACTATGCCGCCCAAGTCCTTCCATTATGTTCTTAGCTGAAGAGAAATTTTGAAGGTAACACATGTACCAATTGTTTAAAAGTGGGTTAGGACTAGAGAGGATCCAATTATTAAAGGTGTGATTGGAGAGTAAGTTGATTATCGAGGGGAACGAGTTAAAGTCAACACAACTAATGAATAAGCTGAATGGAAACCTAACTTAGTTAATTGAAAATTCTATGGTCCAATAGGTAAATTGATTAGGCATGATTCAAAGAATTTAACACACTACATACCTCATTTGTATGGTGGAAGAAGTGTGTATTTTGCATAAGTTTTAGGGTATATATTTATATAATTAATGACACTGATACCTTATAAATAATAAAATACAGATTATTGAATATTGGGAGATGGACGCCTACCGAATTACAAGCACAAGAGTAGGACGAATTTATGTCTTCAAGACATTGCATTCGTGCAAGCTTGGAGATTGTCGACTCTCTTCGACTCTGTACTCAATTATTCTATTGTTGATGTTGTTTATGAGTTCGTCGTTATAACATATTTGCATTGTTAAACTACTTTGTTATTTGATATAACGCTAATCAATAATTTCTTGCTTATTATAACAAACATACAAAATGATGTTCTTCTTCTTCTTCTGTAATTATTACATATTATTGTTTTTCATATTTTCTCATATTGCTGCACATAATATTTGTTCATATCCAAATTATTTGGGGCTCGATGAATCTGTCTACTCACCACCAAACTTCTTTCCTTAGGGAAAAAGAAACAAAGTGGAGAACTTAAGGGACTAATATCATCATTACTGGCATTGTCATTAGGGCATAAATAGGTCCTTTCAAGTATGGGAAGTCGATTATTATAGTCTGATTACCTAATTTAGTTCAACTAATAATGATTTAGAGGGATATGTAAAATTACATGACCAATTGGTCTAACGACCTTTAAACTCCGCACAGTTGAATGAGGTTTCATGTTCGAATCACTAGAGTGCGAGGATGATATATATTTAACAATTTATAGTAAGTTTGATTAGTTTCAACATTGAGTGCTACGTAAAATGAATGGTTGAAAATGAAAATAGAAGATCTAATAATCGTATAAAATAAATCTAACGACTAAAACACATGTAATATTTCTTCGCAGCATTGGAACTATACCCGAGTGTCATGTTTAATTCGCCAAGATGCGAAGAGAGTACACATTTAGAGTGAGCTCGATACTAAATTGTGATTCATTGTGACTTTTTGTGAGTCGATTAATCAAAGAATTGTAAAACTTTGTCAAAAGGGGAAAACTAGACATTATGGGCTCCTTTCCAACCTGCAGTTTGCTGGAAATGCAAGGAACACAAAAGAAGGAATGGGCACAAAAGTAGATTCCCACTGCAGAATTGCACATGTTATAGCAATGTTTAATTTGTCTGGCCTGGTTTATTAGGGGACCAATTATATCTGATCTTTATAGTTTTTATTTTTCTTAATGATGATTTATTATTATACTCAAAAGTACATAAAGTAGGTCATGCAAAGTTAAGCGCAAATTAAAGATGTGGACAGCCAAGCAACAAAATAAAGGGTCTAATACAAGGACTTAAGCCCAAAATATACGAACAAATCCTAAGAATCCGAACTACTCGTCTACCGGAGGACCTGCCGTCATCGCCATTAGCAACCAAGGAAGAGGCAAAGAACAAGCCTCGATAAAAAGTCTTTAGAGGATGGGGTTGGAGCTTCGTACCCGATTCAATGTGTATCATTCTCAATCGATCAAGGAAAGGGTCAAAATTGACCTTAGGTATATCTGTTGACCATTGTAGACTCGGAGTCCACATATGTGGTAAGGATGAGGATGAGGGTGAGCATGAGCAACAATATGAGGCAAAGAAAAAGCCGAAATTGAAAAATCCAAGGCCCAATACAATTATGTATTTTTTTTAAAGTATAATTAGAAATTTATTTATATGTTACGTAAAAACTTTAATTAAAATAAAAAATTTCATAGGCCCCCGTCTAGACGTTTAAGTGTTAGGCTCCTGCCTAGACGCCCAAGTGTTAGGCTCCTGCCTAGACGCCCAAGCGTTAGGCCCTCGCCTAGATGCCCAAGCGTAGGCCCTCGCCTAGATGCCCAAGCGTAGACCTCTACCTGCCACTAGTCTAGTGCCTTTTAGAATCTTGGGTTTCAGAGAAGAATAAGAAGATGGGGTGGGTGTGCTAGTGATGAAAGGAAGAGGTGGAGGAAGATGGAAACCGATTGAATTTTTATGACAATCCCATTAGGGTTTTTTACTCTTCCTTTTTTCTCATTGTCTGCTCTCTTGCCCAAACAAAAACCAAGCTTCCTTGTTGTCGACCCTGATTTCGGTTGAGGTCGGTGGCAACCCCTCTCTTTTCTGAGTGTTTTTTTTTATTCTCAATTTTCTGAGCTTCTTATTTTTTAGCAATTGTCTCAGATTTGGATGTTTTCTTCTTGTCATTTTTCTTCATCCTCTTCCTCAATCTTCTAGCTCTCTTAGCCTAAGGTTTTCAAAACTTTTATCTTAGTTTTTCCGAGTGATTGTCTCAAATTTGGATGTTTTCTTCTTGTCTTAGTTTTTCCCCACCCTCTTTTTCTATCTTCTAGTTTTCTAACCCCTTTGTGATTACCTTAATTTTTCACAATAAACAAAGAATTCCATATTTGTTAATTAATTGTACGATCATGTTTATAACAAAGCATTCCATAATCGTTAATTAATTGTACAACCATGGTTTAGCAGGTTAATTGTTAGTTTATATATTAAACTTCATCAAGTGGATTACTAAGCAAAAGCACTTTTTTATTTGCATTGTTGGCCAGCTCGTATTAGGCGCGATTTGACGGTGTGATCAAGATTAACTAATTATAATTAGCACATGTGATCATTCTATATTTAATGTTGTTGATTAGCTGTTGTTCTCATTGTTCATGTTTATTCTATAAAATCTAATTAGGCATGGCCGCATGAGACATACCGTGTTTTGGTTACAAGGATTAGTGTGATCTTATGCAATATTTAGATGAATCTTCCCGTGGAATATGCACAACTAAGCAGACATACCGTGTTTTGGCGCTTAACGCTCACATACGAGGTCATAGTTGCCTAGTGCAATCTAGGGAGAAGCTAACATCTACTACGGATTCAAAGCGAACGTATGATTATTATACGAGTTTTTACATTGAGGAGTTGGTATGTTCGAAACATAACTGATTTTTAAAAATCTTTATTTTTTTGTCCACTGACACCTTTTATTTTGTCTCATTTTAATTTATTTACACTTTTTCCACATCACTTACCCTTTATGAATTCTTCATTCTACAATTATTGACCGGAACACTTCGAATGTCCGGTGTCCACGTTCGATATCCGGATCGAAGTGTGTCAATTTAATATCATTATACCGATACGATATATTCGACATAATCTACCCACTCAGGTGAGCGTTTACATAACTTCAATTTATTTTTCAGTTGATCTCACCCCTCCATTGAATATTCAAAAATCCAAAAACCATTTGCAGCAATCACACATGTGGGCCCCCGCTCCAAAGATCAGGAAATTAGGTTGCAAAATAAATGGGTCCATCAACAGAGACATGTACTCAATCAGAGAAAGTGAAATAGATGCCAAGGAATCATCAACTTGAGAATAGCCATAAAGGATATTTATTGCTTAAAGGCAATAAGTAAATTATAGGAAAGATTCGTAAATATAACCGGATGTATATAGTCTCATCAGCGTCTCTCTCAGCATGTGATATGAGCAGATAATAAGAGAGATTATTGGGATTATACACTCAATTTCAATACAAAAAGTTCCTTTAGTGGGAGAATCACTTAAATGTATATTGATGACATGCTAGCGTTATTTAAAATCAATCACACGCTACCACTTATCTTTATTTTATTTATTTCCGTACATCAGTGCATAGTTACTTCGAAATATCAATAACGTGACATCCTAGGTGCATAAAATATCTATGAGAGTGGAGGGAATAAGCATAGGATGGGGATTCTTTCCCCTCCCGTCCTCTCATAGTTTTTTTTCCTTCTCTTTTTTTTCTATTGTTTTTTTTTCTCTTTTTTTATAAAGATAAAATTTTGAACGTTTAAACAAAAAAAAAAGGAAAAAAAAGAGAAAAAAAAAGAAAAAACAGAATCCTTTCCAAAAGCGTTGGCATGGGGAAGTTGAGTTCAATCTACCAGAGAGAGTGAGAGAGAGAGAGAGAGAGAGAGAGGGGAAGCTTTGGGGCCCCTGTCATGTTGTTGGGGGTCACTGTTTATACATATCTGTCTGTCTCTTGGAAATATAGTGCTTTGTTTTAAACTACCTATGGAATACATTATTTTCTCTATCAGTACAATCAAAAGGACTGTCATTGGTTACAGCAAATATAATAAAATTAATAAATAAAAAAAATGGAAAAACTGGTCAAAAAAGCTCATCATCTCTTATCTGAGATTCTGTTCCTGTGGTGGTGTGTGATTGGGAACCAAAAAGATTAATCTAAAAGCTGCTTTTCCTTCCAATTATTTCAGAGCATCTTCACGCTACAGATGTATGTATCATATGCCTGTAAAAATATGTACCCAAACACAAGTTCTCCAGAGTCCACAGCTGAAAACAATAACAAAATCCATAAAAACAGCATAAAGAAGTGTGGGAAAAAGCTGTTTTGGCTTCATGGGAAGCAGATTACTGAGAAAACTCTCTCTCTCTCTCTCTCTCTCTCTCTCTCTCTCTCTCCAGTTCTTAGTTAAAATCAAGAAGAAAACTTTGAGAAAAAGGGGAATAAAGGGTTTTTGTTTCTGTGGAAGAATTTGCATCAAAAGTTAATCTTGAACCCTTGATCAAAAAGGAGATTCATAGATAGATAGTCCTTTTTGACAACGGCAAAAGTTAAATAAAAGCTGCACAGCTCTTACGGAATATATCAGCACTCTTTAAATTCCCTGAGGAATTATATGGTTTGACTCTGACAATGTGCTTCTCCATCTGCACCCAAGTTTGGATTTTCCTCTCGGTGATTTGTATTTGATTAATTAGAATATTGCTCCAATTAAGAGAGAGAGAGAGAGAGAAAGAGGAACACAGATAAACAAAAGAGCAAATATAAGCTTTTATTACCAATTAAGAAGATATGGAATTACACAAACACAGCGTAACTTCTTTTTATCTCTTCAATTAGATCCACAGTTACAGACTTACAGTGAAAAGCGATTCTGGGGAATTATTATCTAACAGATACAGCGGAGTTTACAGAATCTGATCAATTTTTCTCCTTTTTTTCTTTCTACCATCTCAACATGCAAAAGAATTAGGAAGACATTATAATCTCTCTCTCTCTCTCTCTCTCTCTCTCTCTCAAACTTTCTCTCTCTAAGCAGGCCTAATTCTCTTGTGCCCAGCTTTTCCATCAGACTTCAAAGCCCCGCTGGAATCTCCTCCCTCAGAAGAAGTATCCATGGATTTGGTGAAGGAGCTTGAGAGATCAGCATAAAGATCAACCACTCTCCTGATGTTGTTGTTGAGCTCCCTGATCAGACCCACATTTCTGCTTAAATTGTCAGGGATTTTGGATTCATGGTTGTGATTAATCTCATTTATCAGCAGCCTGTTTTGGTCCAAGATATTCTGCACTTGCACAAAGCTCTTCTGAAACGTCTGCAGAACTTTTCCATCAATTTGTGTGCTGCCATTGCCAAGCCCTGAGAATGTGTCACCCTCCATTGACTGGATTAAATTAAAACTCTTTTATTTTCTGAGGACTCAGAAAAATTCGGATCAGATCAGAACCAGTCCTGCAACATCAAGAACAGAAAAAGAAAAAGATTGTGATGATGGTCGAAAAAAAAAAGAAACCCCAATAAGCAAAATCGGAAAAGAAGCATACTTTAATCCAATTTAAGATAAAGTTCTTATCTTTTAGTTTTTTTACAAACACCCACAATCATAACTTCCTATCTGAACATGCTTGCACTAACCAAAACACCCAAAGAAAAAGTCGAAAAAGTGATTTCCGCACTCCCTTTCTCTCCTGCTGCCACACTTATCAACCTTGTTTTTGTCTTTGATTATGCTTTAACAAGTGTCAGAAGAGAAAAAGAGAGTGCGATAATCACTGCCAGAACATAAGTGTACACGAGACAGTTTCTGTGGAAAAAATCATGACCTCCAAGGGTTCTTCTTTTCCACGGGAGAATCAGAAAACAGACATGAGTTTTGCTGTGATTATAATTATTATTATTGTTTTTATTATTGTTTTTATGTGATTTATGATAAGATGGGGGAAAAAGCAGATCCCGTTTCCACAAAAGGGAACCTTTTATAATGTACTAAGAAAATACACAACTAAAGCTCAGAGTTCCCAAAGAAGAATCTCAAACACCCCAAAATTAAAATAAATAAATAAAAAATAAAAAGTCAGTCAATGATGCAAAGAAGATGAGGCCATGAGAGTACTACTGCTGCAGATACAAACAGCATTCTTTGATCTTTCCAGACAAAAGTACAAGAACTAAATTAAATCTCTTAAATCACAATTAAATAAATTAAATACCCCAATTGGGTTAAGTTAACAACCAAAAAAAAAAAAAAAAATCTAAATTGGGTTATTACAAGAAATTGAAAAAATAGCAGAAACCAGAACTAATTGGGAATTCAGAGGTACATGAAATTTGCAAAAACTCCTGAAGTGGAAAACAATACTGAATAAAGTAAGAAAAAAATAATGCCTGTAATAAAAAAAATATAAATATCTTCACAATCCAAATTTACACACCAAGAAAATATCTCAAATTTCCATTTGGGAAGAACCAAAAACTCCAGAAATCCACAATAAAGATCAGAACTTTGGAGGAAGAACAAGAAGCCGACATGGTCAATGTGTTAGCAGAAGAAAATTAAACAAAACCCATAAATTCAATATACAAAAAAATACATATAATCCAGCTAAAAAATAAATCTTCTTGCGTTTTTTTATTCAACCCTGTTTTTCTAAATACGTAATTAAATTATAATAAATTCGTACCTTGAAAATCTGGAACATTATATTCTGCGAAGAGACAAAGATTGAATGGAGGAGGAGGAAGACGACGACGGAATCCGAAAAAACGCTGCAAAAGATCGGCGATTGAATCGAATCTCCGGAACAGGAGAACAGAAAGAGAGGAGAAGAGAACAGAACACCACACCTCTGAATTCTGAAAATCTTTAGAGAGAGAGAAGAGAAGAGAGAATATGTAGATTTGACAGTCACGCTCACGCTCGGACCCCCTCAGAGTGTGTCTAAATATTTTAGCTCTCTTAATATATTGTCGTCGTATAATAGTATAAATTCCATATCTACCTGTTATTTCCCTATTTTATTTTAGAATGCATTTTGTTCACCACCTTGAAGTGGCGTTAACGTCATCTTACTTATTACTATTACGTTTAAATTTTAAGATTTGTGTCTGTCTATCATACATATCTTGAAATTTAATCTTATCCAATCTTTAGAAAAAAGGTGGAGAGGGAGATTTTTCAGAGTATCGGGAAGATGACTCATTATACCAAGTGTCATAATACAAGTAGTTGGATACTTGAATAATTTTTTTTAACAATTTGTAGTATGATACTTGGAATACCAAACCGTGTTCACGGTAAGTAAAAATATTTCCTTTATTTTATTTTAGATTTAGTTGGGATTTGCTTGTGTGTTTCCTCATATCCTAATATGAGTTGTCTATTGGTCTA
This sequence comes from Pyrus x bretschneideri, assembly GCF_019419815.1. NCBI lineage: Eukaryota > Viridiplantae > Streptophyta > Magnoliopsida > Rosales > Rosaceae > Pyrus > Pyrus x bretschneideri. The sequence goes on along the minus strand of NW_025999820.1, from coordinate 10,696,971 downwards.
TTGATGAGCCACGTTGCTAGTGATTGATGATAGAATCTACAATTGTTGGTTGAATTAAGGTATCTAGAGGTTTGATCACATTGATGACCACATCTCTGATATAACCGTGTAATTTATTGTAATAGAATCATTTGATATACTCACCACATCTGTAATATAACCATTTAATTGACCGACCACATCTATATACATTGTAATAAAGTCGTTAACACTCATCTTTATGTATTGTATTACTTTGTAGTACACAAGCAAATGTTGCATATAAGTTTCTTGATAAAGTCTCATTGCTCTTATAAGGCGATTTTCACTAGGTAAACGTTCTTTAATTTTTGTGCCATGTGTGAAACCACATTTTTCTCATTTAATAAGCAATCACTTTGTAATTTTTCGTAAAGTTGCGATTGTTGTATTTTGTTTAATTAATAATAGTCGCCTTTTACCCTCCCCCTCCCTCTATTTTATAATTTCATGTGAATAAAAGATATGAATTGTTAACAATGTGTAAAACATGCATAAGATTTATCTGTAATGTAGTCTATAAACTCATCTATGTATTAATGATTGAACTTTTAGAATTTAAGAACCAACTTGTTTTAGACTCTAAAGCAATGTTAGTTAGGTTTGCATTTACATGCGAGATTCATCTGATATATACATGGAAAGTCTCTCAAGGGTTGGTTTACGTATGTTTTTGCTTGAAAGAAGTTTTGGTTTTGTGTGTGAATTAGATCCATATTTTTCAGGATGTTTTCTTTGATCTTAAAACACAAATTCGTTTCAATTTTCAATTGTAACATTTTACCTCTAGTTTTATACGTATTGCACATAGTGTAATGTAATACTAATGACGGGTCAGGATTTTCTTCAGATCCTTCCTATCCAGATTTTTCCGATCCTTTAATTCTCTGTGTTCTTCGATGGATGTTGGCTCCGATTACCGATCCACCATGCCCACACCATCGTCTTATGGCCTCTGGTTGCCCAAAACTAGAACCAAGTAATCCCAGATAAAGAGAGAAGAGAGTCCGAGGGAGAGAGAGTGAGAAGAGGGATGAAGATGAACAAGAAAAAAGTAAAAAAAAAAAAAAAAAACAAATCATTAATTCTTTACCTTTCAATGTTCGGTTGAACGGATATAATTAAAAGATTAGAAAAATCTCTTATTCCTCCAATGACATGTCCTGCCGTATCATTAAAAACTTTGATGCGTTTGATTCTGAAACCAAAATAGAAAAATACACATCTAGCCTTTACTTTAAGAAGACCATGAAAGTCAACAAAGTTAGCTTTTCACTTTCACGCTCATCTTTGAATTCAAAGTAGTGGAAGTTTTACAAAAAAGTGTGTTAAAGGGTTGTATAAAAAAAACAGGGTGTTCTATCATCCTGATTATATATATATAATATTCACAAAACTTTCATCATCTTTGGTGCAGTTAAGAAGAAGAACAAGAGTTTAGAGACGTGTTAGAAAATAGAATTCTATATCAGGCGTACAAAATAAAATACAATTAATATTTGAGAGATTTTACTGTTAACATCAACAATATCTTTTGTGGTAAAATTTTAATAATAGGTAGTTAAGTTAGGTCAATATCGATCATGTTACTAATGAACCATATTGGATCTAAAAAGTTGATCAAGTATGCCCACATTATTTTGATTATCCACGTTCTTCTCATCCGCTCAGAATTTGAATTCTCTTCGTAAAAATATCTTTCTTATATTTTTTTTCGTATAAATTTGAATTAAGGAAAATTATGACATCCAACTTTTCATTTTTCTAAAAGAAAAATGTATGACTTGATCTACTACACATACACTGCCAGAGTTTGGATCTTATGCTTAATAAAAAAATATATATAAAAATACTACGATCGTAATTTGAATTTTTTAGTTTTTTGCCCTAACCAGACGAACAACCTGAACCACTTTCTTAAAGTATGTTTTTTTCGTCCCTTTCAGAATTGGATTCGAACCAAACTCATGTCCCAATTCTTAATTTTGTTTCGATTGTCCCATCAGAAAATAAATAAATAAACTATGGTATATCTAAAAGCTTGGCTAATCAGGTGAAGACGCGTGTCCTCGGAGGCTCGGGAGATCTGCAAGTTTGGTTCCAAACCTAACCAGGTCCCCAGCCTGCTGATTTGCTGCTTATGCTCTTCCTGCTGCAGTTCTTTCATTCAATCAAAGTGGACCCACTCTCTAATAGTAATATCATGCTTCGACATTATTATATAAATAAATAATTATTCTTAACCTCCTCATGGAAATTAGAAAATAAAAAAAATAAAAGGGGGTCTTAAAGAGGAGAAATTTTTATTGTGACCGGAACACGAGTGGTATACTACGTGTTTTTATATAAATGGTGGAAATTTTTATTTTAAAAGTTATTAACTTTTTAACACACATATCTCATCATTTGTATAGTGATACGTGGTATACCACCTTGTGTTCCGATTACACTGAAAAATCTCGCCTTAAAGAGGTATATCATGTGGACACGCCATTCAAGACCAATATTTTGTTTGTTGCTATCTAGTGTGAGAGATTGTTCGGTTTGTTCGAAACACGAAATGTTACATTATATGTCATTATACAAGTAAATAAACATTTAAAAAATAAAAAATTTCTCTATTTATATAAACGACATGTGGATATAGTGTATCACTCTGTGTTTTAGGCACACTAAAAAATTTCTCCACATGTGTAACAGATCACTTCACTTTCAAAATCTATTGGGTTATAATTTATCTTATGTAAAAAGTGAACAAGGGATTTCAATCAAACATGTTTTGGACGATAATAAGCGCGTCTATATATCTAATTTAGTTCAACAAAAAAACAATCACAATTTTTTTTTATAGTGTTTCGGAGTATAGAAAAGTATGTTACAATCAATAAGCATTTTGATAGTTTAGAAGCTAAGGCTTTGACACTACAACAAGTGCTTCAATTGGCATGCCAACTATAATTTAGCACACGAAGGTGACTCCTTAATATCAAATTATCAATAGACTTACTACAAAATATAGTGCCGAGCACACAAACGGGATCCACACACACAAGTTGGTATTGCTGTCGTTCTCCCCTTTTTAACCATCCGAGAGAAACATGTATGAGTTTTTATCAAAAAAATTTGACAATATATGTGGCACCATTGCTTATTAAGCACTATATGGCTCTCCCTCTAACCAATGTGAGGTACAAATGTGGCTCTAATCCCAGTCATCAAACTCCAACACAAAATAAATTAACTCAAGTTCTTTAGCGCACCCAACCAATAATTTAAGATAATTTGCATCTTTCGGGACAAATCCAGTCTAATTTTTCAACATACTTAATAGACAAGCAAATATGACAACATAGGAATTAGCTAATTTAGAGTATCACTATGATCGTACTTGCGTTTGGTCACGTTGTACCTACAAATTTCATGATCCTTGGATTTGAATACATTCCCCATATTAGCAAGGCCCGTGATCTCTTGGTTGCAACTTAGTACCTATGTATTTATTCTACGCACACAAATAAAACTCATTTTGGAACTGTTTTTAAGATGATTGAAACTATTTTTAGAGAAAATGTTTTTAGGTTCCAAAAACACTTGAAGTGCTTTTTCAGGGTTCACTTGTATATTTACCAACGATTGATTCTAGAAGTACCTGCACCAGAAAAACGTTTTCATCCATATTAAAAGCATTTCCGAACGAGTCTATAATTAATTAACTAATAATGACCTATGATAAAGAACACTTTGATAGTTACGAAGTATAGGAACTAGATAAAATCCAATCCAAAGTTCAAATCATGTTCATGACGACATGCATTTTGTAGCTTAGCATGAATAATGAAAGGATAATTAGAGTCTAATCCAATTGCCAACAAGATTCTCAAGTTATTAAGCATATTAAAAGAACCGTGTGGACCACGCTAATAAAACTATGATTAATGTTAATCTAGGAGCACTTTCACAAGTACACCACATTATTGGCCACGGTCGTTTTCACAAGTTGATCATAAACAAATAAACAAGCCCATTTGCCTTTAGCTTTTTTTCAGATTTTATTTTATTTTTTACTGTGATAAAGGTCCTTCTTGTTGGATTTAGTCTAGTATTTTTTTTTCAACTTTAATTAAATTTTCTAATTTATGCATCTTTACTCAAATTTGTTATTTGAATATTTAAATATGAAAATCTAACTAGTGTTACAGAAAATAGTTAAAAGAAAATTTATATGTTATCGTATATGATACTTATATTGATAAAGTACATTTAACCTGTAATAGAGGTATCCATGAAAATAAATATAAATTAATCTACCTGTCATCCATGAAAATAGTTCAAAGAAATTTCATCTTTGATACATGTGTAAACCCATACTAGCATTTGTAGTGATATATCTAGTACATACAACATAGATTAGTTAACACATTTAACATGCAAGGGAGGTAAAAGAAAAAAAAAATTGAAATATGAATTAGGAGCAGGAAAAAGGAAAAACATATTTAATTTTTATAGTTAATCCTAAAATTGAGTAAAGGATTGGGTGGTGCTATCCTGACACACCTATTTTTAACCTCTACACACATCTTGTTAATTTTTGTGTTTGATATTCTTCAATTCATTTGATCTGGCGGCTAAAAATCGAGAAGGTAGTGAGAAGTAAAAAGAGTATGTGGATAGAACCAACCAAAGGATACACTTATAAATAAAGGATGACATGTATCATAATTTAATAATAATAAAAAAATGTAAATAATAATCATCAAATAAACCTAAACCCAATAATAACTCACAAAATTAAACTTATATCAAGTTTACTCTTTACTTTTTTGAGTATCTTTGGAGAAAGAGATAAAGAGAGAATATTGTGGATCTGTGCACCATAAGCTCAGTGTTGTTCTCGTCGTGAGAGATTTTTCAGTATGATCAGTACACGAGATGATATACTACGTATCACTATATAGATGGTGAAATACGTGTGCTAAAAAGTTAATAACTTAAAAAATAAAATTTATCACTATTCTTATTAAAGCACGTGATGTACCATTTATATTCCTATCATAATTAAAAATATCTCGTTGTTGTAATTAGCATTTAAAACCCCAATGATATCAATGATTATCTTTAATCTCCACGATTGGTTTTCTAAATGGGAGACAATCTGAAGGCAAATGTTTCAGTCTCCACTAAACACACCAACTTTTTTATAATGGGAATGGTGGTGGCGTCTTGTGTTGAGGATCTAGAGATTGCTTTTCTTTTCTTAAGTTCTCTTTTTATTTCCGGGTCCAGTTATGATATTACGTTTCACTTATGTGAGATTTAACCGGTGTAAATGACACATCTCGATTGAAATCAAAGTGTGTTGGCCATCACGTGAGGGTGACGTAACCATATGCACAGTGCGGAAGCAATATTGATATAGAGAAATACGAATAAATAAAAACCAAGTTACCAGCAAGACTAGCTAAGAAAAGGTGCTAGTGCGAGATTAAGTGTGAAATACACAATCAGAGCATAAGTAGCATAAATGCAGTCTAACATGACAAATACTAATTATACAACACCCAAAGATGACCATACAATGGTGATAATCTATCAGAGCTGCCGTGGATTCCTCGCAAGCCACCAAAAATCACTCTTAACTAGAATCTGGAGGGACGCAAAACAAAAAGTGTGAGTGGGATTTTGGTTTTCCGTATATACCTATATACTTGAGATTTTTCCCAAAAAATCGATTTAAATGAAATTATGTTTGAAACGCCATGCCTATTGATTTATGCTTAGACTATAAATTTGTACAATATGTGCATATTGTGATTTGACGTTGTGGACTCTCAGGTAAGTACCAGGTAAGTTGTAGATTGTTTATGTAAATTGGTTGATTATGTGAGATGTGTTGAGAGCTCATAAACCTGCACCTTGGTGTTAGTGCTCCTATTCAGAGTTAGGGCACAGTCCTTCACGTGATGTTCACCTCCCGCACCATATGCTCATCTTGGATCCAAGTTAGATGCACAGTCTTGTCATACAGACCACTATAGGTGGTTCCTACTCGTAGGTGACCCGCGATTATTCGCACAGTCTTCACGTGATCGTAGCACTTGAGCGTATTTATTTACATTCAATCCTGTCGTACAGACCACTTTAGGTGGTTCCCACTCATGTGCAGGTATATTTGTTGAGATGTGGATTTGAGCCGTACAGGTCACGTTCGGTGACTCCGGCTGACATATCATTTGCATTAAGTTATATCACTTGGCTTACGTATTTTTTATGCTGAGATATTTGACATGGCATATTGGTGAATTTTTCTATTTTGAACATGGTTGTGGTATAGATATATATACTCTATTTTTTGGTAAATTATACAGGTTTTACGGCGAGAGGATTAGAACTTTTTGACGGAATATACTAACGGCGTCAGTATATATAACGGTATATTCCATTTTGGACGGAATATTCCCTAACAATGTTAGGGTTTCCGTACGTGTGCAAGGCACGTACCTGCGTGTCTGCAGTGCCTTGGCCGACGCATGACGGTTAGCACGTCTTGATTTCGGTCAAAATGTGTCAGTAAAGATTTATTGAATTTATATATGCAAGATCTATTGATTTTTTAAACCACTCAATAGTACATTACACGGAAAAAAAAAACTGCTCACTTCCAACTCAAAACGACAAATGTGCTGGAGATAAAATTGATGTGCATAAAGTCTTATTTGTTAAATTTATATATGCAAGATTTAATTAATTTTTTGAATAGGTCAATTTCAACTGAAAACGACAGACGTGCATGAGATAAAATTGATATGCATAAAGTCTTATACAAAAACAGTTTTCTTCTCGAACTCTCTCCATCTCTTTTTTTTTTTTTTTTTTCTGTTTTTTTTTTTACGACAGGTAAACAGTGATGCTTCTCTTCTTAATATCGTTAAATGCTTTGCTTAAAATTCCTCTCACCCACACTCGTCCACATTCGATTGTATAATAATGTGTACTACCCCAAACCCACCCGTTGCTAAAATAGTTATCCAAATCCGACCCACCAACCCACCATATTAACTTTTGCGTGTAGTTTTCGAGAATGAAGATGTGTTATTTTAAATTTTATGCTTACATTATCTCTTAAAAAAACACTTATGCTTATGTAAGTATTCAGGCACCAGACACTCAATAGACTGGCGTTATGCGCATGATCATTTAATTTGATGATATTGATTTTTTGCTTAGTTGAACGAGGTTATGAGTTCAAATTTCATGTGCAATAGTTTAATCAAAATAGAAGGATATTCATATGAGAATCTATTGCCTAAGAGCTAGTTTGAGGTTGCCTAAAAGCACATTCTTAAAAAAGCTAGGGTCTTAATTGTGTTTGTTAAATGAAAAAAAAAAAGTGTTTTTTTTCTTCAAAATTATAGATCCAAAATCGTAGAAAGCAAAAATAGCTCTACACATGCTTTCTAAAAAAAACTTTTTTTCCATTGGAGGCAGGTAAATAATATCAGTTAATGAAACTTTCATATTGACTGTCATACTCTCATCTTTGTTTTGCTAAATGTACATTTAGCATTGTAGCTTACCAAACATTTACCTGATTTCTTTTATACTATTTATTATTACAGTACAGCAAAAACAGTTTGAAAAAAAAAAATACAGCACTCCGAAACTAGCCCTAGAAACGTGCGACACATTAATAGATGGGGAAGATGATTTCGATTAGGAGTTTTGGAAAGGGAATATGTGGAGGATGAAGATAAGTGAAGTCCCATATGCGAAAAAGCAAGCACATGGGTTGGGAGATGTAGAACCCCCTTGGAAGCATTATTGGACACAAATTTGCAATGCCAAACCCCAAATGCATTGAAGAGATTATGGGAGTGGCTTCACCACTTGACCCAACTCAAGCCTTGTCGCTTCTGGTCAGACCTTCTTTTATTTTCATTTTTTTTTTTAAATTTAAAATCCTGTAATAACTTTTGAATGGTGATATTCACATATCTATTTTTATTTCTTACATACGCTTTTCAATTTTTAGTTGTCAGATTGATAAATTGAAGAAGAAAAATGGCCACAAGTTGTGTAGGAGGATCACTTTTTAGACTTTGCTCTCCCTATATCCAATAAACACACTTTGGTCTTTTCTATTGTGTACACAATAAGCTTTTAACCTTACTAGGCCTACATGACACTATCATATTTTTATGGTGACTTTTGTCTTTTAAAAGTTGTAACATATTTGGTCACCAATGAAATCTTATCGCCTATCTATACTTATGTGTATATAAAAAAAATTTTAATACAACAATATATGAAAAGATTTGGGTTTAAGTCCACACAATGTGCATGTCATAATAATTTAATATTGAACTCGTCATTTATAAGAGTCAAACTTAATATCTTTCACTTACAAGTAAAGAGACATACCATTAGACCTTAGTATTAAATATCATACTTATGTGTATTTCTGGAGAAATAATCTCGCCTAATTTTTCTCCTTTTAACATAAGCATAATTCAATGTGTATAGGTCTGGAGAGATATATCACTCAATCATAGTACAAAGTATCATACTTAAGTGTATATAGATAACGATTTTTGCACTAAAATTTTCTCTTTATGCTAGGGCTTTATTTTTAAATTTTGAATTGAATATATTAAAGAAAAATTAAAGAACATGAATAGAAGTGAAGTGCAAAAGTGAAAATATAAGATTGTGAAAATTATTACCCCACACACCCATATACACATATATTATGTATTCTGTCATCAAAAAGAAAAATGATCCACTAATATATGATGAAATGCTTTTTTTTTTTTAAAAAAAAAAAAAAAAAAATTAAATAACAACGCTATAGTTTGGTTGGGCTACCTACTACAGTATCTAAAGGCCCAAGATGAAGGTGTAAACGCTCAAACCCAATTTGATTAGGCTCATTACTGTTTAAGTTACAATTAGTTTGTATGGTTCTTTTCTGAGCCCAAATCTGTGTTTTCTCTTCTTAAGGAAAATATTGTTGTCTGATCTCTATCTGTGGCTAGTCTTACCATCCCACATGTTTGTTCATGTGTTAGGAGCAAAAGGAGATGCATGTAAGAGGGTTTTGCTGCAAATATCTTTTATAAAATGACTTAAAAGAAATAACTTCAGTATATCTTGTTACCAGTTGATCTTAGGTTCGATGGTCATCACGTTCTGGAAGTTCATTGCTTCAAACCACCTTTTAAAGTAATCAAAAAGTTTTGGCTTGAATCGTATCTACGACCATGCATACAACATGATATGTATGAGAATTTTATCAAAAAAAATTTCAGTACAATTAAAAGTGAAATCATTTAATATAAGTTATATTTAAATTTGTCAAATTTTCAAGGTGAACCTTGAATTCTTCAACACTTCATGGGTGACAAGTATAGGTCTAAAGGATATTATAGATACACATATCGATATAATCACATTGTGTAGACTTAAGTTGTTTGTCAATGATCCAAATAGGTCTAATGATTGGGCAATCTTTGAGAATATGTAAGTTTATTTAATTTCTCGCAGTACGTATATGTACCCGTAGAGCCTTTTTTTTTTATGGCCTAATTGAATTAATGATTCTTGTGGTTATAAGATATTCGAAAAATAGCATATGAGCTAAAAAAAATTAGGATTTAATCCTAGCGGTGTAGTCGGCTAAAAATTTCAGTTCAAAAATGATATTTCTATTAAAAGTACAGGAAAAAACAGGAAAAAAATGTACTTTTTCATGTGTGCATCTTCTTCTTCATCGTCTCTCTTCTTTCTCTTTGTAATTTGTATTTTCACTCTATTCTTTCTTGTGGTGACAGAAAATAGGAAATCTCAACCACATTCCAATTTGTATTTTCACACACACACGATCTCTACAAAATAATGAAACAATTTCAAAACGATTTATATAAACTTCTTGCCTTTGTTTCATGGTGTGCTGGAAAACGAAGAAAGCCTAATGGCTGCAGTGATGCAAGTGAATGTGGTGATTTGTACTGTTTTGTTCTCCATCATAAGCTTGTCCGTAATATTAAAAAAGGTTGGTTGCAGGTTGGAAATTTAGGAAGAAAAAGAATCAGCTATACCCACTTTCTGTTTTTGTGATGAGTAAACTGTCAATTTACTCCATAAACTTTCATCTAGTTTTCGATTTTCCCCTTCAACTTTTCTATTGGAAAATTAAGGACTCAAACTAATTTTTTTAGCCGATTTGCCCCCTACCGTTAGTTTTTCATATATTCCATCCATATTTCTGTTAAGTGAGAGACCATGTGCACAACATGTGAGGGTAGTTAAGTAATTTCACTCTTAAAATGATTAAAAAACTGAATATAAATATAAAAAAAACAAACTTTCCCTCTATTTTTTTCCCGCTAAGTCCAATCCTCAATTTTATTTTTCCATCTCATTCCTATGCATGAGAAATGACATATGATGTTATTGTCTTCATAAGTAGCTAAGTTAGTCTTTTTCTTGAAGTATGTACTGCCATTTTTATTTTATCTAACAAATTAATAATTTGACAAATGCTCATGGTGTTATTGTCTCAAAAGTAGTGCATTAGTATAAGAAACATGTTCATAATACTCATAAAAAAATGCTCAAGATAATTACATACTTTTCATAATGTCATAATAATCCCAATACAATTCCACAAAATGATCCTTAAGAAGTTGTAAAACATAACACCCTCAACCTTACTCAACCATAAAAAATGAAAATAGGTTTAGGTACAAGATTCCAACCAAACAAGGAAGGCCATGGAAAGTGTAGTTGATCTCCAAGTGTCATGTGCGTTTCGAGCATAATGTTTGTGCTCTTGTTTTGATAACTAAAACATTATTTTGCTTGTGTTTGGTTAAGTGGAATGCCCATATTTTGTAATCGAGATTCTATGGGTTATATACCTTATGGATGGTAAAATCTCTTATGTTTTCCAACTTCTTAAGGATCATTTTGTGGAATTGTATTGGGATTATTATGACATTATGAAAAGTATGTAATATGTTGAGCAGTTTTTATGAGTATTATGAACATGTTTCTTATATTAATGCACTGCTTTGGAGACAATAACACCATGAGCATTTGTCAAATTATTAATTTGTTAGAGAAAATAAAAATGGTAGTACATGCTTCAAGAAAAAGACTAACTTAGCTAATTATGAAGACAATAACACCATATCTCATTTCTCATGCATAGGAATGAGAGGGAAAATAAAATTGAGGATAGGAATTAGTGGGAAAAAATAGAGGGAAAGTTTTGTTTTGTTTTTTTTTTAATTTTTTTTATTTATATTCAGTTTTTTAATCATTTTTAAGAGTGAAATAACTTAACTACCCTCACATGTTGTGCACATGGTCTCACTTAACAGAAATACGGATGGAATATATGAAAATCTAACGGTAGGGGGCAAATCAGCTAAAAAAAAATTAGTTTGAGTCCTTAATTTTCCAATAAAAAAGTTTAGGGTGGAAATCGAAAGCTAGGTGAAAGTTCAGGGGGTAAATCGACAGTTTACTCTTTTGTGATCCTAGTACTTTGGTTTGAACAGAAAACCTATACAAATGGTTAGGCATAGAGAGAAAGACTTGAGGAAGGTGAAGATACAAATCAGAGACAAAAGGAAGAGAGATGGGGAGAGAAGGTGAAAAGAAAGAAAAAATGAGATAAAAATACGTTTGGGTAAATTACACTTTCATACCTCAGGTTTGGGGTCTATTTCAATTCCTTACAACATCTTTAAAACATTTCACTTTCATACCTTAACTACTATTTTATTTCAATATAATACCTCTGTTAGATTTTCCATCCAATGGTCTGTTAAATGCTGACGTGGCTGCCACATTTGTGCTGATGTGGCTGCCACGTGGCAAAAATAAAATAAAATTATACAGTAACAATATTATAATATTAACCCTATTTATGAAAAAAAAATTAAAAAAAATAAAAAAAACCAGAAAAACCTAAACTTAGATCCCCTTCCTCGCAACCCCACATCCCACACCCACCCCCTTACCCATCTCTCCCACTCTTCTTCTTCCTCCACACCAACCCCAACACACTCCTTGACACCCTTTTTTCAATTCCTTTCTTCCCTCTCCCTCTCTAGGGTTTGAGTTTCGAATTCCACCCCCCCTTTCTCGCCTCTTCCCCCGCCACCCTCCGTCTCCCGCCTCCACGCGTCTCCTTCCCCCAAAACCCATATCCCCCTCCACCTCTCCCACCTCAAAGCCCCCAACTTTAATCACTTCTCTGCTTTTTTTTTTTCACTGGTTTTCTTAGAAACCCCTGCAACCCAAATACCTGCAACATAATACCTGCAAAACCACAACCCAAATACTTGCAATCATCGCCGAGGGGGGGGAAGGCAAGTGGGTCATCGGGATAGGTTTGGTTTCTTCTTCTTCTAGGGGAAGGGATTTTGTATATATATAGGAGTTGCAAAGAGGTGAGGGAGAAGGAAAGGGATCTGGGTTGGGTTCGGGTTTTTTTTTTTAGGGTTAATATTATAATATTGTTAATGTATAAATTTTTTTTTGCCACGTGGCAACCACATCAGCATTTAACAGACCATTGGATGGAAAATCTAACGGATGTATTATTTTGAAATAAAATAGTAGTTAAGGTATGAAAGTGAAATGTTTTAAAGATGTTGTAAGGAATTGAAATAGACCCCAAACCTGAGGTATGAAAGTGTAATTTACCCAATACGTTTTTATCTCTGCGTTTAATTAAAATATTATTTTAGGACTAAATTTGTTAACGAACTATACCACGAGAGTTTAAATCATAATTTTTGTTAACACTGTAGCTATATTTTGAATATCTTGTCATCACAAAAACCATTTATGATTAGTTTTTTTTTTTTTAATTTTTTTATATTTATTTATTTATTTTTTGCAGTGGATGATCGACCAGCATGGTAGGGCAGTTATTCTCACCAATAAAAGTAGTTGGTCAATTGGATAGTTGATTGGACCATCGGTTAGATATTGAATTCAATTGGGAGTTTAAGTGTCATGACTACTCATGCATGATCCACACATGCAAGGCTAGCCACACAGAATGAAAGTTGTGTTGCGCATACAGCTCACATTTTTTTCATTAGGGTTTGGATCTTAAGACTTATTCTAATATTGGAAGATAAATATATACCTCTTCTAACATATTGTACTAACTACTAATACCTCACAAGGTAGATCACTACAAGAAAAATTGATAATAATTATCAAAATTGGTTGTACAGAATGAGATGAATAAACTCTAACGGGGTAGCTAAGGAGGCGGATTTGTTTTACCAATTTCATTAGCTTACCAAACTTTACTCAATATGTGAAACTAATGTTAGTGGTTATTGTCAATCTTTTTTTCATAGCAGTGTGAAAATAAAACCATTCAAACACATAAAATTGACACATTTGCTGATATATGTACTGTTAAAATTTCAAAGAGACAAGTCGCGGTTCACCACTAATTGCATCACCAATGTCCCCACTTAATCACTCATGCAATCAATAGGTATGAGGTGTACAATCGGAGTTTCAGAAAGACTGGCTGTGGTCAACTATTAATTGCATTGATATTGTCCTCACACTAACCACCCTACAATCAATATGTGTGGGGCTTTTATGCAAAATGCCTCAATACAATTAGAATTTGAATTATTTGACATAAGTTGTGATTTATCTTGTGAAATTACTGATGTGAGACCTTTTATTTTGTTCAATTCACGCCCCTCCCTCTCACCTCACGTGGGTGGGGCACGCATGGAGCCAATTCCATGTTGATCATGTTTGTAAATGAACCCAATCATGCAGGCCAACCCACTCTGATATTATGTTAAACTTTTAAAGAGGCAGACCACGGTCACCACTAATTGTATCAATAATGTCCCTACTTAACTACCCATGCAATCAATAGGTGTGGATGGTTTTTATGCAAAAGGTCGGGACACAATTAGTTGTGGAACCACATGATATAAGTTGTTATTTATTTTTGAGATGAACGGTGTGTAAATTTTTACTTCAATCAATACGCTTGGGGCTATGCCATTGTTTGGGCCTATCTTTATGAAAGGTGCATAAAAAGTGTGTTACTTTTGTATGTTTAAATAACATTGCTCATAAAAAAATATACATATGTGTGTGTATATCAACCGTGACTCCAGAACCTCTGGCATCGTTTATGCAGTATGGTTTCCTTCCCTACTGAAACCCTAGCAGCTTTTTACATATATACGAGACTAACCAGAGCACACGCATATATATCTACTGTGACTAGGTAGCTTAAGATGTAAAATAGCTTTTACAGTACTGATAAATTATTCCATATGCATCCGTGATAGTGAAAAGTACATCTGAATGTCCAAAATACTGTAATTCCCGACAGTGCTCTACTGGGTAAATATATACTGGTTAAAATCAAACTCTGCTTTAACATGTACATCTATATATGGTCCATATATTTGTTCGTTTGCATTAATGTTTCTGCTCATTCATTTAAGACAAAACTGATCGGAAACATAACATTATTTTCTAGGTCTTTCTTTCTTTCTATCTTTCTCTCGATCGTCAAAAAATACCTAGTCACGTTTAAATTTAAAAACACACACAAACATACATAGTTGGTAAATTATAAATATTTTGTTTTATTACTGCATTAAGTCGCTAAATCTCAGAAACGTTTATTGTGCTAGGACCTTCACTCCAAAAACGGAAACCAAAGTTTAGTTCCTCAATCGCGCTATATATATACCCACTAATATGCAATGATTTCTCCACCCAGAAAAATTATATACAGAGAGAGAGAGAGAGAGAGAGAGAGAGATGGGGAGAAAACCAGCCGGTGATACAGACGGGCTAAAAAGAGGAGCATGGTGTGCTGAGGAAGATGAAGTCCTTACTGACTACGTCAAAACACATGGAGAAGGACAATGGAGACATGTTGCTAAAAAAGCTGGTTCGTATAGCGAAAGTTTTTATTTTTATTTACATAATAAACTAGTTTTCGTAGTGATAATATACATATATAATACCATTTCATTGATTGTTACTGTATATATTTGTAGGGTTGAATCGGAGTGGGAAGAGTTGCAGACTGCGATGGTTGAATTATCTTAAACCTGGTGTTAAGAGAGGCAACATTTCTCCGGAAGAAGAAGACCTCATTATCAGATTGCACAAGCTTCTTGGAAACAGGTATGACATATTTTTGCACATTAATAGTGTGAATCCCAGGATGGTGAAGCAAAGGCTTGCAAGAGTGTTTACATGATAAGTCTCCCAGCCAATTGATTTTGGGTTGGATGTTCACATTAATTATAACATGATATGAAGTAGACTATTCACGTTCTCATATGTAAGCAGACGTATTGAGAATGTAAATTTCACATCAGAGCCTTGCATAAGTGATTGAATTATCCTGAACATCACTATCCATTGTTTATTGGTTTTGGGTTAAATACTCACTTTATAATATTTTTAACCAATAGCTTTTAATTTTTTTTATATAATTAAATTTGATGCAAATAGATAAAGGAGAAATTGTTGTTTGGCCCCTTGAACTCTTACTCCAGTTGAAATTGACCCCTAAACTATTTTTTTAGTAAATTAACCCCCTGAACTATTTGAAATAAGCCAATCAACCCCATGTCGTTAGATTATGTCTATTATTCTGTCAAATTCAAGGGGAAATTAGTTTTTTATCATCAATTCTTACATGTCACTTATAATCACCAATAAAATTATGACATGTGGACACATAACATGTGTAATGACAATATGAAATGGTCCTTATGTAAACGCTTTGTTTCTTTATGTTTCTTACTATGCTATAAGTTTTTGAATTATTCCGTGTCCACGTGACATTATTTTATTGGTGGTTATAGCTGACAAGTAAGAATTGATGATGAAAAGACTAATTTGGCCTTGAATTTGATAAAATAGTGGACGGAGTCTAACGGCAAGGGGTTAATTGGCTGATTTAAATAGTTTAGGGGTTAATTTAAATAGTTCAAGGGGTCAATTTCAACTGAGGTAATAATTTAGGGGGTCAAACCGCAATTTAAACTAGTCCTCCAAGCTTTTGATTATATTGTGTATTTCTATGATCCAAGCACACGTACAAAATTAGTTAAAAAATAATAATAATGGTGGACGCATTGATATATTAGGTGGTCTCTCATAGCCGGAAGATTGCCCGGTCGAACAGACAATGAAATCAAGAACTTCTGGAATATCAGTTTGAGCAAGAGAATTCAAGAAGAAAGACCTCGACGCATAATTAATAACAAGCAAGCACCTAATGCTGGCGATAATCATCATCAACGTGGTAATTATTGTTCTAATCCTTCCAAAGATGAAGATGATCAATCCAATCCAGTGAAATCCAATCCGGTGGCACTATCAGACATCTCAGATGATCGTGATCAGAATTCGTCGTTGAGTTTTCTAAGAGATTTCGACAGTTACATCCATGGCCTTTCACACGAGGCCGAAATGATCAATGGATTTGGAAATTATGTGGTGGATGATTCGAACTTTGTTGGACATGGTGATGGAACGAAGTGTGAGGATTTAGTACTGAGGGAGGATGTAGAAGCTGCAATGTGGAAAAATTTGGGTGCTACCAGTGATCATTTATTATTTCAACCAAACCATGAAGATGTAGACCTCCATGCAATTTCAGCTTTTCTCAATTCACAAGATGGCTATCATCAGTGGATTAATTAAGATTAATCAAACCCTTATCGCCAGTCCAATTTTGCCTACTCCATCTCGCTACAATCTCCTTCTTAATTACTTAAATAAGTTTGGTATGCATTTCAAATTCACAAAAATACGGGAAAAACGTTGTATAAAAAGGGATGTGGATGTCATTTTTGAAGTGCCAATAACTATATATTTATTGTATACTTGATGTCCAAATAAAGGTTCATTCGTATGTAACTCAACTTCACCCTTACTAAACATCAATATCCATTATTCACTAGTACAGATGCACCAATATTAATTGTTGTTAATTGTATAATGTGTGTATTGGCGGTGACTCGTGATGATTTAAATGACAATTAACCGTAAGTAGTAAGGGATTGATTATGTGAAAAGAAGTCTTTTTCTTCAACCTTTTGCACCTCAAATTCAAATCCCCATTTTCTTTAGGGATGTGTTATTGACACTTCAAAAATCTCATTCTATACTCCTCATAAGTGTATTTTTCTTTCCTAATAAAAAAAGTTTGCAATGTAGAATGAGATTTTTGAAGTGGTAATAACAATTCCCTTTCTTTGTTTCTTTATTGTAACTTATAAAATAGTGATATTGCCTACAATAAAAGAATTATAATCGTCATCAAATTTATGTATGTACGGTGACTCTGCCTTGGTTGGTAGAGAACTACAAAGCCATAATTTCTTGCTGAAACCAAGAAAAACCACAGATGAAGTAAATGTTGCTTTGATCCCACACATAATTTTGACATTCATTATTAATATGCTGTGATATTGATCTCCTGGGAAATATTGAACTTTGTTGTGCCTCTAATGCATTTACATCATCATTTATATGCTTTTGTGATCTTCAAACTTCAGTAAGTAATTGTATCCAACAAGCAAAATTGAAAGAAAACTTGATTTTCTGCACCATTTTTTGATACAATTAACAAGCAAGTCCTAAATCAGTTTGTGCAATTTAATAGGACATAATTCCCTTTCTGTATAGGAAGAGAGATTTTACAGTGTATCCGGAACACGGGATAGTACACCACATGTCATTATAAAGTAAAAATAATATTTGAAATAAAATTTCTCTCCACTTATATAATAACATGTGATGCATCATTCTGTATTCCGGACACACTAAAAAATTTCTTATCTAGAAAAATGATCAAACTCTTGAATTTAATTCTTTCTCACCAACACCAAAAGTTGATGGTCGATGAATAGCTAGAGTTGATCACATGATATATATACTTCCATGCATGTGTTCTTCATGTTGCATTATTGTTTACACACATGCAAACAAAAAGTTATGAAATTAACTACGCATGTATTAATGATTTGAAGATATTTGTAATAGTTTCGAATTTTATCCAACTCTTTAATTTTTATTAATTATAATTTATTATTTTTAAAAGGGCACCCACTCCAGTTACGGAAATACTAGAATACATTGTCTTGTCTTTCTAGCATTATTTTTAGAGAGCTCTAATGAAAAAGGTTTGGGCTAACAAATATTTAACCAAACACCATCCCAAAATGTTATTTAACCAAAATGACTCAAAGTTTAATAAAAAATCATCCAAAACTATTGTCCATGGGTCAAACTTACAAGCAAAACCCGCTACAAATTTACACTTCCGTAAATACCCTAAATGATTCGATGCAAGAGGAAATTGCGGTTCTTCGAGACCACGAACCGCGAAGAGGTTGAAGATATGTTCGGATCGAGCTTTATGATCAACTCTCGTGCCAAAAGGAGCCGCCCATGTACATAAATCAAAGCTGCTTCATGGACTGGTGCCAATTCAATTCAACGGACTACTATTATTACACCTTTTTTCTTATTTATTTTTCACGATTTTTGGTTTCTGGGTTTTATATATGAGGGATATGTACGGTCCAAAACGTGGCAATCACGTCCGTATAATTTGTATTACAAGTTCATGGATAGATTCATGCCTGGTGGGCAAGATTGAATTTCCAGGTTATATATAGGAGGGGTACTTGGATGAGTTTTTCAGACAGTTGGATGTGGATATATATTTGTATTCCCTCATCATCTGTGTGTGTGAATTACTTCAATCATATGAATTACCTTTCCTCCACAACTAGCTAGCTAATTGGTATTCTTTGAATTCTTATTATTTATTCGCTTTGGATGTTGAACATATCTTCAACCTCTTCGTGGTTCGTGGTCTCGAAGAACTGCAGTTTCCTCTTGCATGAAGAACCCACCCTTCTGGCCGGCTTTCTCGGCGCAGGTGGACATGTAAGAAACGTGGGGATTTTGTTCTCTTTGGATGTTGGCGTGCGGCACTCGGAGACAACTCTTTACCAACCTCAACCCGTAAATACCCCCTAAGGGAAGAGTCAGTTCAAATCAAAGTTGAAAAAGGAAGCATTCATCAGAACAAAGCTTTCGAATCAAGTTCAAAGAAGTTTAATGGCAGAAATCGACAAAAAAGTGTTTGGATAAAAAAAAGAACCAAAACATAAAACTGTTTCTGGAGAACCCAAAACATAACAGTGTTTTTGAAAAAAAAAAAAAAATTAGATACAGTTTGTCTGTGCACAAACAAACACTGTATCTGGAAAAAAAAAAAAAAAAAAAAACCAAAATTCAGGAACAGTGACTTAAATTTAGAAACAAGGACTTAAATTTCAGAAACAGTGAGTTAGATTCCAGAAACAGTGACTTACATTCCAGAAACAGTCTGTTTTTTTAACCTTTGACTATTTCTTTTCTTTCATGCATTAGCTGATTATATTTAAGAAACAGAGTGCTTATTTTGCTTTGAATCCAGATACAGTGAATTTCACTATTTATTTTCTAGCTTACATTTAAGAAACAATGTGTATATTTCATTTAAATCCGGAAACTGTGACTTAAATTCCAGAAACAATAACTTAAATTTAAAAAACTGTGACTTAAATTACAGAAATAATGTTACTTAAAATCCAGAGACAGTTTATTTTTACAGTCCAGAAACAGTGACCCGTTGTTATTATTGAACAGTATGCAAATCTCAAATTTATTATATGGAGAACCAAACGATGAACTCCATTGACGAAGAAAAATTGAAAAACAGTACCTCGAATGCACTATAAATAATAACGACGATTACATTTCAACGAAATAATACAAAATATAAATTAAATAGCATGAGATCTATATTTTTGTTTCAAAGAAACAGTGACTTAAATTTCATAAACAAGGACTTAAATTTCAGAAATAGTGAGTTAGATTACAGAAACAATGAATTACATTCTAGAAATAGTCTATGTTTTTAACCTTTCACTGTTTCTTTTCTTTCATGTATTAGCTGATTATATTTAAGAAATAAAGTGCTTATTTTGCTTTGAATCCAGATACAGTGAATTTCACTATTTCTTTTCCAGCTTACATTTAAAAAACAGTGTGTATATCTCATTTAAATCTGAAAATTGTGACTTAGATTCTAGAAACAGTAACTTAAATTAAAAAAAATGTGACTTACATTCCAGAAACAGTGTTACTTAAAATCCAGAGACAATTTATTTTTACAGTCCATAACCAGTGACCCGTTGTTATTATTGGATAGTATGCCAATCTCAAATTTATTATCTGGAGAAACAAATGATGAACTCCACTGATGAAGAAAAATTGAAAAACAGTATCTCGAATACACTATAAATAATAACGACAATCACATTTCAATGAAATAATACAAAATATAACTTAAATAGCATGAGATCTATATTTTTGTTTCAAAGAAAAAGAAGAAGGTCTGCAAAACAACGATGAATTCCATTAACAATGAAAATCTGGAACTCAACCTTAAAAAGTTAGGAGTAAAATCGACAAATCATAATTTATTATAGTTGGACCATTTTTAGTTGGACTGCTTTAATATGGGCCTTGTATTAATCATTAAACAAAACTTATAACATGATTTTTTTTATTAAAACTAAAACTTTTCAAACCCTTTTCATTAGCTTTCATTTATTTTTATAGTTACATATCAATTACAGTTTAGCACATGCGTAAAACCGTTTTATTCTTATAAGTTTTTGTTAGGAGTCGAGCAAATTTTTTCTTGATTTTATTGTAAAAGATTTACTATTTTCTTTTTTATATTGTTGAGAGCACTTTCTTCGTATGAAAAATGAAGGTATTGTTGAGGATGAATTTCAGGTCTGTATTCCACATGACACGTCCTGTGTTCGTTTCTAATGTTGGTGAATCATACGATAGTGGCCAGTTGAGGCTGAAATGCCTCTATGAGTCTTCTAAAGCCCAAAAGGGTGGACTGCCATGACGAAGTCACTAGCTGGTCCATTTTTTTAAAAAAAGAAAGAAATCAACTTCTAATTTTATGTTATATTCACACACTGTATGATAATATTAACTTTACGAAAATCAAGTTGTTTACATGTTGAGTTCAATTAATAACCTTAAAAGAAAATGATAAACACGCATCTTTTTGTTCTCCAACACTTTCTTATTTAATTATATTCGTTGTTTTCGTTTGATTTAATTAATCGTTTAGTCGATGACTATAAATAAAAAAACGTATAAACAACTGAAAACATTGTGAAAATCACCTCTAACTCCAAATATTGCAGATATCTTGGAAATTAACATACACATAGGCATATATATATATGTGTTGTGTGGTAGTGGTGCTTGTGGACCCATGTTACATTGTCATTGTTCATTGTAATCATCTAAGAAGTTCATACATATGTACAGAAATTCTTTGTGAGTCTCGTCCATGCACTCCGCCACCAACTAACGAAGACCCCAAAATCATAACAACCATTTCACAGTCGATCCTAATTGCTGCTAACAATCTTGCTTTGCATACGACAATGACTCTGCAGGTAATTATATCTCTCATAAGAATATAGTTTTGATACCTGCTTAAAAATTTAAAGAATTAATGCAATATATGTGTGTATTATATGAAGTGCTCATCATCAGTAATAACAAAGCTTTATCCTACTAAATGGAGTTGGTTGTATGAATCTCAGAACGCCACTGCGCACGATTTTGTGTCAAAAGTTAGCTCCAAGTACTCCATGCCTTTTCTTAAAGTCTTTTCCCAAATCTTCATAGGTGTCTACTCCTTTTCCATGAGTCTCTGTCTCATAATCGCATATTTAAACCGAAGCATTTGTAGGTCTTCTGTTCATATGTTCAAACCACCTTAACCGATTTTCTCTCATCTTATCTTTAATTGCGGCCATTTCTACTTTGCCTCTTATATTTTCGTTCTTAATCATGTTCTTTCTCGTATGCCCACACTTCTTAAAAAACATTCTCATCTCCACGACACTCATTTTCTGAGTTTATTAATTTTAATAAATCCATATATATATATGAATAATTGAAGCTGGAGGAGGAATTTAAAGAGTATGCAGAGAAGGCCAAGTCTTTACCCCCAAGAACAACCGATGCAGATAAACTAATCCTGTACGGCCTTTACAAGCAGGCAACAGTAGGGTCGGTTAATATTAGTGAGTACTTTCAATAATTATATATTTAATTGGCCTAATTAATTTCTCTAATTTACAATTTAATTTCACTCCATCGTTATTCTATACATCTGCATGTATCTTTAAATTATATGCATGCATGCAGCAATTTTCATGTTGACTATATATATGTATATATTATGCACATCGACCTGGATTTTTCAGCCCAACAGAGAGGGCCAAATGGGATGCATGGAAAGCTGTTGATGGTATTGACAAATTAAACAAAACCCTAGATTACATAAGAAACGTTTAAATCGGAAAATAGGCTTGTTTTTACATGTACTCTATACTTTTCACAAAATCTCACTTAACCCCTGTATTTTTAACTATGGTTTGTACTTTTACACGTCTCACTTTACCCTTACTTTTTTTTAGTCCAACTTTATCCCATTTCGTCAACTGGGATAAGAGAAAGGTTATTTTCACTGATGTGGCAGGGGTTATTTGTATACAAAACTGACATAGCTGTTGACAATCTCTGATACAAGTGCGTTTCGTATACAATATCCGGGCAGAGTCTATTAGTAAACTTCTTCAGCTTGGTGATTATAAATTGAGATATAAAAGAGTAGTTTTGCTAAACTGACCTTGATGTATGTGTTACTAATCAGAGAAGAGCATGAAGAAGCAATGACTGAATACATTGTAAAGGTGAAGCATCTGCAACAACAAGAAGTAGCCTCCACCTAAATCAGCATCAATGGAGTTCTATATGTATGTATTAAACATTTTCCCAAGTGTTTCAAGAAGAAAACACTTCAATTTCCAGAGCTTTTGCTTTATAATTAAGTCATGATGCACGACAAATAGTAGAGTTTCCTTACTCCAAACCTATCTATGAGAATTGAACTTAAGACTTACAATAGTCTCTTTATTTCTTCAAATCTACAGTTAATTTGGTTACTCTAATGATATTTCTAGATCACGGCACTTTCAAATGGAAACCGTTTCAAAACCGCAAAAAATCGAACCGTCTGATGCAGCCCGATTTAATTCGTGTTTCGATTTCAGTTTTTTATTCCAAGTAACCACCCCTATTTATTTACTTTAATGTTGCACATTGAAATACCAAGCATGAAATAATAAACACACTTACTCACCATTAATTGAAAAGAGGAAAGCTAAGAAGATTTTAAATGGGCCTAATCAGAGCAAATATGGGGCCGATTAAGGATCCTCGACTAACAGTTGGGCTTTATGTCCAATTTTATTGAGCCCAACTCTTTCAGTAGCAATCCAACCGTCAATATTGTACACTATATAATACTACAACAGGACACCAACCACACACCCAGCACACCCAACGTGATTGTGTGAATTTCCAGACGACAACTGAATCTCACCCTGCGTGCACCCAGCACATCTTCCACCCCTTCATTTTCCTGCGCTTTCTCACCTTCTAACGACGGTATGAATCTCACCCTGCATGCACCTAGCACATTTTTCACCCCTTCATTTTCTCGCACTTTCTCACCTCCCAAACACCTCCTCCGTTTCTCCATGTTTGATACCGGAATTAACTTAAAACGTAAAAGGATGCTTGAACAAATGTATTTGACAGTGCTTGAATACTGCAATTTTCTCTTCTCATTAACTGAAAACAAAGCTTCCAACTTAAATAGAAAATAGCAATCTCCACGATAACCACTAGCACAACATGTGCAGATTTTGTGGAATTCAACTACCTTAAGCAACGGAAACAAATTTGAACGTGGTGAACATACTCAACCACAACTTCTACAATCTAGGACTCCAGCTTGACTTGGACTCTACGTTGCCATGTCGGCTTTATTTAATTAAAAACTAATTAAACATAACTAAATAACTTTTAACACCCTCCCTTAAACTGATTTTTACGAAAAACAGTTTAGGGTTTCTCCACCATCACATAATCATCTTCCTGATCAATGCTTTGAAGTGAACAAACTCCCAACTTGCTCCTCAGCTTCTTGAATGCAAGCTACTTCAAAGGCTTAGTTAAGATGTTTGCAACCTGCTCCCCACTCTTGCAATATTCCAGTTCAATCTTCCCATCTTTGCACAAATCACGCAGAAAATGAAAACGAACATCAGTTTATTTCTCCCATGCATGACCGGATTCCTTGATAGCTTGATAGTTGACATATTGTCGCAGTAGATGGTTGTTGGTTCCTTTTGAACGTTACCAAGCACTTCAAACATTTTTCTGAGCCATATAGCTTGATAGGAGCTCGCAGCTGCTACTACAAACTCAGCTTCTGTTAAGGAAAGTGTCACAATCTGTTGCTTTTTTTAGGACCATGATACTGCACCAGAGTTGAGTAGAAATATGTGCCCAAAAATGCTCTTATGATCATTTATATCACCTACATAATCACTATTTGTGTACCCAACAAAACCATAACCATCTTCCCTTTTATAAAACACACCATAATCAATTGTCCCCTTACATACTTGAGAATTCTCTTTGCTGCATTGAGATGCATTTCAGTTGGTTTTTCCATATATTGGCTCATTAGACTCACTGCATACATGATGTCAGGCCTCGTGGATGTTAAGTTCCAATGATTTGTTTATAAAAAGTACTGTCAACCTCTTTCCCACATTTGTCTTTGCGTAGCTTTAAGCCAAGTTCAGCTGGAGTTCCAAATGGCTTGCAATCATCCATCTAAAACCTTTTAAGAATGTCTTGCGCATACTTTTTCTGGTAGATGAAATTACCAGCAGTAGTTTGAATGACTCCAATCGAAGAAAATAATGCATTAATCCCAAATCAGTCATTTCAAACTCCCTCATCATAGACTTCTTAAATTCATCTAACATTTTAGCATCATTTCCCGTGAATATCAAGTTATCAACATACAAGCATACCATGAGTAGTTTACCTTCTTCCTTAGTCTTGACATAAAGAGTGTGCTCGAAGGACATTTGTGAAATCCAAGCTTAGCAAAGTGAGCATCTATGTGACTGTACCAAGCTCAAGATGCTTGTTTTAGTCCATAGAGTGCTTGCTTCAGTTTGAACACCTTCTTTTTTTCTCATTTTCTCTCATAACTAAGTGGTTAATCAATGTACACTTCTTCTTGCAGGTTGCCATGCAAGAATGTTGACTTCACATCTAACTGAAAAATTGACTAGGAATTTTGGGCTGCAAGAGAGATCATCGACCTGATCGTGTCATGCCTTGCAACTGGGGCAAACACCTCTTTGTAACCAATGCCATGCTTCTGCTTATAGCCCTTGGCTACTAAACGAGCTTTGTGTTTGTTAACTTCACCTTTTTCGTTCAACTTTCTTCTAAACACCCATTTAACACCAATGATTTTCTTTCCCTTTGGAATATCAGTTAACTCCCAGGTTTGATTCTTCTCAATGGACTTGATTTCATTGTCCATTGCTTCCCTCCATTTCTCCTCTCTAACAGCCTCATTATACATGATTGGATCACTGTCTACAAATAATGCAAAGTAAGCACATCATCAGAACTTGAATAACTTACATCGTAATCATCATCCATGCTGGCCTCTTCCTTGAGTTCTCATTTCTCAGATCATATCCCCCTTCTTCAGATTGTTGAAATGACTGAACTTCAGGTTGAGGTGGTTGTTGGGCTTGAATTTCAAGAGCTGCAACATCGTCCTTGTCTGAATAATCATCGACTGGATTTTTTTGTTGAACCGATCTATTCTTGGACCAATTCCACATGGTGTCTTCATCAAATATTACATCATTGCTTACCACTATCTTCTTTGTCACTGGATTGTACAGTTTGTAAGCTTTTGAAACTTCACTTATACCAAGGAAAAACACATTTTTCACTTTTGTCATCCAACTTCTTTATTTTTTCATCAGGGATGTGTGCATATGACATACACCCAAACACCCTAAAGTGATCAACTGTAGGCTTCAATCCACTCCAAGCTTCTTGAGGAGTCATATTCTTAACAGAAAATATGGGACTTCTGTTTAAGATATGAACTGACCATAGCATAACTTCAGGCCAAAACTTCTTGGGAATGCTTCCTTTAACTAGTAGACTTCGAACCTTGTAGAGAATGGCGTGATTCTTCCTCTCACTTACACCATTTTGTTGTGGTGTATAGGCAGTGGTCAGCTGTATCTTGATGCCTTTCTCTTTGCAAAATGCATCAAACTTCTTCGGACAATACTCTCCCCCACGGTCAGTTCTTAGTGTTTTAATCTTCTTGTCTAATTCATTTTCAACTAGAGCTTTGAAGCTTTTGAATGCTTCAAATGCTTCTGATTTTTCCTGCAAGAAATAGACCCATGTCTTCTTACTAAAATCATCAATAAATGAGATGAAATCTTTTTTGTTACCATTTGAGATGAGATTTATTGGTTCACATAGATCAGAGTGAACCATTTCCAAGATTGATTGAGCCTTTGCTAGCTTGCCATTTGGAACAGAGTCTCTTTGATGCTTCCCAGTGATGCATTCTTCACACACCTATGATGAAAGAGTTATCTTAGGTAAGCCAATGACCATCCCTTTCTGGTGAAGTGTTTGCAAGCCATTAAAGTTCAAATGGCCATATCTATAGTGCTATCTCCACGTGTCATCTTCTTTGGCAAGCAGGTAAGCCTGTATAATCTTGATTTTCAAAGGAAACAATCTGTTGGAAGATATTTTTACAACAACAATAGAGCATTTTTTGGGATCATACACTTCACACTCTCCTTTATAGATTGCAATCCTGTAACTTTTATCTTGTAATTGACTAGCACTCAGCAAATTTGTCTTTAAATCAGTTTCAATAAAGTTGTTTTTGGTTCTGATTTGATTATCTCCCTTACCCATCACTTTCACTATTGATTTGTCACCAAAACTTACCATTGTGTGAAAGCTTTCATCCAAATTAATAAGGGAAGACTTACATTCACTCATGTAATTGTTGCAACTCATGTCCATATACCATGTCTCTGATCAGTCTCTGTCAGTGCATGAAAAGCCATCACAAGTGTCTCTTCCTCCTTCTTTTTCTCCACAAAGTTTGACTTTTCTCCTTTTCTTTTGGTAACTTCGTGTAATACTCATTCTTGTAGTGGTCAAAATTTCCACACCTATAACACTCCACTTTTAACTTATCATAGTGGTATACTCCTTTTTCTTCAGAGTCATCATCTATTTTGAAAACACGAGGTGACTTGATGTCATCTCGATGTTCAGATCGTCCACCACCTCGATGGTCTCGACCACTTTTTCCACGACCTCTTCCTCCTCGAGAACTTGAGGACTCAGAAAAAGTGGAAGCTTTCAGCGTTGTTTGTTCTTCACTGGCAGTGGTGCGGTTAAGTCTTTGTTCATGCACTAACAAAGAGCTTTGCAGTTCATCAACTCATAACTCAACAACATTTTTTACCTCCTCAATTGAACAGACAATGTAGTCAAATTTTGGAGTCGATGATCTCATAATTTTCTCCACAACTTTGACTTCTTCCATGGTGCTACCATTGGATCTTATCTTGCTTGTTATTCCCAGAGTTCTAAAAAGAAATCAGTGATGGACTCACCTAATTTCATTTGTAGAGTTTCAAAGTCCCTTGTTAGAGTTTGAAGCACTGCACGCTTCACCCTTTTTGACCCTTTATATTTCTTCTTCAAAGAAACCCATATTTGTTTGGAGGTTTCCTTCTCGAGTATAGTCTCCAAGATAGATCGATCAAGTGCCTGAAAAAGGTTAGTTTTTCACCTTCAAGTCCTTTAGCTTCTGTTCAGCAACCCTTTTTTTATTGTTGTTCAGTCAACACAACTCCCTCTGTTGGGGTGTCAATCCTTGATTCCACAAGATTCCAATACTTCTTTGACCTGAGGAAGTTCTCCATCAGCATGCTCGAATGGTCGTAGTGACTATTCAACCGTTGAATCGCTGGTTGAACAAAACTCTCAGTGGCTTTGTCAGTTGCCATTGTTTCTTGCTGCTGTAAGACACAATCATCACCTTTTTTCTCAAGTTTGTTCAGGCCCAAAATGGGCTCTGACAACAGATGTTGGATAATGGAATTAACTTAAACGTAAAAGGATGCTTGAACAATGTATTTCTTAATGCTTGAATATTGCAGTTTTCTCTTCTCATTAATTGAAAACAAAGCTTACAACTTAAATAGAAAGTAACAATCTCCATAATAACCACTAGCACAACATGTGCAGATTTTATGAAGTTCAACTACCTTAAGCAACATAAACAAATTTGAACGTGGTGAACAGACTTAACCATAACTCCTACAATCTAGGACTCCAGCTTGACTTGGACTCTACATTGCCATGTCAGCTTTATTTAATTAAAAACTAATTAAACATAACTAAATAACTTTTAGGGTGATTTTGTATAAAATCAATTCAAAGTTATGATAATAACAATAGGTCAATCAAATTTATTAGAATTATAAATAGGTCAATGAGACTTTAAGATACATTAAAACACCTCAATCAAATTAAAATTACAAATGATACCATTAACATTTAAAACACCAAACATTTCCATCTCCCCTCATTGTAAATCACGCAACAGCCATAAAACACTCTTAGACTTCAACCTCCCCGCATCCCACCATCTTCAACCTCCATTTTTTGGCCTCACAACACCTTTAACCTTTATCGCCTCCTACCATCTTCATCATCCCAATGAACAATAAGCATTTGCGCTGATTCCAACGAACAATTCGCACTTGCGATTGAGAAATCACGATCAAGGTAATTTGTTTCTTCCTATTTTCTTCTTGTTCTTCAATTTTTATGCTTTTAGGTTATTTGAGTTGTGTTTTTGAGAGATATGGTGTAACTTTGCATACTATACCTGTTAGTTTTGAATTTAAGCTTGTTTGGATGTTAAAATTAGTTTGGGCATATAACAATTTTAGTCTGTTTCGGCATATTTGTTGTCTCTGTGTATGTTTATTCATGTTGGTTATGTTGTTTAGTTTAATTGCCGTTTCCCGTGTTCTGTGATTTTGCATTCAGATTCAAGTAGGTTTGTGGAGTCAGACACTGCAACGCAGTGTCTGTTTCTTGTTCTGTGGATTCAGACACTTCGTTGCAGTGTCTATTTCCTATTTTGTGGATTAGACACTTCGTTGCAGTGTCTGTTTCTTGTTTTGTGATTGTGCATTGAGATTCAAATAGGTTTGTGGATTCAGACACTACAACGCAGTGTCTGTTTCCTATTCTATGAATTCATACACTTCGTTGTAGTGTTTGTTTTCTGTTATGTGATTGTACATTGAGATTCAAATAGGTTTATTGATTCAGACACTGCAGCATAGTGTTTGTTTCTTGTTCTGTGAATTTAGACACTTTGTTGCAGTGTCTATGTCATGTTCTATGCTTTTATGTTAATGGATTTTGACATACAATATTAATATCGCTATCACAAACTTTATATATGTTTTCTTTTATAGTTGAAACATGCCCCTAAAAAAAGTTAAAGGGATACATAAACAAGCGAAAGAGAAAATGATGGATATTATTGATTTGCACTCGGGAGGATATTACTGATTTGCACAATGGAAAGTGTTGTAATTTTATGTAGCCTCTCATGGAAAATTTGGTTCTAGTTAGGCTATTTTGTGATTTCTAATTAATATGAAAAAAAATTCCATGGGGTCAGCTTTACTTTTCGTGGTTACGAACCCTTATCAAGTTCTATCTTGAAGGGCTGATAGGATTTAAAGCTGGGCAACAAGTTTTGATAAGGAGTACATAAGAATCGGAGAGGGGGAAATAATAAAAAAAGAAACAAAGTCAAGAGAGAATGGTAGAAGTGTATAATAGTTATTTTCTAATTAGCTTAAATCCATGTAACATGCTTTATTGACTTAAGAGTGGTGAGAGAATTGGTCCTCCCCGTCTGTGACGACGTCATGGTCGTCGACAACCTCCGGGACCTACTGTCCCACGGCTGGGGTCTGCAATCCGCGTGAAGTTTTTGAAATTGAAGGAGAAGTTGGGGCAGGAGTCGAAATCTGAGATTTTAGGTGTGATTAAAGGGCTTAAGTGGATTTTTAGGGATATTAATCAGATTAGCGTCGGGGAAAATTGTTCACCTGGGAGGGCAAAAGGGTATTCGATCGCGTCGCTAATGGTGTTTCCGAGCATGAAGGAGCTTGAAGGCTTGGATTCGAAGTAGCAACTAGTGAAGACGGAGAAGGACAAGGTTAGGGAGTATTTGGGTAACGTGATCGAAGTTGATTACGTTGTTGGGCGCCTCAATCTGCATGTCTCTAAAGATTTTTTGTGCTCTGTTATGTGTCTATAATATTTTGTTCACTTTAATAAAAAGTTTATAGTACTGTTTATTTTAACGAAAAACCTTATTTTTACACTAAAAAGTCAATCATGATATTATTCACTTTATTCTTTATTTTGTCCTTATCGTTAAAATTCAAAAATTTCAAATCCTTTTCATTAGTTTTCCTTAATATTAATAAGATTAAGCATGATTTTGATAAATTAATGGTTTTTATCAGTTTTGAATAAAAAAGCAAGTTTGGAATTTTGGTTTCTTTGATTTGATTAGTGTTTTGATCCATTGGTTTGGTTGATGCAATGCAATTTGGTGTTCGGGCATTTGAGTACTTCTTGTGGGCTTCAACCTGGAGTTTCGGTGGACTTTACAAGGCTTTTGACGGAGTTTAAAAATATAGGCGTATTCAATCGAGAGTTTCGAAAAACCTCAAGGCAATGAAAGTGATGGGAAGTTTAAAGATTCCATTAAATGGTAGATTTTGGTGGAATTTAAAGACTAAAACACTGATATCAACACTCCAACTTCCCCCCAGATATTTATGGGCCCTAAGATTTATACGAATTTGATAGACTTTGCACTTTCTTTTAAAAAGTTTGGGGACAATATTTTGAAAGTGCTTTCAAAGATGCACTATCAAGTCCTTTTTCAAGATATCCTTCTACGACCGTAAGTATTTTTATATTTTCCATTGAATACAGTGAGGAACAATTTCCAGACCTTGAACTTATAACCAATTTATATCGTCCTTGGAAGATAATAATGATAGGAATATGGAAGCTCAAGTTGAAGGTAGTATTAGTCTTTGAGCTGTACTGAAAAGCAACTTTGATCTTTGAACTTAAAATTTGTAAGTATTAGTCTCTAATTCTAAATTTATTATAATATAGATTAATGAACTTTTTAACTAATTCTGTTTAAATTTCTATTCCTTAATTTTCTGTCAAAACACAACCCTAAATTTGTTAGCGTCAAGGATCAAATTTGTTACACAATATGATATTCTTGTTGTGCTACCCATATATGATTGTTTAAATCCGTCCAAATTTTCTAAACCACTTGTTATAAGAATAACTTTTATTTATTGACCCACGTTCGTAGAAGTTGAACGTATTTAATAAAATATGTGACTAAGGGATTGCTCGACGTTGAGTAATTGAATTGGATAATTCACTATATTGAAGACAAGAAAGAAATTATAAAATTAAATCTAATTTAAAGGTACATGATATATTACTTGTTAAAGAAATTTATTCTTTCAATCTTAGTAAAAAATAGTAGGACTAAAAAAGATAAGTTTCTTTCATGTTCCCTTTTGACCTCCAAAAAAGAAAAAAAAAAAAAGTTACATCTACCTTCAACATATGCATTGTATTTATGTGTCATCTAATTCGATCCAATTCTAGGCACCAAAGACGGTTTAAGAATTTTATAATTTATTACCAATCATGGACACTGCAGTCACCTTCTTGGTCGAGTTTAATGACACATGTTTATGTTTGTGTTTTATATATATATAAAGAAGACAAAAATGGTGAAACTTTCAAAACATCCAAATAACCCTTTTCCCATTAGGATTTCAAAAAATAAGAAAAACACGTACACAAAAAAACCCCCACATAGTGAGACTGGGTGGTCACGTTCATTATTTTTCACAAGGCAATTGACTAATTTTTCTATAGAACATGAGGACATATAGATACGAGGGGTTATATGATTTGGCTAACAAAGTCACTCCCTTTCTTTTTCCACATGACATGAGTAATGACAATGTAACACGTAAAACTCGTGATATCGGTGGAATGTGTTGATGCTAATGTTCAGCTGATGCAAGGTTCATGCGTCCACCTACCACTCAGTAACAAATACTCAAATTTGAATTGCTCTATATTCTCTGATTTATGTTAGGTGCGAACAAGAAATACCATAACACATAGTGTTTATACGCAAGTGAGTCCTTAACATAGTGTTTATACATTGGTGTACTCACTAGCGGAGGCACATTGGGACAAAGGTGGTCCCAAGATCACCTGGAATCCAGAAAATATACATGTGAAAGTGTTATGAGAACCCTTCGAATGTTTGGTATAGGTCCCTTTTTGTGCCCACCAACTATTTGATATAATGCATACTAGGCATACTCGGCAGGTTGCGTCGAGAGTACTCGACAAATTCTCTCGATATCACTCATCAGATTGCTTCAACATATATTGACGTTAACATGTGCGCTATATGGTTCGACTGACGACAACAAACCTACGAAGTGTTCGACGAAATATCTCAATGAATAAACTGAAATATTTTTTACTCGCTTCATGTTCTATTTTTATTAAAAAAATTAGACCTTTAACATTGAGACCTTCAATGTTCGAATTCTAGATTCACCAATAAATGTACTTCCTTATTCACCCATTTATGAGCAAAATTTGCGATTTTCATTCTCATATCATCATGAACAATTCATCTCAGTAATAACTAATCAAACTAGCATAGAAATTGTTCTAACATTATATGCCTCGAATAATCCAACGGTTTTCAAAGTTCTGGTGGATATAAAAGGTGTCGACTGTGCAATATAAATGTGCATGTTCCAACTGAAGCAAGTCACACAGCCTAAAAAGTCCCGAATACGATCACAGACCACAAAAACGCCATATTATTATTGTAGTGGTCATGACACACGACATGCATTATTTAATGAGCCAAACTAAAAAAATAAAGTAGAATTCTCTCTCCGTCTCTTCATTCTTCTTGTATTTGGACAAACTATGTCAACAACTGTGTTGACTTATTTATAGAGATAGGAAAAAAAGAGAAAAGCGAGAGAGAAGGGAAGGAGGGGGGGGGGGAGAATTTGAAGGGAGAGAATCCTACTTTAAAAAAAAATTGTTATAAATCTCTAACTCTTATTGAACTAACCAAATTTGATGTTCGAAAGATTAAATTGCTCTAAGACTAAAACTTTTTCTTCTCTAAACTCCGGTGTTTCTCCTCTCTAAACCCCTCATCTCTATTTCAATAATTGAATTTTACTACTCAAGGTCTCGAATACCTCTCACTTACTCACACATCGCTCAATGACTACTCAAGTACGGCTCGACTCATTGTGCGGTGGAGGTTGTTAACCGTGGAGTTTGTGATAAGAAAAAACTGGCCCTCGCTTGGGCCAAGTGATTGATGTGCTGATCTCTTAATTTTATTGCGTTTGAGTAGAGATAACAGAATCACATGGCATTGCCGAACCCTGATGGTTCAACAACGAGGATGAGATTTAGAGTAAAAAAATCACAATATTAGAAAGAGAAAATTTTGTCAGAGGGTACTGAAGTCTTTTAAACATCAATTTTAAAGGCTATTTAAACGCATATTTCCAAATTTCTCAACAAAAAAAATGTGCCACATATTGGGAAAAGAATAAGTACCGTCAGCTGACTAGGACTTTCCGACTGTATCAGAACTGGCGAGTTTGGCTGCATTGCATATGCAATTATGCGTGCTAGTTCTTGCACGCAAGAGATTTTTTTTATGCTATTATATAATTGGAAGAACGTTTAAAAAAAACGTTTATCTATTTGTATAATAACATATGACGTACCATTTCTGTTTCAGATACATTGAAGAATTTCTCTTAACATTAATATAAGAGAATTGTTATTAATGCTCCAAAATTCTCATTCTACACTCCAAACGTTCTATATTTAGAAAGAAAAATACACTTGTGAAGAGCGTAGAATAAGATTTTTGGAGTGCCAATAACACTTCCCTAAAATAAAATGTAGTAATTGTTACGATAGTAAACGATTTCCTATCCAATTTGATTGTCTGATATCCAAAAATTAAGGAAGAAATTCACTTACATTTTGGATATTTGATTTCATAGCTTAATTAGAGGAGTTATTCTTTCATTGGTTGTCAAGGTAAACCCCTGTACAATTTTCTATTCAATATTTTACATCATCATCATCTTTAATTAGACATTATTTTACAGTATCATCTTTCTTTAATGTTACCAAGAACCTAAAGATGTTTTTTTTTTCCATTTTGCTCTAATACATCTGTTTAGAAGAAGACTCTTTTTTTGTGTTGTGGGGGTGTGTTGGGATGATGCCTTGCCCTTGTGGCAGCGTCCTTATGCTGCGGTCCCTCACACTGCCCTTAAGTGTGTTTTGCTGTACTGTTGGCTTTCACCTTGGTTGTGAATATATCCAGTCTTCCAAAAAAAAAAAAAAAAAAAAAGAAGCAAACTCTTTTTTGGCGATGGTAGATGCCCCAAAGCCCACCAATGACTCAACGAGTCAAAGATTTTGAGCGATCTCCAACCTTCTAACTAGGCTTTACAATTTTTTGCATGATTTGTTAATCCGACACACGAAATGATACGAAATAACAAGTGTCAGGTCAACTCGTTAATAAGTTGGGTCGTTATCAGATCACCCATTAAGAACAATTAGGAACCAAATCGTTATTTGATCACCTATTAAGAACCCAATAAGATATCGGTCATCCGAATCGACTGTGTAATGGCAAGAGCAGGAAGTGGGGAAATCAAAAGCTTTTTTCGGATTCAAGTGATTGGAAAAGGATCCTCGCCGGAAAAATTTTCACCTGTGAGGGCAAAAGGGTATTCGATCGTGTCGCTAGCGGTGTTTCCGGTAGTGAAGGAGCTTGAAGGCTTGGATTCGAAGCAGCAGCTAGTGAAGAGGGAGAAGGACAAGGTCAGGGAGCATGTGGAAAACGTGATCGAAGTTGATTACGTTATTGGGGCGCCTCAATCTGCAAGTCTCTAAAGATTTTTTGTGCTCTGTTATGTGTCCATAATATTAATAAGATTAAGCATGATTTTGATAAATTAATGGTTTTTATCAGTTTTGAATGAAAACGCAAGTTTGGAATTTTGGTTTCTTTGATTTGATTAGTGTTTGATCCATTGGTTTGGCTGATGCAATGCAATTTGGTGTTTGCGCATTTGAGTACTTCTTGTGGGCTTCAACCTAGAGTTTCGGTGGACTTTACAAGGCTTTTGACAGAATTTGAAAATCTAGGTGTATTCAATCGAGAGTTTCGAAAAACCTCAAGGTTATGGAACTGATGGGGAGTTTAAAGATTCCATTAAATGGTAGACTTCAATGGAATTTGAAGACTAAAACACCGATATCAACACTCCAACTTCCCCCCAAATATTTATGGGCCCTAAGATTTGTATGAATTTGGTAGACTTTGCGCTTTCTTTTAAAATGTTTGGGAAAAAATATTTAGGAAGTGCTTTCAAAGAAGCACTATCAAATCCTTTTCCAAGATATCCTTCTACGACCGTAAGTATTTTTAAATTTTCCATTGAATACAGTGAGGAACAATTTCCCGACCTTAAACTTACAACCAATTTATATCATCCTTGGAAGATAATAATGGTAGGAATATGGAAGCTCAAGTTGAAAGTAGTATTAGTCTTTGAACTGTACTGAAACGCAACTTTGATCTTTGAACTTAAAATTTGTAAGTATTAGTCTCTAATTCTAAATTTATTATAATATAGAATCATAAACCTTTTAACTAACTCCGTTTAAATTTCTGTCCCTTAAAACACAACCCTAAATTTGTTAGCGTCAAAGCTCAAATCTGTTACACAATATGATTTTCTTGTTGTGCTACCCAGATATGATTGTTTAGAACCGTCCAGATTTTCTTTGAGTTTTGGACTTCTAAACCACTTGTTATAAAAATAACTTATATTTATTGGCCACATCCGTGGAAGTTGAACGTATTTAATAAAATATGTGGCTAAGGGATTGCTCGATGTTTGGTAACTGGATTGGATAATTTACTATATTGAAGATAAGAAAGAAATTGTGAAATTTTGTTTAATTTAAAGGTACAAGATATATTACTTGTTAAAGAAATTTATTCTTTCAAAATTTTTAAAAAAATAGTAGGACTAGAAGATATAAGTTTCTTTCATGTTCCCTTCTAATCTTCCCCAAAATAAAAGAAAAAAAATTATTTACATCTACCCTCAATATATGCATTGTATTTATGTGTCATCTAATTCAATTCAATTCTAGGCATCAAAGGTGGCTTAAGAATTTTATAATTTATTACCATGGACACTGCAATCACCTTCTTGGTCAAGTTTAATGAGACATGGTAATGTTTATGTTATTTATATATATAAAGGAGAAGACAAAAATAATGAAACTTTCATAATATCCAAATTACCTTTTTCCCATTAGGATTTCAAAAAACAAAAAAAACATGCATACAAAAAAAACCCCCACATAATTTGACAAAAAAAAAAAAAAACATTGCTACTAAAATAAAGTAAACGACAAAAGAGAGATAATTGCCAAACACGTAGACTGAGGCAAATGAGTAATTTTCCTATAGACCATGAGGACATATAGGTACGAGGGGTATATGTTCAGCTGATGCAAGTTTCATGCGTCCACCTACCACTCAGTAACAAATACTCAAATTTGAATTGCTCTATATTCTCTGATTTATGTTAGGTGCGAACAAGAAGTACCATAACACACAGTGTTTATATGCAAGTGGCCTTTATCATAGAGGTGGAAATGGCCATTATATGACGGTGTTAGTTAATATAACATCTAATATAACAAAATCTCTCTTTTGACCAAAAAAAAAAAAAACAAAAAGAAAAAAGAACATAGTGTTTATACATTCGTGTACCCATTGGGGATCACTTTGGGACCAAGTTGGTCCCAAGACCAATTGGAATCTGGAAAATATACATGTGAATGTCTTTCGATGATCCTTTGAATGTTTGGTATGATTCCTTCTTGTGCCCACCAAGTGCTTGACGAAATGTCTTAGTGAATAAATTGAAGTATTTTTTATACTTTTCATGCTTTGTTTCAATTAAAAAAGTTTGATCTTTAACATTTAAGCCCTTAATATTCAAATCCTAGATCCGCCACTAGTTGTACTTCCTTATTCACCCATTTATGATTAAAATTTGCGATTTCCATTCTCATCATCATCATCATCATGAATAGTTCATCTCAGTAAAAACTAATCAAATTAGCATAGAAATTGTTCAGACATTATATGCCTCGAATAATCCAACGGTTTTCAAAGTTCTGGTTCAAAGTTCTGGTGGAGTATAGAAAGTGTCGACTGTGCACTGCAGCTTTGCTGATTTTCGTAGTTTTCTTCTTCGTATTGTAGTGTTTAAATTTAAAGGCCCCTTGTGGATCCACAAAATATAAATGTGCATGTTCCAACTGAAGCACGTCACTCAGCCTAAGAAGTCACGAATACGATCACAGACCACAAAAACACCATATTATTATTGTAGTAGTCACGACACTTAAGATACATTATTCAATGAGACAACTAAAAAAAATATAGTAAGATTCTCTCTTTTTTAAATTCTCTCTCTCTAGTCTTCTTTTATTTAAACGGTTATGATTAAACCACGTCAACATTTATGTTGACTTTTTTATATAGAGAGAGAAAAAAGGAAGAAGAAGAGGAAATCGAGAGGAGAGGAGGAGAGGGGAGAAAATTTGAAGGGAGATAATCCTACTTTAAAAAAAAATTGC
Organism: Pyrus x bretschneideri; assembly: GCF_019419815.1. Taxonomy (NCBI): domain Eukaryota; kingdom Viridiplantae; phylum Streptophyta; class Magnoliopsida; order Rosales; family Rosaceae; genus Pyrus; species Pyrus x bretschneideri. Next base: position 10,658,904 of record NW_025999820.1, on the reverse strand, counting down.
TATCAGTCTCTAACTCTTATTAAACTAACCAAATTTGATGTTTTAAAGATTAAATTGCTCTAAGACTAAAACTCTCTTCTATGAACTCCGGCGTTTCTCCTCTCTAAACCCCTCATCTCTATTTCAATTATTGAATTTTACTACTCGAGGTCTTGAATACCTCTTACAGACTCACACATTGCTCAATGACTACTCAAGTACAGCTTGAGTGGTAATTGTGAAACTCATTGTGCGACGAAGGTTGTTAGCTGCGGAGTTTGTGATAAGAAAAAACTGACAGTCGCTTGCGCCAAGTGATTGATGTGTTGATCTCTTGATTTTATTGCTTTTGAGTAGAGATAACAGAGTAACTGGTGGTGTCGGACCCTGGTGTTTCAACAACGAGAATAAGGTTTAGAATAAAAAAATCACAATGTTGGGAGAAAGAGAAAGTTTTGGCAGAGGGTACTAAAGTCATCTAAACATCAATTTTAGAGGCTATTTAAAATCGCATATTTCCAAATTTCTCAACAAAAAAAAGTGCTACATATTTGGGAAAAAATAAGAACAGTCAGCTGACTAGGACTTTTCGAATGTATCAGAACTGGCAAGTTTGGCTGCATTGCACATGCAATTATGCATGCAAGCTCTAGCACGCGAGATTTGCAGTATAAAATTCGAGTATGTACGTTATATGTTATTATATACGTGGAAGAATACTTAATAAAAAATTTCATCTATTTGTATAATAACATATGGCGTATCACTTCTTATTTCAGTTACATTGAAGAATTTCTCTTAGCATGAATACTTAGATACTCTTAATATAAAATGTAGTAATTGTTACGATAGTAAACGATTTCCTATCAAATTTCATTGTCTGATATCAAAAAATTAAGGAAGAAATTTACTTACATGTTGTATATTTGATTTGATAGTTCCATAAAAAATAAATAAAATATTTATAGCTTAATTAGAGGAGTGATTCTTCCATTGGTTGTCAATGTAAACCCCTGTACAAGTTTCTTTTCAATATTTTACATCATCATCATGTTTAGTTAGACATTATTTTACAGTATCATCTTTCTTTAATAGTACCAAGAGCCTAAAGATGTTTTTATTTTCCTTTCCATTTTGTCATCTAATACATCTAGCACTCTTTTATGGCGATGGTAGATGCCCCAAAGCCCACCAATGACTCAACGAGTCAAAGATTTTGAACGATCTCAAACCTTCTAACTAGGCTTAACAATTTTTTTTATGACTTGTTAATCAGACACGAAATAATATGAAATAACAGATGTCAGGTTAACTCGTTAACAAATGAAGTCGTTATCAAATCATTTGTTAAAATTTTTTAACGAACCAAATCATTATTAAATTATCTATTAAGAATCTAATAAGATATCAGTCATCTAAACAGACTCTGTAGCGGCAAGAACAGGGAGTGGGGAAATCAAAAGCTTTTTTAGGATTCAAGTGATTAACCAGAGAAATAATGTCAGTGAACACCCAAATCCCGAGTACATAAAGTAAAAGTAATGGACTAAACATGGTTAAACTTAATTAATATTTACAGAAGGTCCACATGGTAATTGACTATGAGTGGAAGTGGTCTTAGCTATAAGAGATTTTTCAGTGTGATCAGTACACGAGATGATATGTCATATGTCATTATACAAATGGTGGGATATATTTGTTAAAAAGTTAATAACTTAAAAAATAAAATTTCACACCACTCTTATTAAAACACGTGATGTACTATTTGTGTTCCGATCACAACTACCAATTTCTCCCCAGAAAGAATTTTGATGAAGATTTGGTACATGGTGTGAAGAGATCTTAATCAACGAAGATATTGAAAAACGTGACAGTTGATGATTAGTTAAGCTCTGATGATTAGCCTTAATTAATCTTTTTTTCTATTAAGATAAATTGGCTTCAATTGGCCCTTTTAAAAAATGAGGCAGAGATGGTCAGAATCACATTCGTTGAATGTTTAATGCTGAGGCCAAGTGGTGTGAGAAGATGACACCAAATGCTCAGTTTCAGTTCTGAGAAGTGTGTCCTTTGTTTCTGTTATTTGGAACCCAATCTATGCCATAGAGAATCTGTAATATATAATTGTTAATTTTGTTATAGTTTTATAATTGGTAGAATCTTACGGAAAGGATTCCTTCCAGATCCCTTTCACAAAATTCTCTCCATCAACTAATTCGGGCTTTTAAAATTTAATCTAACGGCTAAAGTTATTATAACTTTTAAAGTAGCCCATGTTTTTAGCTGTGGATCAAATTTCAAAGGTCCGGATTAGTTGATGCGGAGGACTTGGTGGAAGGGATCTGGAGAGGATCTCTTTCCGAATCTTACATCACATGCACATGGGTAACGCTATTTGGATGGATTTTAAAATCCTTTAAAATCTTTTAATTGACTATACCTAGATTTTAAAGGATTCTAAAATCCTTTAATTGACTACACCTAGATTTGGATGGATTTCCTTTAAAATTTTTTAATTGACTAAACTAGGATTTTAAAGTCTTTTAAAATCCTCTCAAATCCTAATTTGACTACACCCCCAAGTCTCTCTAGCATTACTCCATGCACATATATATGCCCCCACTAGTAAAAAAAACACTTTGCGCGACGTACGTACATTCGTCGCGCAAAGTCAAAAATCGTTGCCTAAGGGTTTGCGTGACGCAACCTTCGTCGCGCGCTAACCGTCGCGCCAAGGCAGTGACGGTAGGGTTTGCGCGACGAAGAAATAACATGCGTCGCGCAAAGTGGCTTTGCGCGACCCACGGACTACGTCGTGCAAAGCCACTTTGCGCGACGCGCGTCCTACGTCGTGCAAAGCCACTTTGCGCGACGTGCGTCCTACGTCGTGCAAAGCTCGTTTGCGCGACGCGCGTCCTACGTCGTGCAAAGACTCTTTGCGCGACGTGTGTGCGTCGCACAAAGTGGCATAGTGGCTTTGCCCCGCTTTGCGCGACGTAGGGACATGCGTCGCACAAAGCCACTTTGCGCAACGTAGCTTACTTCTTCGTCGTGCAAACCCTTTTTTTTTTTTTGGCAAAAATATTTTTTTATTTACTTTTTAATAAATATTGTAATTAAATTCTAAACAATAATTAATAAACCAAGAAAAAGTATTTAATTATAAAATATATGAAAATGTACATACAAGATGTCCGAACAAAAATAGAAAAAACTACAATAACTATCTTCTAGGTTTGATACATCAAGCTACTGGGTATCGGCCGGGCAAAAAGTGGCTAGGAGGTCAAAGATGGAGCAAGATCAAGTGATAGCATCGGGATTTGAAGACTGGACATCGAGATTTTGCTTCATAGTTAGCCTGCTCAGTTCCAAGGCATCAAGTAACTGCAAGAAATTGTGAAGATCAAATATCCTACACAACAATGCTTATTATATGAAAAGAAAGATAACTACTTTTTCCATCAATGCTCCACCAATCAACATTATGCAAATTTTTCAAATAATCTTTTATAGATGGTGAAAAGAATTCCGCTGCACTCTTCAATTATTCATTCATAGTTGCGGATGGTAAACGTCTAAAAGAAAATTTTGCTACAACAGCATGTAATCCTCTATAGTTTGGTTTTCAAAAATAATACCGTTGAATCTGATACCTATTTCTGCTTTCAAAAACAACCCGGGAGGTGTTCGTGCAAATAATCCTACTACAATGTTATATTTTTAAGAAAATTACCTATTTTTTACATTTTTCCCAAATCGATAAAATTTTTGTTTCCCATCAAAGAAAGAAGTAATTAAGAACTCCTTACCTTCTCTTTCGGAATACCAACAACAAACGCGACGTACTCCGCGTTATTGCTTTTGTCCCCAGATAGCATGTATACATCGATCCCTTGCTTCGATAAAGATTTGACAACTTGTCCAGCATCTACCCTTATCTGATCCTCAAAATAAATGAGACCGGCAAGAGTACTATCAATGCCAACATATACAATAGATTGACTCGTGTGGGCTTCTACTTCTTCAAATGGTAACTCCATGCCTACATATATTTAGTTTTTCAATGGGACCTCAATACATGATCCAAGATTAAATTATTTGTCATATTAAGAAGGAAAAAAAAAAAAAAAACAAAACAAAAGATATCTTATTTGGAAGATGAAAACAACTAAGCCTTTGGTTCCCAAAATTAATTTCCATGGTAAGCTAAATAGTCAATCCATCTTCTGGGGTCATTTAAGAGTTCGGCAAACAATCAAGAGTAAAATTTAGAATTGGTCCATGAATCAAAAATCTGTTTATTGAGATCCCTAAATTTAACAAAACATGTGCCCTTGGTTGCCTTCAATTCCCTAACACCAAATGAGCCCTAAAAGTTTTCTAAGATTCTACATATCTTTAATGAATCTCTAGGATTTTCTTTTAAAGTCGTTTTGCAAAAACCTTTAGAAAATAAGGCTCACTTTTGTAAGCCAAACTCAAATTGGAGAAAGAAATAAGCATCTGTTGAAGTACCCCTATATCTTCTTAGTCTCTCTAAGCTGCTTCTGTTTTCTACAAATTGTGCTACTTATAGAACTTCATTTTAGTGCTCCTGTAAGTCGAATCTGTCAAGCATTACTTCTCCATGTACATTGTTATTTATATCGTAAAGAGTTCATCATGATCATAGACAGCACTCTATGTTGTCCTATATGAATCTAAATTTTCAATAATAGGATTCTAAATTCTCTTAAAAATGGTCCAGGGCTAATGCCTATCAGCATTACACCTTTACAAGAAGCAAATTCACATTCAAATGTGCAATGATACAAACTATTATATTCCATTATACCATGTAATTACCTTTGAACCCATTCCAAAGTCCCAACAGAAACCTTTTTGTTCTCAATAGTTGGTACAGCACTGCAACCTGGAATAAGGTGCACAGTTTAGGATCTGAGCATCATGATTTTTTCGGAAACTTATCCAGCTAATGCATGCACTTAATGATATAATCCTCTTCTAGAACACCAAGGATTTGTTCACAGAACTGCAGTCTTTCTTTTTGTTTGTAAGAGATGAAGCTCACATAAGGGAGAAATTAAAAGTAGAACTCCAGCACCACTCTATACAAAAATCCAGCCAGTTAAGACGAAGGCACACTAAGGGGACATCCTTAAAGTGCTTAGACCAAAGATTCCCAAACCGATACAATATCTAGTTGTCCCAAATAAAATCCATTAGCTAGAGAAAATATAACCTGTGAATAGAGACAACCACAAGCAACACCTCACTCGGCATAACTTGCATACCAATCCATCCAAAGATTCATTGATCAAGCCATCGATAATTCCCTCTCTTTGAGATTTCAAGTGATGCATATGAATTAAATTGATCAACGCAAACTAAAGATTCAATGAACAATCACATCTGCTATTACCTTAAATCTTTCATCTTTTCAAACTTGCACAATTGAAAGAAATTCCATATTTCTGTGCCCTGTGTGTGTAAGACAGAGAAAGAGAGAGAGAGAGAGAGAGAGAGAGAGAGAGAGAGAGAGAGAGAGAGAGAGAGAGAGTACCGTGAGATGAAGTCGAAGTTGGGAGAGTAGCGAAGGGTTTCTACACATCAGCCAGAGAAATGGCGAAAAAGAGTTGCAGATCCGTGAAAGAGATGGCGAATGTGTGATTTAGGTTTCGATTTTGTAGGAACAATGATTATAATTAAAGGGTAACACGCTACCAAAACCCATAGGTAAGAAACTCACAGATTGAGGTATCAAAAAACAAAACAAAACTGACCCACATGAAAAAAATCAAATCTAATGGTAATTATCTCATTCAACCCACATCAATCTGAGTCCTAAAAAACCCAAATTTCATAACCATAACAGTGAAACCAGCACGAAACGACTGATATCAAATCAAAAAGACAGCAACCATATCCAGAAACAAAAAAATCTAATCAGCAATTACCATCAATCTAATAGACCGTATACTTACATGAACAAAATCGAGCGGCGGTTGGAGAAACAAATGGGCAATTGGGAGGGAAAGCCTTGTGCGAGCTGAGCTGAGGAGGAGAGTCGGCTGGAGTGGAATGGGATTAGGGTTTGGGTTGGGAAGAGAGAAAGGATGAGAATGGAAAGAAGATGAGGAGGAAGGCTACGGGAAGAGAGAGACCGAGTGAGAGAGGGGGCGAGATGAGCGAGAGACAGTTCGGGTCTCGGAAATATTTGTCCGGGAAAATTTAAAAAAAAAGCGCTTAATTTTTACATTTTCACCGCCAGAATTATCACTGGCGCGACGCAGGTATACATCTCGACGTCACGCAAAGTGGTTTTTTTTTTTTTTTTTTTTTTAAATATTACAAAATTTATTGAAAATGTGATTGTACTCTTTTCAAATTCAATTTTTTTTAACATAAAACTCACAATAATATATTTTTTTAACAAAAACCCGATCTGAAATACAATAATAATTAAATTTAAAGCTACTTAGTAAATATACATATCATTCAATTTCTTAAGTGTTATACGTACAAAATAAATAAATTTAAATCTACTTAATAAATATATATACCATTGAACTTGACGGGAAACGCATTGTACGAAATTAGTTTCAACGATTAAACCGTCAAACTTGTTTGTATATATTTCAAGATCGCATATACCAAAAATTGCAAAAAACAAACATTCAGAGATCAAGTAACGGGACAAAAATTTTCGACGGTTATAAACGAAAAATCACGATTTAACGGTTATTTTAACTTCGATTTTGCTGATTTTTTTACAGCTACACTCCTTGACCCTATATGAATACAACAAACTAATTCGATCGTCAATTGAAAATATTTACACAAGTGGATACCATAAAATCTTATGTTATACTTGATGAAAGTATAAATAAACTCTAAGTGTTAGGGAATCTATCGTTTTGATGGGATGCGCATTGTACGAAATTAGTTTCAATGATCCAACCGTCAAACTTGTTTGTATATATTTTGAGATCCCATACGCCAAAAATCGCAAAACACAAATATTTAGAGATCAAGTAACGGGACAAAACTTTTCGACGGTTATAAACGAAACATCACGATTTAACGGTAGTTTTAACTCCGATTTTGATGATTTTTTTACAGATACACTCTTTAACCTTATATGAATACAACAAACTGATTCGATCGTCAATTTAAAATATTTACACAAGCGGATACCACAAAATTGTATGTTATACTTGATGAAAGTATTAATAAATTCTAAGTGTTAGTGAATCTATCGTTTTGATGAGAAACACATTGTACGAAACTAGTTTGAACGATCCAACCGCCAAACTTGTTTGTATATGCTTTGAGATCGCATACATAAAAAATTGCAAAAAACAAACTTTCAAAGATTATGTAACGGGACAAACCTTTTCGACGGCTATAAACAAAAAATCACGATTTAACGGTTATTTTAACTCCGATTTTGATGATTTTTTACAGCTATACTCTTTAACCTTATATGAATACAATGAACTAATTCGATCATCAATTTAAAACATTTACACAAGTGGATATCACAAAATCTTATGTTATACTTAATGAAAGTATAAATAAACTCGAAGTGTTAGTGAATCCATTGTTTTGATGGGATACGCATTATACGAAACTAGTTTCAACGATCCAACCGTCAAACTTGTTTGTATATGCTTCGAGATCGCATACGCCAAAAATCGCAAAAAACAAACATTCAAATATCAAGTTACGGGACAAACCTTTTCGACAGCTATAAACGAAAAATCATGATTTAACGGTTATTTTAACTCTGATTTTGATATTTTTTTACAGCTACACTCTTTGACCTTATATGAATACAATGAACTAATTCGATCGTCAATTTAAAACATTTGCACAAGTGGATACACAAAAGAAAAATGCAATGCAAGAACCCCAAAAGAAAAGGAAAAAGGCAACCAAAAAAAAAAAAAAAAAAAAGGCCTTTGCGCGACGTAGGTACAACAGCGTCGCGCAAACCTGGTTTGCGCGACGCTGTTGTACCTACGTCGCGCAAAGACCTTTTTTTTTTTTTTTTGTCCTTTTGTTTATTTGTACAAAATAAATATATTAAAATCTACTAAGTAAATACATATACCAAAAACTTGATGGGAAATACTTTGTACGAAATTAGTTTCAATGATCCAACCGTCAAACTTGTTTGTATATATTTTGAGATCCCATACGCCAAAAATCGCAAAACACAAATATTTAGAGATCAAGTAACGGGACAAACCTTTTCGATGGTTATAAACGAAAAATCACGATTTAACGATTATTTTAACTCCGATTTTGATGATTTTTTACAGCTAAACTCCTTGACCCTATATGAATACAACAAACAAATTCGATCGTCAATTTAAAATATTTACACAAGTGGATACCACAAAATCTTATGTTATACTTAATGAAAGAAGAAATAAACTCAAAGTGTTAGTGAATCTATCGTTTTGATGAGAAACACATTGTACGAAACTAGTTTGAACGATCCAACCGCCAAACTTGTTTGTATATGCTTTGAGATCGCATACATAAAAAATTGCAAAAAACAAACTTTCAAAGATTATGTAACGGGACAAACCTTTTCGACGGCTATAAACAAAAAATCACGATTTAACGGTTATTTTAACTCCGATTTTGATGATTTTTTACAGCTATACTCTTTAACCTTATATGAATACAATGAACTAATTCGATCATCAATTTAAAACATTTACACAAGTGGATATCACAAAATCTTATGTTATACTTAATGAAAGTATAAATAAACTCGAAGTGTTAGTGAATCCATTGTTTTGATGGGATACGCATTATACGAAACTAGTTTCAACGATCCAACCGTCAAACTTGTTTGTATATGCTTCGAGATCGCATACGCCAAAAATCGCAAAAAACAAACATTCAAATATCAAGTTACGGGACAAACCTTTTCGACAGCTATAAACGAAAAATCATGATTTAACGGTTATTTTAACTCTGATTTTGATATTTTTTTACAGCTACACTCTTTGACCTTATATGAATACAATGAACTAATTCGATCGTCAATTTAAAACATTTGCACAAGTGGATACCACAAAAGAAAAATGCAATGCAAGAACCCCAAAAGAAAAGGAAAAAGGCAACAAAAAAAAAAAAAAAAAAAAAAGGCCTTTGCGCGACGTAGGTACAACTGCGTCGCGCAAACCTGGTTTGCGCGACGCTGTTGTACCTACGTCGCGCAAAGGCCTTTTTTTTTTTTTTTTGTCCTTTTGTTTATTTGTACAAAATAAATATATTAAAATCTACTAAGTAAATACATATACCAAGAACTTGATGGGAAACACATTGTACGAAATTAGTTTCAATGATCCAACCGTCAAACTTGTTTGTATATATTTTGAGATCCCATACGCCAAAAATCGCAAAACACAAATATTTAGAGATCAAGTAACGGGACAAACCTTTTCGATGGTTATAAACGAAAAATCACGATTTAACGATTATTTTAACTCCGATTTTGATGATTTTTTACAGCTAAACTCCTTGAGCCTATATGAATACAACAAACAAATTCGATCGTCAATTTAAAATATTTACACAAGTGGATACCACAAAATCTTATGTTATACTTAATGAAAGAAGAAATAAACTCAAAGTGTTAGTGAACCTATCGTTTTGATGGGAAACACATTGCACGAAACTAGTTTCAACGATCCAACCGTCAAACTTGTTTGTATATACTTCGAGATCGTATATGCCAAAAATCACAAAAAACAAACATTCAAATATCAAGTAATGAGACAAACCTTTTGAACGGCTATAAACGAAAAATCATGATTTAACGGTTATTTTAACTCCGATTTTGATGATATTTTACAGCTACACTTTTTAAACCTATATGAATACAATGAACTAATTCGATCGTCAATTTAAAACATTTACACAAGTGGATACCACAAAAGAAAAAGGCAATGCAAGAACCCCAAAAGAAAAGCAAAAGGAAAAAAAAAAAAAAAACTTTGCACGACGTAGGTGTTGCGTCGCGCAAAACAGCTTTGCACGACGCAACACCTACGTCACGCAAAGTTTTTTATTTTTGCCCTTTTGCTTATGAGCACAAAATAAATACATTAAAATCTACTAAGTAAATATATATACCATTGAAGTTGATGGGAAACATATTGTACGAAATTAGTTTCAACGATCCAACCATCAAACTTGTTTGTATATACTTCAAGATCGCATACGCCAAAAATTGCAAAAAGTAAACATTCAGAGATCAAGTAACGAGACAAAACTTTTCGACGGTTATAAACAAAAAATCACGATTTAATGGTTATTTTAACTCCGATTTTGATGATTTTTTACAATTACACTTCTTGACCCTCTATGAATACAACGAATAGATTCGATCGTCAATTTAAAATATTTACACAAGTGGATACCACAAAATCTTATGTTATACTTGATGAAAGTATAAATAAACTCTAAGTGTTAGGGAATCCATCGTTTTGATGGGATACGCATTGTACGAAACTAATTTCCATGATCCAACCGTCAAACTTATTCGTATATACTTCGAGATTGCATACACCAAAAATCGCAAAAAACAAACATTCAGAGATCAAGTAACGGGACAAAAATTTTCGACGGTTATAAACGAAACATCACGATTTAACGGTAGTTTTAACTCCGATTTTGATGATTTTTTACAGATGCACTCTTTAACCTTACATGAATACAACGAACTGATTCGATCGTCAATTTAAAATATTTACACAAGTGGATACCACAAAATCGTATGTTATACTTGATGAAAGTATTAATGAATTCTAAGTGTTAGTGAATCTATTGTTTTGATGGGAAACGCATTGTACGAAACTAATTTGAACGATCCAACCGTCAAACTTGTTTGTATATGCTTTGAGATCGCATATGCCAAAAATCGCAAAAAAAAAACATTAAGAGATTATGTAACGGGACAAGCCTTTTCAACGGCTATAAACGAAAAATCACGATTTAACGGTTATTTTAACTCCGATTTTGATGATTTTTTACAGCTATATTCTTTAACCTTATATGAATACAATGAACTAATTTGATCGTCAATTTAAAACATTTACACAAGTGGATACCACAAAATAAAAAGGCAACGCAAGAACCCCAAAAGATAAGGAAAAGGACAAAAAAAAAAAAAAAAACTTCGCACGACGTAGGTATTGCGTCGCGCAAAACAGCTTTGCGCGACACAGTTGCACATACGTCGTGCAAAGCTGTTTTGCGCGACGCAAGACTTCGTCGTGCAAAGTTCCGTTGCGCAAAGGTAGTTTGCGCGACGTTTTGTGTTTTGCGTCGCGCAAACATACTTTGCGCGACGAAATTTGATCCGTCGCGCAAGTTGCCGTCGCGCAAACATGTTTTTCTACTAGTGCCCTTCATATCACCATGGGGAGTAATCTAAGGCTCTAATCAATCAAAGACGCTCCTAAGCTGGTCTTTGAACTTTGAACTCTCTGAGAGAGAGAGAGAGAGAGAGAGAGAGAGAGAGAGAGATGGGAAGAAAACCATGCTGTGATAAAGAAGGGCTAAACAGGGGAGCATGGTCAGCTTGGGAAGATAAAATCCTTACCAACTACATTGAAACAAATGGAGAAGGAAAATGGCGAGACCTTCCTCAAAGAGCTGGTATGTGTGTGTATGCACTTTACATATTTAAATTTACAATATTTTTTTTCAGATGCTGTATGCGTAGGATCCAAATTAGCATTAACTATGTTGCTGCAGGGTTAAACCGGTGTGGAAAGAGCTGCAGACTGCGATGGTTGAATTATCTGAGGCCTGACATTAAGAGAGGTAACATTTCCGGTGAAGAAGAAGACCTCATCATTAGACTACATAAGCTTCTTGGAAACAGGTATGTATATATGTATGCATGCATGCATGTAAGAATGAGTACAACTCCGTTTTTATGTTGATTATGATTTTTTTTTTTTTTCAATTCAATCTTGACCGTCAGTTCAAATTTTGACATCAACAACACAGATCTGAACAATAATATTGAAGCAAAGATTTTTTAAAAAAAATAATAAATAGAATATAAGGTGATATTAGCTATTTCGGAGTAAGACGATATAGACTTGAAGATGAAAGTTCTATACGCTCTGGTCCCACCAGCCGTCCCCCATCAATAGAAAAACAAAGCTCTCAAGAATAAATAGTAAAGTCGTCCAATTATAGAGAATTATAGAGAAAATGGAAACCAAAAAAAGCCAGAACAGAGAAACCAAAAGAAAGAAAAACATGTCAAAATCCCGAAATTATAGAGAAAATGGAAGCCATTATATCCATGGATACTCATTAAAGCACATATTGAAGCAAGATGAACTTTTGAATTTGGACTTGTTATGGTGATGTATGTATTTCATCAGGTGGTCATTGATCGCTGGAAGACTGCCGGGACGAACCGACAATGAGATCAAGAACTACTGGAACACCACTCTGATAAAAAAAACGGAGCAAGGAAGCGACAAGGCTCCTCGTCATGAACGTACTAGTACTACTAACTCAAAAGAGTACACACCAAAACCGAAACCAGCATCAAAGTCTCATCAGACGGTCCAGGTGATTCGAACGAAAGCATTTAAGTGCAGGAAGGTTGTCATCCCATCACATTTGGACGATCACGATCAAATGGTTGATAGGTTAAATGTAAACCCTGGTTTGGTCCCGTGTGAATGCCCTAGTTCATCGGCGTCTCAGGATCCACAGGAGGACTCACCTCCTTGTGGTTTTCTAATAGATTTCAATATCGATGACCTTTTCATATCTGATTTATTAAAGACAGAGAATTTTCTCCAAGATCAAATCGATAAATGTGATCAAGAAATGGAAGATGGAATCACCAAGCTTGAAGGTTTGATGGGTGAAGCAATGTTGGAAAATTCGACCGCTAGTGTTCATGATCATCACGATGACCAGATATTTCAGCCAAATGATGATCATGATCGTGTTCACGGCCTCAATGCAATTTCATCTTTTCTGAATTTAGAAGACGATCATGAAAAGTGGAGCAGTAATTAGTTAAAATCGATTAAACCCTACAAGCTAGCTAGCTAGGGCTAATATTAATGTTGGCAATAAAACATTCCCTTAATTAATTACGAGAGATCATTTTCGTAATTAGTTTCTGTTTTATTTGATTTGAATTGGTCAATAAGTGGGAGACAAGTAGTTTCTTTTTTGTTATGGCTAGTTTCAGTATATGGAGTGTAATGCACATATAGTGAGCATACTATATACAAAAATGCTACTTTTGCCACAAGTACTTGTACCATCATTTAGTATTTTTTTTTAAATCCACATATATTTGTGGACTTTTCTTTTATTAGAGAGATGATACAAATATATGGTAAGTGTATCATTACTCTACTATATAAAAAGTAAAGACAAGTCTCCAACATTATTGTTGTCTATGCTTGTCAAGCTGCGGGTATCATGTAGTACGTTGAGCTTCAAATGTATTAAAATTAGGGATACACTCTTTAATAAATAAACTATATTATGCATGTAGGATTTGCTTGTATTAAAAAGTGTTAGTAGTGGGTCTCAAAACTCTCAACACCATTAGTTATAGTACATTGAGCTTCAAATTAAGAACAACCATAATAACCGTAGCTTGAAAAAGGGGCAGGTTACAACAAAAACATAACAGAATGAAAGAATAAGATAACAGAAATGGGGCTGAGTTAATGGCCCCAATTGGACATGGATGACACTTGGTGGGTTTGCTTATTGGGGTGCAAGTTAGAATGGTCTATCCGGTTCTAAAAATAAAATTTCTGAATTCGAATCCGGAAATTCTAAAAAATTGGAATGGAGATTGGTAGGGGTGCAAGTTGGAATGGTATTTCCAATTCCTGGAATTGGAAAATTTTCCGAATCTGAAAAATTCCAAATCCGAATATTTTCCAAAAAATTAAAAAGGAAATGCATTTAGAGAGATTATGAGAATTATAAATTTTTTATGCGATTTTTTTTGAAGTATTCAAATAAAAAAAACTTTCAAAAACTTTCGATTTTTATAGTTATTTACTCAATTCATATATTTTGTAATTAACTTTTGTATTTATTGTTAGTTTTGTATACATTTGGTTTATTGTTTTAATATTAAACATACATTTATATATTAAAAAGGATAAGCATACTAGTATATCACAAAATTAATAGAATCTATACATAATCATATACCAAATTTTAAAATAAATAAATTGCATGTACAAAAAAGTTAGAGAATGTTTAAAAAAACATAGAAAATATATGTATTTCCAATTTATGTCCTGAATTTTTTGACATTACTCTGATTTCGAAATTTCTGAATATGCTAAAACTTCCAAATTCAAAATTTTTTTGATCTGACCCGATTTTGAAAATTTGGAATGAAAATTGGAAATGTTGTTTTTGATCCGATCCTTTTGAAACACACCCCTAGAGATTGGAACGCATTTAGGGATTTTGATAATTCTGAATTTTTGATCTGAAATGTTCTGAACTTATTTCAACAAAAAAAGAGTTAATGAACACTCCAACTTTTATATTTTATTGTTAGTTTTGGATACCTTTTATTCATATTTTTTTTTTGTATTAAACATATACTTATACATTAAAAAGAAAAAGCATACTATTATAACAAAAATTAATTGAATTTATACATAAGCATATACCAAATACTAAGAAAGAAAATAAATTGCATATATGAAAAAGTTTGAGAGTATTAAAAAAATATGAATTATATGAATTTCCAAATTATGTTCCGAAAATTTCGAGATTACTAAGATTCCAAAAATATGTAATATGCTGAAACATCCTAATTTAAAAAATTGTGATCCACTCTGATACGATTTCAAAATAGGTTACTATTAGATTTTTTTTTTTATTATTTTTTTTTTTTCAGGTGGATACAATTTCAAATGCCCTAAACATTGTGCCAGATGATAATTTTTTTACAGGTACCGAAAACACAAGTGATTTAATGCATCATTTTAGGTATAATAGGATAGATGACAAAGTTTTTTATTTTATTTTATTGGAACAAGGTTGATTGTTGAAAAATAAAGTTCAACCTCAGAAGTCTAACAACACAATATACAATCACTATATGCACATTGTGATCAAATCATTTGGAAAGAGATATACATGATGCAACTTATCATCATATATGAACCAAAATACATATAAGAAAGAAAATCTGCACGCATGTGTTCGGGCAGGAAATCTTGCTGGGAGGGGTTCCTGGCTCGAGCACACAGCACCTAGAGGAGTTGGCACTTTGGTCGACTGTCAGGCTTCGGCTTGCCAAGATGCTGCAAGAGGAGAACAAAGTTAGTTCTGAAAGGTGCCTTTGTGGGGCCTTAGGTGCAAGCCTTGAGGTTCACAATCAAAATTAACTAAGTGCTTAGGCATGCCATTGCCATCTCAGTATGACAGATATAGAACAAGTGTGTTTAACCCGATTACTTGCGCCCCAAGTTGTTCTAACCTCTTATTTTCAAAAGATTGTCGTAGATGGGTTAAGTCTACATTAAGTTCCTTTCTATGCCTTGAGATCAAGGACTTTTAGTTGGTTATCTTATATGCTTAAAGGGTGGAGGTCCAAATCTGATCAAGTCATCAGTTTAATTCATATTTAGTCTTCTTATGATAGTAAAACCACTAAGAGAACCAGATCTGAGAACTGATGGAACTCTGGTTCATCAAAAGACTGAAAATGACTTGAATATATATTGGAGAATACATCATAACACCAGATCTATTAACTTAAAGACAAAACAAAGAGAGTCGGGCAAGATTTCACCTTGTCGGCAAGGTTTAAACGTCTTGCGGTCTCTTTTCTTTGTAGTTATAGGGGGTTAAGTACTAAAACAGGATGAGTGGTGAACAAGTTTACACAAGAGAATCGATACTACAACATTTAGAAAATGTAGCAGAGCTTTTACACTGAACAAAAGATGTCTTTTTAAGGGGAGTCTAAGGCTAAAAAAGGGTACAGAATCTGGACAAAGCACAACTTTCTGGGTATTTGCTTAACCGTGAGGCAAGTTGTATATTTGTTTGTTTGATTGGTTGAGTGTTTTTGTCTCTAGGGCCTCTTCCTCATTTTATAGACGAATTAACCCAACTGTATTGTGCCTTTGTATTTGCCTGAAAGTAACTTGGGGGTAGCGAGTCATCAATATTTTACTTGTATTGCCTCCATAAAGTGCTTTTTGGCTGATAGTATGTTGATTTCTATCGGTTGTCACTTCTCTTGTATAACCTTTTTATTAATGAAGAGTCGCCATATTGTCTTGAGATGGATATCTGGGCTTGACTCTGGGCCTCGGGCAAAATCTCCTTTATTGAGCATTTTAAGGATTTCTTCTTTCAAGTCTAAAGTTCAAATATTAACCCAAACAATGCCCCCTTCAATCGTTGTTAAGCCTGTAAACTGAAGCGTTAATAATGATTGAACAACAGCTTCTCAGTAACCATTGTCGCACTCCTTTACTCGGAACTTATGCCATTTTAATGCAACCGTTTGTGAACTGTGCCCTTTGCACTAACCCACGATCTCTTGTTACTAATTAATTCCTCAATACATAATCCTTTTCTAATCCCTTCAAGCAATTTCAAACCTTTAAATCCTCAAAACTTCCTAGAATTCCCAAAAAATCTTTCTTGTTTTTAGCTTCCTCCTTCCTTCTGACTTGAATTCTTCTTATCTTTTTCATTTCAAGCTCAATCAATGGCCTAAAAAACCACCCAAACTAGATCAATCACTTAACCTCGATCATTTTACAAATTTGGTGAAGGTATTGCCACCCTGAGCTGTTTCATCGCCTTCGGGCAGGTCTGCACTCTGAACTTTTCTTTGAAAGAATGAGGGGTGCACTTACTAGGACCTACATGGACTTCTCAAGTTCCAGTTGCAGTAAAGACTAACATGCCCAAGGCCAATTGGTTTACTCCGAACCCGTTCTTGGCTGAGTCGAGCATTTCCTCATCTAAATGGTCAAACCACCGTCGCGACTTTCCTCTGATGAATGATAAGTCCTGGGTTAAGTGGATAAATGATCTCGAGCCTACCTTTAAAAGGAAATGGATGAACAATGGCATCTATAAACTGATAATGCTCTCAAAGACCACCGTGGTTATTAAGCCCGAGTTATTGACTACCGCTTTCATTTTCTAGAACTTGGGCACCAACACTTTTGACTTCAGGATGGGCCTCAGTCTCCAACTATCCTAGATATGGTGCAAGTCTTCGGGCTAAAACCATCGGGCAGAATTGTGGATGTGACTCATGACATGGCTCATTATTCTTGTCCGACTGCGAAGAGTTCGGGTACCTTGGCTCCCCAATTTCAACTGGAATATAACTCTACAACTTTCAAAAGTTATGGGACATCTTTCAAATGTTTCATCCCTTTTGTGAAGAATAACTTTGGTGCAGGTTCTTCTAATGTTAACTTAGATCAAGACCACATGCACTTCCTTCTGTTCTGGCTCAACAACCATGTCTTCCCTAACAAATCCAAGAGAGTGAAAGTTGAATGGATCCCTTTAGTAAAATCTCTTCATAATTTTGATGATGTCGTTATGGGTTCGTTTCTCCTCTCCCATCTTTACCATCTCCTTTTTGAGATGACTCGGGGTGAACCATTTGAGACCAACCTTAATGGACCAATCTGGATGGTCTAATTATGGCTACAATGGTACTTCCCAGAATTTCGGGCAGCTAACTAGGAGTTCCCAGAAGGTGTGGCCCCTGCCCGAATTCTAGTTGAAGCTACTCTCATAGATCATTCCACGTTTGCTTGCTTTTATTTTTTTAGAGTTTGCAGGACTCAGGCAGACTTGAAGTAGGGGGCATCTGTTCTTAGGAGGTATCCCTAGTTTTCTGATCAAGCCTTCCAGGATGCCTTTGGAGAAAATGCTAATCCTTTCTGCAATGAGAGATTTATCGATTGCATCCAATCTCATTCTTTCACTCTGTTCATTGTGGTACCTCTTATTGCCTCCATTCTCCTGAATTTATGCAGTAGGTAGCTAGGCTTTAGAAGTCACTTTCTGAGCTGCCCGACGTAGCCTTGAGGTTATGAGCAAGGTTGCATGAAAGCCTTTAGCCCTTAATTTTGAATGTACCTCGACTTTCTCTACTTGGTGGGAGGCTAAATGGATCAAGAAGTATGAAGGGGATCTATAGGAGGCTCACGACCGTCTTTTCAACCAACTTTCTCTTAAATCTTATCCTAACTTAGGCGAGCTCGAGAATTGGAAGGAAATGGTCTATCAAAGGAACCGGTTTTTTCTAATAAATACTTTCTACCTTTTCAATTTGTATTTTATGAAAATCTTGTGAGCTCGTCTGTCTTTAACTCCTCATTTACCTATTTTCTTTGTAGCCCAAGGAAATACTGAAACAACAGACATTGGGTCAGAGAAAGAAGATGCTGACGCGTTGATCCTTCAGGAAGCTGCAACTGAGGCTAAGAGGTGAGAAGCTAGAGAATGTGGGGATATTTCTGAGCTTTTTGGAGACTCGGAGGCTAAGGAAGAGCCCGAAGCAAATACTCGAGCACCTAGGCTGGTACAGA
Source organism: Pyrus x bretschneideri (assembly GCF_019419815.1). Taxonomy (NCBI): domain Eukaryota; kingdom Viridiplantae; phylum Streptophyta; class Magnoliopsida; order Rosales; family Rosaceae; genus Pyrus; species Pyrus x bretschneideri. Next base: position 10,640,290 of record NW_025999820.1, on the reverse strand, counting down.
CAGTTGTGGTAGAAACTTCTGATTCTGAGCTGGAAAACAACCCAAGCCTAAGCGGACAACTCTAACAAGGAAGAGTACAAGATCTCAGACCTCTCAGTCTTCAAAAGCTGCTTCTGCTTTAAACACTTCAAATGTTGTTGCTTCCGTAACGGGCAGGCAGAAACGAACATCCTCCAATAACTGCATCTTGCCTTAATCTTCTATTTATATTTTATGTTTGAGAGCTAACAAACTTATTTTCTAGCATTAGGACCCCCAACATCCAAGAAGCCTACTATTGTTTCAAGGGAGGACCCTTTAGGGGCTAAAATGTATTAGCAGGCTAATGAGCTTCGAGATTTATCTCTCAAAGAGCTGGAGGTATAATCTGCCATTTCCTCGAATGTTTTCCTTTTTTTTCCGTATTAATAACTCTTTGCCTTAACTGTTTGTCACATGAGATTCAGGCATACAAGATTTCACCGCCTGGCGGAGTGGGCATCAAATCGAGTGAAGTGCTTTCAAGAAAAACATGTGAAGAGTACAGCCGCGCTTCGGCAGTTGGTGGAAGAAGGGTTAGTGATGGAAGAAAGGATTGCAGTGGTTGATTCTGAAATCCAGCGCTTGGAAGAGCAGTTGTTTTCACTTAAAGCCGAAAAAGTGACCCTCACCAACCACCTCTCCCAAAAAGTAGAACATATGAAGAAGATTTCCCAAGAGATTGTGGATTCCAAAACCCAATTTGTGAATAGCAACATGTATTTAGGAGAACCAAGCCGAATTTTCACTATCATGCAAACATACTTATCTAGAATAGTTGCTCTGGCCGAAGATGTAAAGTTGTTAGACTAAGATTTCTGTAATCCCTTCATGAAATGAAATCTTCTTCTACTTGGATTCCATTTTCTGAACTTTTAATGGTAGAAATCCCTCTCTACCCTTATCAACTTGCGTAAACCCTTTTGATAATGATTCATCATATTTGAAAACTTATCATTTAACTGAACGTTGTTCTTGTGGATCTCCCTTCAAATTTACCCAATCTTATAAGAAAACTCTGAGAACTTTTGACAACCTTTTTAGTTGAAAATTCTCTTCCAACCTTTAGAAGACCTTTTCTGAGCTTCTTTTTCTGACTGTCCACAAAACACTTATGTAGGTTTCTATCACTTCTTTCTTTCTTCTCTTGATCATCTCCTGATTTAAGGATGGCTCCTGTTGCTGGTACTTCTAGCTCACACCTATATTGGCGTTGACTGTATAAAACTACCCCTTATTTTATGCCTGCTTTGGATTGTTTGAACATCTTGAGAGTTTCCCTTGTAGATTTTTCATTCTATTTTTTCTTCCTAAGTGGCTTTCCCTTTCCCTTTTCTGGCCCATGTTAAGTTAATCATGTTTATTGGGGCTTCTGGGAAGGGATCTGTATCAATCATCATGTTGGCTTGAGGTTTCTCTAATAGCAACTTTCCCTCAATGATGAAATCTTGTATCCAGTCTCTAAACTGGACACAATTGGTGATAGAATGGTTGAAGGTGTAGTGCAGCTTGCAATACTTTTTCCCTCTTAATTCCTCGGGCGTAGGCTGCTTTTTGGTGTTATTGGGCACAATTACTCTTGCCCGTACCAATTCCTCATAGATTTCTGTGGCCTTGGTTAAGTCAAAGGAATAACTCTCGTATCTTGAGGGCTTCATAGGGACAAATCCACCATCGTTCATTATCATCTTCTGATCCTTGACCGGCTGAACTAATTCTTTCACTACCAAAGGTTTAAAGAGAGTGGTCATCACCGCTGCACATATGTCTATCACTTCTCTCCCTCGACCATCATCTTCTTCTGGTTCTCCTTCAAACTCTACTTGGTGGATGGCAACTTTACTTTTGTAGAAATATGGTGTTTTAGAGGAGTGCTTCAGTTGCTGCTCCTCAAGCAACAACTTCTCATACTTAGTGGCCGCAATCACCAACTTTTAAAGCTCATTAAATTGCACGTCATAAAACTTTTTCCTCAATGGTAGTCTCAAGGCCTTCTGAGCAATAGCTATGAGCTGGACATGGTTGATAGGAAACTTGCATCTCATCCTTGTCCTCCTAAATCTCATAATGAAGTCTTTAGTAAACTCATGCTCGTATTGCTTTACCTCAACTAGATTGTTGATGGTCATCTTTAACTCCATCCTGTAAAATTGCTCGTGGAATGCCATCTTCATTTACCCCTAGTTAGCAATGGAATATAGGGGCAATAGAGAGCACCAATGAGATGCTAAGCCCACTAAGGAGTTTCCACACAATCTCAACTTGTAGTTGGGGTTATCTTCAAATGCCACACAATGGTTGGAGAACTTGAAGATGTGATATCTGGAGGACATATTATTATTTTCTTCGTTGAATGTTGGGAATGAGGGCATCTTGAAGTTAAGAGGAAAAGGATTTTGCTCATCAATGAATTCTGGGTAGGGCCTCTGATAGGTGACCTTAAACAACGGGTGAGCATGTGGCTGAGCGTTTCTCATCACCATCCTTCTTAACTCAGCCAGCTCATCTCTGAGTTGTTGATTGGCTGTGTTATTATATGGGTGTAAAGAGTTCCCCACTTCGGGCTACAGTCATTGCCCGATGAGGCCTCATTCTTTGACTCGGGCTGCCACCACTTGACATCAAGTCCCTTATTAACCATCGGTGGTGGCCTGTAAGGAAAATGTTTGTTTGTAGTTGTATACTCTCCTTTTTCACTAAATTCCCTGATAAACTGGGGCATCCTATATTTTGTTCTTTCCAGCCCGCTCTGCCCTCTACTATTTAGTGAAAATAACAAGGGGTCGGGCAACTCTGCTTCTTGGATTTCTTCCAACACTGGCTGATCCACTATAGTTCATTCCTTGTTCTCTTCCTTATTCTTTTTTTCCTCAAGTACAGGAAACAAAAGAATAAATGGCTCCTCCACAGGGCTAGCTTCTCTTATCATCTTTCTACCTTGGTCATTTTCTAGCGTAGAATATTCCAGATCTAGCCTTCTTTGCAGATTTCCTGTTAAGGAACAGAGTCTGCTTATTTCCTCTTTCATTTCTAGAGAGTTTTTCTCCATGTTTTTCAAGACACCTATCATGGTAGCCTGCAGGTCTTCATTTGTGACCCTCATTCCTGATTTCTCAGAAGGAGTCGGGCTTTCCGTCAAGATAAGCCCTTGCAAGTTTTCGGGGAAATTTGCCATGCTAGATCTTGGTGTATACTGGGGTGGTTTCTACTCTGTTTTCCTCCTGAAAGTTTGTTTTTTCCTTTGTCTTCTTGACATACAAGACTTGTGATCCCATCGGGTGTGCCAAAACTATGTTCGGGCAGAAAATCTAGCTGGAAGGGGTCTCTGGCTCGAGCACACAGCTCCCCAAAGAGTTGGCACTTTAGTTGACTGTCGGGCTCTAGCTTGCCGAGATGCTACAAGAGGAGGACAAAGTTAGTTCTGAAAGGTGCCTTTGTGGGGCCTTAGATGCAGGCCTTGAGGCTTACAATCAAAACTAAGTGCTTCGGCGTGCCACTGCCATCTCAGTATGGTAGATGTAGAATAAGTGTGTTTAACTCGATTACTTGCACCCCAAGTTATTCTGACTTCTTATTATCAAATGATTGTCGTAGATAGGTTAAGTCTACATTAAGTTATTTTCTATGCCTTGAGATCAAGGACTTTTAGTTGGTTATCTTATATGCTTAAATGTTAGAGTTCCAGATCTGATCAAGTCATCAGTTTAATTCATATTTAGTCTTCTTATGACAATAAAACCACTAAGTGAACCAGATCTGAGAACTGATGGAACTCTGGTTCATCAAAAGACTGGAAATGTCTTGAATATATACTGGGGAATACATCATAACATCATATCTATTAACTTAAAGACAAAACAAAGAGAGTCGGGCAAGATTTCACCTTGTCGGGCAAGGTTTAAATGTCTTGCAGTTTCTTCTCTTTGTAGTTACAGAGGGTTGAGTACTAAAGCAGGATGAGTTGCGAACAAGTTTACACAAGAGAATTGATACTACAGCATTTAGAAAATGTAGCAGAGCTTTTACACTAGACAAAAGATGTCTTTTTAAAGGGAGTCTAAGGCTAAAAAGGGTACAAAATCTGGACAAAGCACAACTTTCTGGGTATTTTCTTGACCGAGAGGCAAGTTTTATGTTTGTTTGTTTGATTGGTTGAGTGTCCTTATCTTTGGGGTCTTTTCCTCTTTTTATAGATGAATTAACCTGACTGTACTGTGCCTTTGTATTTGCCCGAAAATAACTTGGGGGTAGTGAGTCATCAACATTTTACTTGTATTGTCACCATAAAGTGCTTTTTGAATGATAGTAGGTTGATTTCTATCGGTTGTTACTTCTCTTGTATAACCTTTTTATTACTGAGGAGCCGCCATATTGTCTTGAGATAGATATTTGGGCTTGACTCTGGGCCTCCGGCAAAATCTCCTTTATTGAGCTCTTTTGGGATTTCTTCCTTCAAGTATAATGTTCAAATATTAACCCAAACAACATGCGTGTATATATGTACGCACGTGAAAAAATTCAGCAAAAATCATCACATCAGTTGTTGTTTGTTGTTTTCCTTTTTTCATGACAAAGGACAAAGAGAATCCCGTTGATGTACACAGGATCCATGTTAATTACAATATTGTACGTAATGCCAAGTCTCTGCAAGCCTCGTGCTCCAGCTGCTAGGCTGCAACAGCACCATCCGACTTTCAATATATACCATAAGAATGGAGGTTGAGCCTTAAGGAGGTAGTTTTATAAACATATGCAAATTATTACTTACTACGACCATTGGACATGATGGATCCGGTCTCCCCTCACATGTTCATTTCTTTCAGTCTCTTTTTATTTAAACATTTATGATTAAATCAGATCAACATTGTGTATTGCTTTCACCGTAGAGAGAGAGAGAGAGAGAGAGAGAGAGAGAGAGAGAGAGAGAGGAGGACAGATCAATGGGAGGAGACAGGTTCCTACTCCGTACATTATGGACCACATGCATGACTCGTTAATTTTAATCATCATCTCCAGTTTCTGCGGAGTCTTGTCCTCCTGTTCATGTCTGTCAATAGTTTTGTTCGATTGATCCCAATTATCTCACCGTTCATTACTCTCTCTGTCTCTCTCTCTCTCTCTCTCTCATGAAGACCATACAAATCTGCACGTGTCAATACAACCTGGAAGCTTTTCTTTCTTTTTTGGTCAAAGCAACCTACAAGCTTTTCGATGATAAAGAAAATGAGTAATATCTTTGGCCAGATCAAGATTACTTCTCTCATTGTGTCATTGATCGATGCATTAGTTTTAATACAAAAGTGTTTTGGAACATTTGAATAGATTCTGATAAAATCCCAAAAATGTTGGCATGCATTCCTTTCTTAATATAAAGAAAAATTAATAAGAGTGTAGAATAACATTTTAAGTGTCAACTAATATGTTAGAGAGAGTGAGTTAATTAGAATCAACAATGTGTTTATCAGGGGATGATCTTTATCATTTTTGTTCAAATTCGAATTTGACGAAAATCGAAAATAAAATTTATTACTTGTAATTAAAGAAAAATACTATTAAATTGTAATATTAAGTGGCAGGTCAACTATTCTATTTAACTTGAGGTGAATTACATTTAACTACATGAAAACACAGGCACATGGACCATACCCCAAAGCAGCCTTATTTGCTGGCTCCATCAACATACGACTAGCTTTGATAAGAGAAGAGCTTGTCTTCCTAATGTTTGAGGAGAAGTTCCTCTTTATACCGTTTGAAGGCTAAATGATTTTAATTTTTGATTGATTTTTTGTAGAAATGATACATACAAAATGATTTATTATATGAATAACTCATAAAAACGAACGTTTGTGAATCGGCGATAAAGTATTTTAAGAAGAGTTTCTTCTTGACCCTTGAGGAGCCAAGTCTTTCTCCATTGATAATTGATATTATATCGACATAAAATATAACATACTTGAATTGGACTAGGTAGCATGTGATTCACATGCATAGATAAAAACAAAATCGTATTATTTATGATTTATATTTTCACAAAACGTATTATTCATTGCTTACTTTATTATAAGGACTTTGAGCCAAAATAAAAACGAACCGACATAAGATAAAATTCGAAGAACAATCACATACTGAACTGGCACTCATTGTTTACAGTATGAGATATATGAATGGTTCGAATTATGGAAGTGGATTGTCTGGCCTCCCATTTCGTCCTCCTGTGATGTGTGGCCACGGTTAAGCCACATCAACATTTTATATTAATTTTTTTATAGAAATAATAAAACAAAAAGTAATAGGAATATAAAATGTTGACATAGCCTAACCGTGACCAGACAAACAGGAGGGTATATGGAGAGTATGGAAATGAGAGAGCAAACAATCCACCTCCTCAAATTATACATGTGGTTTTTGACTTTTAAGTATTAGGTATAGGAATTCTGCTTGAAATTATTAATTTAGATCTGAAATCAAGAAAGTTATGAATTCATACGTCGATGAAACATTTTGTTCGAAGACTGAATGATTTTGTTTGAAATTTAGGTTCCATGGTACGGGAAATAATAATGACATGTACCTAGTTTCCTGGTTTTCTAAATTGGAATTTTATGTTGGCATCTCTTTCCTAGTGTTTATGGTTTGTGTATATACGAAGTTTGCTAGTTTTTCGTAAGCCCTACAATAGACCTGCGAACAACATTGTGAATTTGTGATATATGTATATATATCATATCTTAATGATCCGAATTGTTTATATTTAATTCAACGGTTATATAGTTTTGAATTTGGGTGATTTTTTGTAGACTTGATCTTTGAGGCAAAATCCTAAAAGATAGACGGTCACTACTACAATATATGCTATCACCGGCGGAGGACAAACCGACGAGAAATCAACTTTCTGTCGAAAATTTGGCACAAATCCGACATTACATAATGTAATGTCGCTTTTCAATAGCGACACTATTGCTAGGGTCGCAAAAGGGCTTCAGCGTCGCTTTTTGAGCTTAATCCGCCACTACACAGTGTCGCTTTAAAGCGACACTAACCCTAACGTCGGTTTAAAGCGACGCATACTTACACGTGGATCAGCTATTTAATAATAAAGTATGCAGTATACTGTCGCTTTAAAGCGACATTATATTAAAATGAAATAAATAAAATATTCCTTAAACCGACGTTAGATAACAATGAAATAAATAAAATATAAAAACTAGCGACGCATACTTACACGTGCATCAGCTATTTAATAATAAAGTATGCAGTATACTGTCGCTTTAAAGCGACATTATATTAAAATGAAATAAATAAAATATTCCTTAAACCGACGTTAGATAACAATTAAATAAATAAAATATAAAAACTAGTAACGGTCTTAACCGACACTATATTTTTTAATAATAATAAAAGTGGATGAACAACTGCATGCAATTTCAATTAATTCCAACCAAAAAAAATTATAAATTTTAAGATCAAAATAAACATTAATGAAAATAAATAACAAAAACAATAGTGCCAAACTGTACATTTCACATTTCACATAAAATCCAAAAAGTCGTCCGTCGTAACAAACATTAAATCCGACATTACAAACATAACATAAAAAAACAAAAAGATAGACCAATTATACTGTCGTATTTAACCGACAAGAAAAAGAACCAATTAAACTACCCAACCGAATCTGCGCCTGAACGTCGTCCAGATCCTTCTGCTTGAGAATCTTCTCCTTGAGATACTCCTCCTTGAGATCCTCCATCTGATCCAAAAATCCTCGACAAGTCCACATCAAATCCAACACCTGCAAGCATTCCAGAAAACCCCCCAACTGGAACTTCAGGAAAAGATCCACTAGGAGCAGCCATCTCAGGTCGATATACTGGCACTTGATAAGGTGGCTGCTGCATATATGGCATGGGCGGCTGCTGCATGTATGGCATGGGCGGCTGCTGCATGTATGGCATGGGCTGCGCAGGCATCGGATACACAGGATATAGAGGTTGCTGATTATTGCCAGCATACGGATATGCAGGGGAAGGCTGACTTTGGCCCGACTGTTGAGGAGGTTGACTGTGGCCTGATTGTTGGGTTCCCGGGCTATATGGTGGTTGTGGCTGAAATCTTTGAAAAAACCATGCAAACAACTGATTTTGCTTGTTCTCCAGGTCCGAAATCCGTTTATTATTATTTTCGTCTCTCAATTTCAACTCATTATTTTGAGTCATTAGCAACGCCATTGAACTCTTAGATGATCTCCTAGAGGAAATTGATGTAGAAGATGCAGAAGATGCATAAGACACCATATCAGGAGTCACACCATGACCGTATCCTCTGACTCTATTATACCTCTCAGGACCCATAGTATCAACATAAACTTGGGTCCTAAGATCTTCATTATCGTCTTGGCCCGACTCAATCAATGTTTGCAGGTTGCTCTCCATTGTTGACTTGCATTACAATTTTTAAAAACAAAAATTCAATCGTAAAACAGAAAAATAAGCTATAGATAATAAATACTAATAAAATCAAATACTAACACGAAAAAATCAATTACCCCTGTACGCTCCGATGTTTCATCAATCCATGATTTATCTTTTCGTGTATGACATTCACGAAAAAAGGTTACAGGATCTGCTTCTTTCCCATGCTTCTTCCGCTTTATCAAAAATAAAATTTCATACAAACAAATTAAGCAAACCTCATACTAAAAATAAATATAATTATTTAAAATTAATCATCTCTTGAAAATGTACAATCCATACATATTCTTCCCGCACTCTTGCAAAGGATTTTGTACCAGTAGTATGGTTCATTGATTTCAATCCCCGATTAATCTTATTTTTTTCAGCAACCTCCTGAAAAAAAACGAACGAAAAAAGAAAAGATTATATTAGGCAACTTTAAAGTTATAACGAAATAAATCGTGTAGGGTTTACCTTTGTTTTGTCTCTATTCCAATATGCCAACAAATCATTCCACTGGGTAGGAATCACATCAGGAGGAGGCTCGCTGCGAACCTGTTCTGCTCTTTTAGTATAATACTTTTTTTTTAACTTATTTCTAAACTCTTTGTGCGCATGCTCCGCAATCTTAAGCGTCATATGACGGATCAAAGGCATTTTTACTATATCTGCATCTTCAAAAAAGATACTTCCCTACATACATAAAAACAAAAAACAAAAAAAATCACGCTAGTCAAATATTATTACAATCATTGACCTATTCTTCTATTTTCAACTAAAAATAAAAAGATCTATATATACCTTTATTCTATTCCAAAAAGCTTCCTTATCTTCTTCCGTAACCTTACGCCAATCTTTCTCCAACGGAAGATTTCTATAGTCCCTAACCTCCGCTGCTACATGTTTTGAAAAAGCACTAGCGTTATCACTAATGCATTTTCCGGACGAATCAAACGAACAAAGCTGTTTCGTCCATTTAGGAATTGAGGGTCCACGCCTCCGTTGAGATGTACCTTGTTAATACAAACACACAATTAAAAAGTAGGAAACAAAAGTATATTTTCAGATTAGCAATAATAATCGTTCAAACACACAAAAAAAAAAAAAAAAACTGACACTCATAACAATTCAAAAAAGAACCAGCATCACCCTCGTCCTCTTCCAAATGAAGTTCCTCAGAACGTTGATCTTCACGGGAATTATCCATTGCAAAACTTAATGGAAGGAGAAGGAAGTGGGGGAAAGAGGAAGCTAGAAATGGGGGAAAGAGGAAGCCAGAAATGGGTGATAGAGAGGAGAGACAGAAGTGGAACACGGAAGTGAAGGGAGACAGAAATTAAATATGGATAACAACTTAGCGTCGAAATATGAATACATTACGTCGCTTAAAACCGACACAATCACTGACTAAACCTCCCACACGTAACCTGACATAAAGCCTGCTATACTTGTCAGTGCAAGCCTATTGCGTCGCTTTAAACCGACGTTATCTTGCATAGCGTCGAAATAAGGGCCTACTGCGTCGTTTAAAACCGACGTTAGCTTGCATAGCGTCGAAATAAGCACAGGTTTGTGTCGCTTAAAACCGCCACTATATCTGATTCGACCTATATTATAGCCTGACATAGTTTTGACTGAAAGTCTGACATGTTTCAGTCATAAATGCCTTTGCGTCGAAATAAGGTCACATTGCGTCGGTTTTAACCGACGTTAGCCTGACAGGTTTTTAATAAGAGAAAGTTTGTGTCGAAATATGAAAACATTTGCTTCGAAATAAGAATCGTCTGACATTCAATTAGTCTCGAAAATGTATAATTTTGCCTCGATTAAAACCAGTCCAAGTTGACATGCCAATCAATTCAACCCATTCCCAGCAAAAAATACCGGGAAACCTCCCGCCGAACATAAAAATAAAATTTGTACTTCCCAAAAAAAAAGGAACAAATAAATAAATGTATTAAGTTATGTTATGTCATATAATATTTTAATAAATAATTAGACATGCCAATCAATTTACCCAAAATTTAAAAATAATTAGTTATGTTATGTCATATAATATTTTAATAAATAAATTTATTAAGTTGAATCAATTTTTTTTGCACTGTAATTGTTATTTTAATTTGTTGTTATTTTGATAATTTTTTGTTGTTATTTACTAGAATGGATTAGATGAACATAATTTGAGTTGTTATGAGAAAATGGAATGAATAATATTTATAAGCATTTATGTTAAATTAACAATATTAAATATAACCTAAACTTATAATATTTAGGAATATAAGAATATATTATGTTAAATTAATTTTTTTTGCACTCTAATTGTTATTTTAATTTGTTGTTATTTTGATACATTTGATAACATTTGGTTGTTATTTACTAGAATGGATTAAACACCATTGAACCCAAATCAAAGTTGGAAGTGTGGTGATATGTAGAGTTGCTCCACATCGGAAAGTTAATTACCCTAGAAAGCTTAGAAGAGTTGAGTCACTCTTTGTATTTTAAATTGAAGATCGAATTCATTCATTGTATTCATATAGGGTCAAGGAGTGTAGTTATAAAAAATCATCTAAATCGGAGTTAAAATAACCGTTAAATCGTGATTTTTCGTTTATAACCGTCGAAAAGTTTTGTCCCGTTACTTGATCTCTGAATGTTTTTTTTTTGTGATTTTTTGCTGATGTGATCTCCAAGCATATACAAACAATTTTGACGGTTTGGATCGTTGAAATTAGTTTTGGAGAATTCGTAAAACGATAGATTGGCTAACACTTAGAGTTTATTTATACTTTCATTAAGTATAACGTAAGATTTTGTGGTATCCACTTGTGTAAATATTTTAAATTGAAGATCGAATTCATTCATTGTATTCATATAGGGTCAAGGAGTGTAGTTATAAAAAATCATCTAAATCGGAGTTAAAATAACCGTTAAATCGTGATTTTTCGTTTATAACCGTCGAAAAGCTTTGTCCCGTTACTTGATCTCTGAATGTTTTTTTTTTGTGATTTTTTGCTGATGTGATCTCCAAGCATATACAAATAATTTTGACGGTTTGGATCGTTGAAATTAGTTTTGGAGAATTCGTAAAACGATAGATTGGCTAACACTTAGAGTTTATTTATACTTTCATTAAGTATAACGTAAGATTTTGTGGTATCCACTTGTGTAAATATTTTAAATTGAAGATCGAATTCATTCATTGTATTCATATAGGGTCAAGGAGTGTAGTTATAAAAAATCATCTAAATCGGAGTTAAAATAACCGTTAAATCGTGATTTTTCGTTTATAACCGTCGAAAAGCTTTGTCCCGTTACTTGATCTCTGAATGTTTTTTTTTTGTGATTTTTTGCTGATGTGATCTCCAAGCATATACAAACAATTTTGACGGTTTGGATCGTTGAAATTAGTTTTGGAGAATTCGTAAAACGATAGATTGGCTAACACTTAGAGTTTATTTATACTTTCATTACGTATAACGTAAGATTTTGTGGTATCCACTTGTGTAAATATTTTAAATTGAAGATCGAATTCATTCATTGTATTCATATAGGGTCAAGGAGTGTAGTTATAAAAAATCATCTAAATCGGAGTTAAAATAACCGTTAAATCGTGATTTTTCGTTTATAACCGTCGAAAAGCTTTGTCCCGTTACTTGATCTCTGAATGTTTTTTTTTTGTGATTTTTTGCTGATGTGATCTCCAAGCATATACAAACAATTTTGACGGTTTGGATCGTTGAAATTAGTTTTGGAGAATTCGTAAAACGATAGATTGGCTAACACTTAGAGTTTATAATTATTATAATTAGTATAAAACTACAAATAATAAAAAATAATTATATATAATAATTATTATTAGGGTGTAAAACATTCATTGCATTCGTATAGGGGTGTAAAACAGTTAAATTAATATATAATTATTATTGTTTTTAGGGGTGTAAAACAATTAAATTAATATATAATTATTAATATTTAGGCTATAAAACTGCAAATAATAAAAAATAATTATATATAATTATTATTATTAGGGGTAATGCATATGATTGACAACAAGTATCTTGCGTCGAAATAGTCTCATATTGCGTCGAAATAGGCTAGGGTTGCGTCGGTTAAAACCGACGCCAAGTCTGACACACATGTCCTAAGCTTAACATTGCGTCGAAATAGGCTAGGGTTGCGTCGGTTAAAACCGACGCCAAGTCTGACACACATGTCCTAAGCTTAACATTGCGTCGAAATAGGCTGGGGTTGCGTCGGTTAAAACCGACGCAATTCTGACATACCTGAAAAATGCCGTCGGTTAAAAGCGACAGAATGTCAAGGAAAAAAAAAAAAAAAAAAGAAATATAATTTTATAATACGATATCATAGCATACAAAATAAAACAAAGTCTAATTAATACAAAAAATAATTAACAAAAAATAATTAATATATTTATTCCCTGTCATCATCTGTTAGCTCTTCGTCGGTATTGGCATGATTAACGAACCCGGTAGGCAACGCTAATGATTCAAGAAAGGGAGTCTCTTCCACGCCAACCCTTGTATGAAAATTTTCATTATCAAGAATTCGATCATCCAAGTTCGGCGTGTCATAATCATCAATAGCATCACTATCCTCTAATACGTCAAATAAATCTCTTGGCTGAGTTCGAACAACTACGTGCCAATCTTTTTCAATCGTGTCCTCCACGTAAAATGCCTGTAATGCTTGTGATGCTAGTATGAAAGGATCCTCTTTAAATCCCAATTGATTGAAATTCACCATAGTAAATCCATATTGATCAGTCTTCATTCCTCGTGGACTTTCACTATTAACCCATTCGCACTTAAATAACATCACAGCTCGACCCCTATCTCCTGCTTCAGTAGGACCACAATATTTGACCTCAAACATATCTACAACTCTGCCATAACAATTTACTTGCCCAATTGCTCCAGGAACATTTGCAGGTACAAAGACACCACAGTTTTGATTCTTATGCTTATCATCCACAGATTTTATACGAAATCTAAATCCATGAACAATGTGACTTTTGTATCTGCTCACAACCCTACTAGGATAATTAGCTAGCCAATGCAAGTCTTGAGATATCAATGTGTCATTAGCATCATATCTTGAATTCATCTGTAATAAGTATGAAGATAAATATTGACAAAATAACTATAAACATGTTATAATTAAAATGCAAAACAATAAATAAATAATATGATTATTATATCAACTCACATGTTGCTTGAACCATTCTGGAAATTCTTTCTTGCTTAGCTCTTTAATTTGTCGCATAGTTAACCTTTCTCGACGATATTTAGTTTTCAAGAATTCTTCATGTTGCCTACACAATTATGTCCAATTTAGATAATTATTTTTTCAAAGTTAAGAAAACCAATAAAACATTTCGACGTATGATTAAACATTCTTACCTTCTAAATGGGCTAACTTCATCACAATTATTTAGAATGTATCTATGGCACTGATCAAGAACATTTAGATTGAGCTCCACATTTTCTCCTGAACCCATATAACATCCTTTCGAGTCAAAAATTGATAACCCACCAGATACTCCACGTCCAATCCCATCTTCATTTCGGCCTCTACGGGTACGACGAGACTCAACGTCTCTAAGATACATGGAACAAAATGACAAGCACTCATCCACCAAATATGCTTCAGCAATAGAACCTTCAGGACGACCCTTATTACGAACATAGCGCTTCAGTGTTTGCAAATACCTACAATTATAAAACGAAATACAAATTATTATAATTATTAATTAAAGTTATGACTACAATTGTAAAAAAATTATAAAAATTTATTCATTACCGTTCAATTGGATACATCCATCTATATTGAACAGGGCCTGCAAGCGCTGCTTCATCTGCCAAGTGAACTGGGAGGTGCACCATTATATCAAAAAATGCAGGAGGGAATATTTTCTCAAGTTGACATAATGTCAAGGCAATTCTTGAATTCAGTTGCTTAAATCCTTCCTCAGACTCCTTCTTACTACATAACTGTCTGAAAATTGCACTCAACTCTAATAAAACCATAGTAACAGCTTTAGGCAAAACCGGGCGTATTGCAAGCGGGAGTAACTGCTGCATTAAAACATGGCAATCATGACTTTTCAACCCATGTATTTTTCGTTCATTCACGTGCACACATCGTGACAGATTTGATGAATATCCATCTGGGACCCGAATAGTAGACAATACTTTACAAAACGCAGTTTTTTCTTCTCTTTTCAATGTGAACAATGCTGGAGGTCGAAATGTTCTATTTCCTTCTCTACGTGGGTGTTGACTATGTCTTATGTTCAAGAATTCAAGATCTGCACGTGCCGCCAATCCATCTTTAGACTTTTCTATATCTAGCAATGTTCCCACCACACTGTCACATATATTCTTCTCGATATGCATAACATCAAGATTGTGTCTAATCAAGAGATGCCTCCAATAAGGTAGTTCATAAAAAATCGATTTCTTCTTCCACTGACTGTTACTACTTGTACTGCTCGAAGCTCTTCTTCTGCGTTGCCCAACTGAAGCATCCTTGTTTGGTTTTCCAAAAGTAAATCTCAATGTAGAAAGTTCTTCGAGACATTGTAAACCAGTCCACTGCCTTGGTGCAGTACGATGCTCTCGACGACCATTAAAAGTGATGGTTTGCCTTCGAAACCTATGATTATCTTCAAGAAATCGTCGATGCCCCATATAACAAATCTTGCGACTCGCTGGCAAGTAAGTAGATTCTTTATCATGCATGCAATGTGGACAAGCTTTATAACCATGTGTACTCCATCCTGACAACATTCCATAAGCCGGAAAATCACTTATGGTCCATAACACGGCAGCCTTCATCGTAAAACTTTGGTTGGAAAACGCATCATAAGTGGGAATGCCCACCTCCCACAACTCATTCAGCTCGTCAATCAATGGACGCATGTATACATCAATCTCTTTACCAGGACTGCGCGGTCCTGGTATTAACAAAGACAATAACAAATTTGGTTGCTTCATGCACATCCAAGGTGGCAAATTATAAACAGAAAGCACCACAGGCCATGTGCTATGATCATTCCTCATTTTCCCAAAAGGATTAAATCCATCACTGGCTAACCCTAATCGGACATTTCGAATTTCTGACGCAAAATCCGGATATAAATTATCCAAATGCTTCCATGCGGGAGAATCTGAAGGATGTCTCATAAACTCATCCTTAGGACATTCAGTTGCATGCCATCTCATATGTTCAGCCATATGCTTCGACATAAAAAAGCGTTGCAATCGTGGTTTTAAAGGAAAATACCACATAACCTTAGCTGCGACCTTTTTCCTCGAGCTATCCTCTGCATCGGTAATTTTATATCTTGATTTACCACAAACTGAGCACACGGTCAAATCTGAAGTATCTTTCCAATAGATCATGCAATCATTGGGACATGCATCAATTTTCACATACGACAGCCCCAAGTCATTTATAAGTTTTTTTGCTTTATAACAGGATTCAGGCAAACAATCCCCTTCAGGCAACATTCTTTTAATTAACTCCAGTAAAGTGGTGAAGATCTCGTCAGGCATTCCCGCTAAACACTTGATCTGATACAATCTTACAACTGCTTCCAATTTCTTAAACTCCTTACAACCTGGCCACACATCTTGATCTGCCTCTTCAAGCAACTTAAAAAAAGTCTGCACCTCTTCTGGACGCCCTTCCCCAATAGGGGGTTCAGTAGATGGCCCAACACCTTCTTCTGTTAATGGTTGGACAAATACATCATTAAGAAAATCATGCATGCCAATCACCTCATCTCCTGTTTCTTCTTCTCCAATTCCCACATTTTGCTCTCCAATGTTTTGCTCGCCATGATGTCGCCAACAAGCGTTTTTATAATCTTTATCCATATCATACAATATGAGATGTTCAACAATGGTGTTCCTAACAAAAGAATATCGATTACAACATCTTTTGCAAGGACATCTAAACTTATCAGGACCAACACCATTTGCAACTGCTTGATCCAAAAACAAATTAATTCCAGTTGTATACGCTTCAAAATTTCGGGGTATTGTCAACCAACTCTTGTCCATATTTTACCACTTTACGAAGGTAAAATATTATGTTGACACTAAGATGCCTACAATCTTTCAATCCCTATCATGTAGGCATAACTATCAAAATTTTCAATTTCTATCTTTCACCCCTCGAACTCTATCACGATTGCAATCTTTTAATTTTCAACACCTATTATAGTAAAAGCAAATTAAAATAACAACAAAAAGTTGTCAAAATTATGCTCATCTAATCCATTCTAATAAATAACAACCAAAAGTTATCAAACTTATCAAAATAACAACAAATTCAAATAACAATTAGAGTGCAAAAAAAATTAATTAATATATTCTTATATTCCTAAATATTATAAGTTTAGGTTATATTCTTATATGAAAGGTTATATTCTTATATGAAAGGATATTCTTATATTATAAGTTTAGGTTATATTCTTATATTTTTATATTCCTAAATATTATAAGTTTAGCTTATATTCTTATTAGAGTGCAAAAAAAAAAAAAAAATAACATAATATATTATAATATTACTCAATATTATAAGTTTATGTTATATTTAATATTGTTAATTTAACATAAATGCATATAAATATTATTCATTCCATCTTCTCATAACAATTCAAATTATGTTCATCTAATCCATTCTAGTAAATAACAACAAATATTATCAAAATAACACCAAATTAAAATAACACTTAGAGTGCAAAAAAAAAAATTAACATAATATATTCTTATATTAGTCAATATTATAAGTTTATGTTATATTTAATATTGTTAATTTAACATAAATGCTTATAAATATTATTCATTCCATCTTCTCATACCAATTCAAATTATGTTCATCTAATCCATTCTAGTAAATAACAACAAAAAATTATCAAAATAACAACAAATTAAAATAACAATTAGAGTGCAAAAAAAAAAAAAAATTAACATATTGTATTCTTATATTACTCAATATTATAAGTTTATGTTATATTTAATATTGTTAATTTAACATAAATGCTTATAAATATTATTCATTCCATTTTCTCATAACAATTCAAATTATGTTCATCTAATCCATTCTAGTAAATAACAACAAAATATTATCAAAATAACACCAAATTAAAATAACACTTAGAGTGCAAAAAAAAAATTAACATAATATATTCTTATATTACTCAATATTATAAGTTTATGTTATATTTAATATTGTTAATTTAACATAAATGCTTATAAATATTATTCATTCCATTTTCTCATAACAATTCAAATTATGTTCATCTAATTCATTCTAGTAAATAACAACAAAAAATTATCAAAATAACAACAAATTAAAATAACAATTAGAGTGACAAAATTAATTAATTCGAGTAAATTTTTATTAATTTAACAAAAATAGTAGAATTTTATCTAAGTGCTTAAATTATAATTTTTAAATAAATAAACTTGTGTATTATACAATTTAAAAATTAAAGAAGTTAGGGATACAAACCTGATTTGTTGAAGAATTTCGACGTCAACAATTCTTTATGTACTCAACCAACTCCAATAACTTTCCTACAAAAATAAATTGTAACTAAAAATTAAACAAGAAAAACTTACTGTTGTGAAAATAAAAATATTATAAGCAAGAAAAACTTACTGTTGTGAAGAGGAACAAATGAATTTTGAAAATCAAAGGAGAAAGCTGAAAGAGAGAACAGAGGAACAAATGAAGTTTGCAAACCAAAGGAGATAGCTGAAAGAGGAACACGGGAGACTTTGTAAAAATTGGAAGAACGAATAAGAAAAGTGCAAGAGAAGAAAAAGAAAACACGGGGGAGAGGGTATAAAGAGCAACAATGTGTCGCTTACAACCGACACTGGTTTTCAAAATATATGTCGCTCAAAACCGACGCAAGATTTAAAATATTAAAAACAAGAATTAGTGTCGCCTAGAAGCGACACTAATAGTTTATGTCGCTTAAAAGCGACACTATTTTATTTAAAGCGACGCCATTGCTTAAAAATATTAAAATATATGTCGATTATAAGCGACACTAAATTTTTACGTCGGTTTAAAAGCGACATAGAAATTTTATGACGCTTATAAGCGACACTAAATACGACGTCATCTTCACTGAGTGTCGCAAATCTCTTTTTCGCCACTATATAATATTAAAGCGACGCAAGAAGTGACATTATTAGGTCCTTTTGTAGTAGTGGGTTCAAATTGTAGCAATATTTACGGAATGGGCCTACAAAATGTGCATAAAAAGTATTTGTCCCCCATCCTAACCCCTATATATATTCCCCTTCCGTTGTAAATATATATACCCTATTTTATTAAATTGTAAGTATTTTAATTATGCACCTCTTTTTTATGCTTCCTCCTATCTCTCTCGTCAACCCGTAGTATAAGAAGAAGAAAAAAGAGAAGAGAGGTTCATGAAAACTTTCCACAAACACCAACTTTTGAATGAAAGAGAGAGTACTTTTTTTTTTTGTTTTTTTGCTTTGAAAAGTTCCACAAACACCAACTTTTGAATTATGTGTTATATGATATTTGAAGAAATCTCACATCAGTCGCCTCAGAGTGCACTGAAAGCTTACAATTGGAAACTAACATTTTCATTTTCACCTTGTCTGGTTGCAACTCTTTACCAACAGTTAATGTTGCTGCAACTCCTTATCAACAGCTAATGTTCCATAGACGATGGAAGCACTTTCCTCGGAATAAAAATAAGCTTGTTTTTCTCAATAAATCAAGGGGACTAGTATTATCCACACACCTATTTTACTTTTCATACACTCTCTCAATTTCTGGCCGTCTGATCGAATAAATTGAAGAAGATCAACGACAAAACAAATAAGGGTGTGTGAAAGATACAAATGGGGTGATAGCACTACCTAAATCAAATATAGCTACGACTAAATACAATGTTATTTCAAGAAGAAAAAAAAAACAAAAATAAAGCCACAATCATGAAGCATATTATTTGGACTTAACTACTCACCAAAAATGTTTTTCTAAGAGGCATCATTGCTATTTAATGCAGACAACGCAAAATGATAATTTCCTGTGGATTTCAAATATTGTCGAGATTTTTTAGAAATTTTGTAGTATCCAAGGAAGAAGCGGGAACACCAACTTGAAAGGAGGAGTATTTAAGTCTTATAATATGATCATTAAAGGTAGATGATGCACAAGATTAAATCAACAGCTCAAATAAATGTTGATTACCCAAGCAGAATTATACTCTGATGATTCGATAAACCGTGATCCCCATAATCAAATTTAATCATACACTGTATGCCAAATATATTCTGCACCCACCATTGGATTTTTCTCAATCCCTTCGACAAACCCACTTCCTTTTTCCAATTAATGGGGCACCCACCCACCACTCTTCTCCAGTTGATTGACAATCTCATTGAAATCAACCACCCACAATTCAGAGCATTAATGTTTTGGACAAGTTAATCAAGATAGGACCAAAGAATTTCTCCAATGCGGCAATACCTAAAACGAAATTAAGAAGTAAAAGATAATTCAAAGGAACATACGAAGAGGGCACATAAATATAAGAAACTCCACAATCACCGAATCCTCGTATTTAAACTCTAAAAAAATTGAAATCAAACAGAAAAAAAAAAAAAAAAACCTGCATAAATCGATACATACCTTAGTTGGATGATTTAAAACTTCAAAATCATCATCCATGGGTCAAAAAGAGCTTGTTTTCCTGTATGAAAGCTCGTAGGGTTTTAGCTGATGGTAGAGTTGATTATTGAGTGTGGGTTTATTGATAAATTTTAATTTTATTGTTAGTTTCGTCTTGTACTTGATGGTAATTATGCAATAGGGTAAAAACGATAATTAACATTTTAAGTATAAGTGAGTATAGAAATAGGTTATAGGGTTCAAATTGTTAACCATATAAACCAGAAGTGAGCTGAAGAAATGAAAGCTTGTAGAAGAAGATAGACAACCAAGAAGAAGAGGGAAATTGTATTGAATCTTGTATCTTCTTAATGAGGAAGTTCTTACGTGAAAGAGCATTTATGTTATTGTAAACCACTCTGACTAACTAATTAACAAACTTTGTAATCTTATTACAAGTAACACAAATAAAATTTCTTTTTTTTTTAACCTAAAATAAATTAAGATACTTCGATCTATTGTAAAAAAAAAAAATTAATACTTTGTTTGATGTAATTTTTTTCACTTTAATATTGCATCTAGTGGTGCCGTTTAGTACTACGGACTAGTGGTATTTCTCTTCACTTGGAAGTGAGAGGTCTTAGATTCGATTCTCACCAAAGACGAATTTGAACTACATTATTGATAGCCTATTGAGAGGTTTAGCCCACTCCCCTACACTTAGTGTAGATAATATCATGTGTTCAAAAAAAAAAAATTGCTATATCTAGTGGTATTCCTCTCTACTTGTAAGTTACATAATTATCCTTCTAACAATACTAACCAAAGACTTACATACACATCTTTTATACTCTAACATTAGGATCAACTCTCTTGGATGGTGAGTTTGAACCAAATTATTGAGTCCCTTAGTACTACAGTTTAGTGGTATTCCTTTTTATAAGTGAAAGATCTTAAGTTCGACTCTTATGGATGGTAAGTTCAATACCAAATGATTATGACAGATTCATTGTGGCTTATTCCAAACTCTTCACCTTCTTAGTTAAATATATCGTACTATTAAAAAAATTGATGTAAGAATTATTTACTATTACCAATGAAACCACATCATTTTAACTTGTAATAAATTTTGTAGTACTGTAGGGATTTGGCTACAATGTTACGTCACATTTAGTGAACAATATTTATACAAGATCTAAAATTGCAAGGATTCATTAATCTTTATATGTAAAATCTTACTGTTCAATTTCCAGATCACTTAATAATACATATCATGAAAAAAAATTGATAATAAATTAGTACAAGTTGACAAAAAATGTGTCTGTCATGTGGAGCCAAGCCAACTATCATTACATGACTGTCGTTTAATTTCCATCATCTGGGACATTTACCATATCAAGAACTTGAAGAGGTATTTTAAGTAAAGATGATATATAATATCATGGACTCTAGAAAAAAAAAATTAATGAAAATGATTTAAAAACTTTGAGTTTTAACGATAAGGATAAAATAAATGATAAAGTAAATAGTATCGGGATTGATTTTTTAATATAAAAATATGATTTTTCGTTAAAATGAACAGCCCTGACAATTTTTTGTTAAAATTTCCTAGAAAAAAAAGTATATATGAGGACATTAATTTGCCGCATTTCGACAATTCTTTGGACGACAAAGATATCTGCGATCAGTTTGGAGTTCGGTGGTAATTATTGGATCCAGAAAGCAAAGTTTACCTTTAGGCTTATTTGTAAGGGAATTTTATTGAAAAGTTTCTGGTACTGTTTACTTTAACGAAAAATTATATTTTTACACTAAAAAGTCAATCATAGTACTATTCACTTTACCTTTTATTTTGTCCTTATCGTTAAAACTCAAAATTTTCAAGTCCTTTTCATTAGTTTTCCTTATTTGTAATTGTTTTTAAAATGATTGAGAGCGTTTTTTGTGAAAAATATTTTTGAAATTAATATTTAGTAAAAATACAGTAAATCTTAGAAAATAATTGAAATACTTTCTACAATAAGCACATATCTAATGTTTCTTGCATACAACATTTTGAATAATTTTGAAATTCAAAAACACATTTTCTAAAACCATTTTCAGTCATGATAATTTCTCAGGAAGTGGTAGAATAGTCAGTGTTCTAATTCATTGTTTATGCCATGTTAATTTCTCAGCAAGTGGTAGAAATAGTGTAAGTAACATGGGAGGAATTAATAGGTGTTGTGGTCCAAGGCCATGGAAAACGATGCATGGCATTTTATTTGGTAAAATACCAACTACCTAATTTATTACTCCAATATACCAACTACTCCTTTGACAATTGACATCAGAACAAGTTCATCTCTAAAAAAATACGTCGTCTATTTAATATACTTAATAAACAGTGATAGATCCCAATAAACAGTAATAGGTCAAATGCATCTTCACGCCTAACAAAAAATAACCTAGTCAATTTTATTAAAATAATATTATTTTTTATTATAAAACTTAAGAAAAAAGAAAAAAAAAAGGAAAAGCAGAACTTCATCTGCGTCCCCAAGCTCTCCGCCGTTGATTCTTACCCTCTTTTCCCCCTTTGTCTTTCCATCTCCCTTCACCACCAAAACCACAAGTCAGTGATTTCTTCAGCAATGAGAAATCAACTTCTTCAATAGTGAGAAATCAACTGTATGGCTCGATCTAGCGCGGTGATGAAGACGAAGAAGGAAACTCTTTTCTTCACGGCATGTCGGTGTACATCGAGAGCTTGATGAGCCCTGATTACAGGGGTGGTTGCTGTTGGGATTGTGGTTGCGGAGTCCAACAGAGAAGACGACGAGTGGGTCTTCTAGTGGCGTTAGGAAACTAGAAACTAGAGAACGAAGTGAGACATGGTAGAAAGCTGGCTTGTGACGTCATGCTGAAGCCAGCGTGACGTCACAAAGGCCAGCTGATTACTTAGCACATTTTGGCCCGGTCTATGGCCTGGCTTGGGTTGGGTGCCAGCCTATTAGGCTGAGCTGGAGGAGAAAATAGGGGTGCCGGTCTGTGTTGGGGGCTTTGAGCCGGCCTATCCACATAGGGTGGACTTGCTCTTGAGGGCTCACCCTAGGCTTCTCATTTCCTTAGGCCATCTCCAACCAAAGGGTCAAGATGGCAGAAAATAGCTTGAAAACAGTCTCCAACCGAGAGCTAGGCCAGAGGGCTCAAGGGCCCCATGAAATCTGAAGGGCCAAAGGGCTGGCTGTATGCAGCCAACCAGCCAGCCTGGGATGGCCAAAAAATCAAAGCAATCATATCGGTTATAACTGACATGAGTATATTTAATATACTTAATATAAATATATTCATGTCAGTTATAACCAACAGGATTGCTTAAATAAAATTTGAATCCAACAGCTAGCTGATGGTAGCTAGCCGTTATTTTTGAATTTTTTTTTTTTACAGTTTTATTTATTTTTTTTTTTTACAAAAAATTTTCCTATAACTTTTATTTTTTTTCTATAACTTCCTATAACTTCTATTTTACAAAATTTGTTTCATATTTTTTTTAAATTCTATTTTTTTCCTGTAACTTCTATTTTACAAAATTTGTTTCCTATTTTTTTTTTTTAAATTTCATTTTTTTCCTATAACTTCTATTTCACAAAATTTGTTTCATAGTTTTTGTAAATTCTATTTTTTTTTCTATAACTTCTATTTCACAAAATTTGTTTCATATTTTTTTTTTAAATTCTATTTTTTTTTCCTATAACTAACGTCACTTAGCCTTTGGATTTGAATTTAAGTTGTAGTTTTTAAATAATAAATTATGTTTGGCCCTATGGCTCTTAGTTGGAGACGGTTTTTTGTGACAGGGCTAAAATGAGCCCGATGACCCTTTGACGCTTAGTTGGAGATGGAGGCAAATATGACTTTGTACTGTTCATTAAAATATTAATATCTTTAAGGGCCAGAGAGCTAAAACGAGTCATCTAGCCAGCCCTCGGTTAGAGATGACCTTACTACTTAGGGGATGTCCACCTTTAGGAATTTATATTCAAGAAATGAAAGTCACGTCCTATTTCAAACCTAAATTCAACTAGGAGCTTGAATCTCACGTTATACGAAAAATAACAATAAAAAAAATAACAATAAAATTTCAAATTTTTTTTCATTATATTAGAACATGTGACTCAAATACTGGGGCCAAACGATCCATGCGCTTCCACATCACTCGTAAAATTTGTGTGGGCTTTAGTTTGTCACTGAATTTAATGAGTGGCACTCCACCACCACTCAAATGTAATATCCTACATCGGTCATGGGAGTGGATCCTGTAAGCCTTATATGTATATTCCCATCTCTACCTAGCACGAGACCTTTTGGGAGCTTACTGGCTGCAGGTTCCATCAGAACTCCGAAGTTAAGCGAGTTCGGGCGATAGCATTCCTAGGATAGGTGACCCACTGGGAAGTTCTCGTGTGAGTTCCTAGAAACAAAACCATGAGGGCATGGTCGGGGCCCAAAGCGAACAATATCGTGCTACGGTAGAGTCGAGCCGGGGATGTGGCGGGGGCCCGGGCCGGGATGTGACACAAAACTTGCCATGTGTTAAACCAAATTACTACATAAACTAAAATCGAAAAAAAAAATGTAAGATTTATTATCTCAAGCTCACCTCCTCCCTCTCTCCCTCCTTCCTGTCCCCGCCAACCCAACCCCTTCATTTAGTACATTGTTCAATGCAATCCCAGAAATACATATCTCTCGATTCATCAAACCTTTCTTGTTTTCCCCTAATCATCAAACTCTTTTTTACAAAGTGAGAATTGTTAAGAAAGAAAGGGGAGAGTTTTATTTGGCCGGGGTTTAAATGTCACTGCTCTTTGTAAATTTAATCAAAGTCTTTACCTTGAAACCCTAAAATGATCAGACTAGTAAAAGTCATTCTAAATAATGAAGGGAAAACATTAATGAATGGTGGGAGACCAAGCAAGGTCGTTGTAGAGGGGATAAGAAGAAAAATTCACTAATGCAACTAATATTTAATTGAGGGATTATGATGAACTGAGAGGGGGTGGATGGTAAGTGTGCCAATGGTGATGAACCCCCGCGCGGGCGCCGGGCGCGGGGGGGGGAGGGGTGTGTTGTCTATTTTTATTTGTTTTTATTATTTTTATCTTTTAGTTATTTTAAATAATCTTTTTAGTTTTTTTTTTTTATACCTAAATATTTTGAAACTTTTATATAGAAATTATATTAATATTTAACAAATGGCAAGTTTTGAGTGGGCGGTAGTGCTAGTGTGCCATTGAGCAAAGTCCAATAACATGTTGAGTCTCACACAAGTTTTTCTCCTTTAAAACCTCTAATTAACATCCTTAAACCTATAGGAATTTATTCAAGAAAACAAAGTTACTTTCTATTTCCAAAGCTAATCTCAAGCTTATCCATAGTTGGCAGTAGCCAACTTGGACAAGAGCATTGCCCACTCGACATGCTAGAAAAAGCAGTAGTTACCGTAAAAAGTGCTCAAAACAAATACAATGGTAGGCTTCAATCATGAACAAAAACAGAATACTTTTTAGAAATTATAATGAGATTCCAAACTCTGCCAGTTTTTAGAATATCATAACTTGCTTATGAATAATTTGTATAGCATGTAAAACAAGTTGTAGAAATTAGAAAGCATTTTAGCTATATATATAAGGTTAGGATCCAATGACACCCCTTTCTGACATACATTTTAATAGATGTTATTGTATAGCCCATTCCATAATGTAACAATCCGAACCGTCTATCTTTTAGGTTTTCTCTAAAAAATCATGTTTACCAAAAATCACTCAAATCCAAAATCATATGACCGCTTGGATTAAATTTAATGTTTATTTTAGAATCGTATTCGTCCATTTTCTACATTACAAATGAATGTCTTAATAATTTTGATAATTCATGAATGATGTACTAAAATATAGTTAATTTACATTTTGCAATACATTACGAAGTAAACAATACAAAATGAGTGTTAGAATGTGTGTCAAAAGCGTGTCCCCACATCCTAGCCCATATATATATATATATATATATATATTACTAACTAAATATATGCTTTCAAATTTTATACAATTGCATTACTTTGTGCAAACTATGTATATGTATATGGCCGAACATGCTAGATGATTAAACAAACAAACAAGAAAAAACAAAGAAGTGATGGATCTAGAAGAACTGATCATATATATTTGACCAACCAAAAGAAAGAAGGTATTTAAAAACACATACACTGAACATTTCACTGTCTCTACATGCATGGAAGCCAATAATTCATCTTGTGTGACCCATGTATCATATATGAACGATCGACAATACATAGGGAATCGAATCTCTCTATCACAAATTTAATCAGAGGACCCTGCAATGTTTATATGTACAGTGCATAATTAAAAGAAAAGGAAACTGCATGCAATATATTGATGTACGATGGAGACATGGACGATTCAAATCGATCCATGCCGGGACCTCATGAGAGTGATGAGTCTTATTCAAATATTTTCCAGTGGCTTGACTTCCAAGATGTTAACATTCTTGGAAACCTGTCACATACGCAATCTTACATCCTTTTTTGATAGACAGAGCGAAATCGAGAGCGAAAGAAGAGGAGGAAAAGGGGAAGGGGAAGGGGGGGAATCTTTCAAGGGTTTTTTTTGGAACTCAAATATTAGGGCTTTTTGGAGTTTGAATGTTAGTTTGAGAGTAAGAAACAAATAAGGCAGACTCAAAGTCGACAACAACAAAATAGTACAATAATATGTGCATACAATATTCTTTACAGTATTTTTTGATGGGCTAATGAAAAAAACGTTAGTTTGAGAGTAATTAAGAAGTACTTTTTCTACATATACGTACTTTACAGAAGTATTATCCTACTTATTTTTTTCTACTTCCAAAAGTGTGTGTGTGTGTGTTTTTTTTTTTTTGAACAAACGATATTATCTACACTAAGGGGGTGTATTCAATTAAGATTTTGAGGGATTTTAATTTTTTTAATGAATCTAGGGGTATTCAATCAGGAAATTAAGTGATTCTATGAAATTTAATATGTATTCAATCAGGATTTTAAGATAGTTTATTAAAATCCTTAGAAATCCGGATATTCAATCAGGATTTTAAGATAATTTATTAAAATCCTTAGAATACCGGATGTATTCAATTAAGATTTTAAAGAAGTTTATAACGTTCCAGGTATATTCAATTAGAATTTGACAAAGTTGAGGAATTAGCGGGAATTGGAGAGATTTTATAGTGTATTTTAAGCATCCACAAATCACACCTCTCCCCAAGAGATTTTGAGGGAATTGAATCAAAATTTTACATGGAATCTCTACAAATCAATTAGACTCCATAAAATCCATGGATTTATAAATCCATTAAAATCTCTCAAATTTCCAATTGAATACACCCCCTTAAGTGAGAATTGGTGAGATTAGTCTCATAATAGATTAATAATAATGTCGTTCAAATTCATCTTTGGTGAAAATCCAACCTAAGACCTCTCACTTACAAGTGAGGAGGAATATGACTGGACCGTAGTGCCAAGTGGCCAAAATGTGTGTAACTACTTAATCCTACATATTTAATTAAATAAGAGAACTACTATTGACACTTAAAAATCTAATTGTGCACTCTTATTTTTCTTTCTAAATGTAAAAAGTTTAGAGTGCACAATTAAATTTTTAGAGAGCTAATAACAATTCTCATTTAATTATGGGTAAATTACATTTTACCCTCTTAGGTTTGGGGTTGATTTCAATTCCTTACAACATCTTTAAAATATTTCAATTTCATTCATTTACTTATCATTTTATTTCAATTTCATACAGCCGTTAGAAAATCTATTAAGTTAACCTGTTATGTGATGATGTGGCAAATATGGGGTCCCCATTTGTGATGACGTGGCTGCCACATTTGTGTCATATGGCTAAACACTAAATAAAAATAATTAAATATTAAAATAATTAACTAAAGAAAAGTAAAACAAAAAACAAAAAACAAAAAAAAACCCAAAAATCATCTTCCCCTACCCACCCCCTTCTCCCATCCATCGTCACACACCCCAAAAATCCGACCTGAGCCCACCCCCTTCTCCCATCCCCATCATCCCTCCCAAAAATCCCACCCGAGCCCACCCCCTTCATCGGTGGGACCTACACCTGACCAGCCGGAGTTCGAACTCGACTCCTCCGCCATCGTCTTTTGTGGCAAAACCATTGACGGAATTGATTTTCCCCAATACCCAAAGTTGGTGCAGAGGGACCTGCGAAAAGGCCTCTTCCTCTTCAAGAACAACTCCATCAAACGAGATTAGGGTTAAAGAGAGAGAGAAGAAGAAGAAGAAGAAGAAGAAGAAGAAGAAGAAGAAGAAGAGCGGAGGAAGAAGCTTGGATGGAGGGGGTGGGCTCGGGTGGAATTTTTGGGGGTGGGTGATGCGGGATGGGAAAAGGGGGTGGGATTTTTGGGTGGGTGATGATGGATGGGAGAAGGGGTGGGTCGGGGAAGACGATTTCTGGGTTGTTTTTTTGTTTTACTTTTCTTTAGTTAATTATTTTAATATTTTAAAATTTTTATTAAGTGTTTAGCCATGTGCCACAAATGTGGAAGCTACGTCATTACAAATGGGGACCCTATATTTGTCACATCATCACTTAACAGTTAACTTAACAGATTTTCTAATGGTTGTATGATATTGAAATAAAATGATAAGTAAATGTATGAAATTGAAATGTTTTAAAGATATTGTAAGGACTTGAAATCGACCCCAACCTAAAGATCTTGTTTTGCACTTTTTACAAATATATATATATATATATATATTTTTTTTTTTAAATATAAAATGTTTGAAGGGTATAATGAGAATTTTAAAATACTAATAACAATTTCTCATTTTGCTGATAAGAATAATTAATAATTTTGCCAGTGTTCAGTGATGAAAGAATGTGCATCAAATAAAAATTTAAACAAAGAACAAAAAGTTAGCAAATAAGAGTCCACATGTTTTCTGCAATACTTGAATTTTATGGGGCATCCAAAGATTTCGAACCCTAAATCTAATGTAATTATGCCGATCATTTTATTTACTCTCACCACTAGACTAACTCTAGTGACTTACATAATATTTGCTTTCAGTTGTGCAATGCCAATCAATACATATCTTATTATGATGTTCCCAATACCAACCAATACATATCTTATCATGATGTTACCAATACATGTCTTATTATCAAGTTTTAGGTCAACTCGTTAACGAGTTGATCATTATTAGGTCACTTGTTAAGAATTAATTAACGAATCATGTTATTATCGAGTCATTCATTAAGAATTTGTTAAGATAATGGACATGACAAATAAACAACACAAACACAATCCGTTTACCAATATAGACATTATGCATGATAATTTTTTGCACCTAATAACCCGACACGACTCGTTAACAAGTCGGGCATTATCGGGTCACCTATAAGGACTCGTTAAGACAACAGATTTGAGACGATCCAATCCAATAAGATAATGAATATGCCATAAAAACGACACAAACACGATTTATTTATCAGATCTATCAACTCTACGTAGTAAATGAGAAGATCTGGTCTGTAATTTGAGCAGTTGGACATTTTAGTATTAGGATTGAAAAAATAGACATCAAATTTAAGCTACTTTAGTCACCGTTGTCATTTATCCATTTAAGTCTCACATGTGCAAATCATTTTTTTAGTGAGTGGGATTAATTTAATTCTCCATTTGGAGCCGTGGTAAATGAGAAGATCTGCTCTTAATCTGAACAGTTGGACCTTTTAACAAGATGTATGAAAGAACGGACGTTAAATCTTGGCATGATGTAGAAAATACGTTAAACCAATATAATAATACTTATAAACATAAGTATAATCATGGCATGATGTAGAAAATACGTTAAACCAAGCATTGGTAGAAACTATAAATATATACAAAGCTTTAAACCAAAACTCACTCATTGGTACGTAGTCAGGTCCTTATAATTGCTTAGGTGCAATTGTTATGGATGCTCCATCCCACATAATTTGAGCGGGGTTGTGTGATGACAGATGAAAATTCTGGGAGACGTGGTGAGAACCAGAAATCAAGCAACCATTCCTGTATGTATTTGGGGAGGTATATGATGGTTAAATTCATAAAATTAATGGAAATTGGATCTAAGGGATCATTCGGGGAATTTAAAACTATGAATGGTCGTAGTGACTAGTGAGTCACAATCTGACGAAAAATAATAATGGCAAACTGGGCCACTAGTTGACTTTGTGCTCAGATGAAACCCTGCTAATATTCTATATATTGTGAAATTCTTATCGTCTGCTTCGTGCATACAAATTTATTGTTTATATCTTGCTCTTTTTACACCTCACCTTCAGTTATGGCTTTGTTTTTCTTTAGGTATCGGTCAGCACACTTCAATTTAGATGTTCACTTAAACATTTGGGTCATTTCGAGTATCCATCTGGATTATCCGAGTCAGAAGTGTCAGAGTTAAACAAAAATAATAAATCAAAATGTGTAGATTATAAATTCAAATATTTAATTATAAGAGACATTGAATAAAATACACATTAAATATTCAAACAAAAACAAAACATAAATTTGAATTAACGTACGCATTAAATGATGAAATTAAATCAATATGATCACATATTCAAATCAAAGTGCTACCAAAAGATGTAGGAAGTAAACAGTTAAGTGGAAGATATAATCTATATACATAACATGTGCTATAAATTTTTATTTGTAATTATGATAAAAAAAAAATTTATTTGTAATTTACATTTCGCACTTAACTCAACGTAAATGTCATTCAGCCTATCACGCGACACAATAGTTTTTCTTCAAGTTCTTTTACATTTTGTGTGGTGTTCTAAGAGTGACGTTCTTCAGATTGAGAAAATGATTAGAATTTTCCGTTGAATCAAGTGAGATGGGCCTCACTAAATCTAAGACCACAAGTAACGTGTATTGAAAAAATGGCTTTATAATATAAACATAGGCGTGATGAAAATGTGCGGCTATATATATGTAAGTATCCGACTGCAAGGCCACAAGAGACCACATCAAATAAGCATAAGTCTTGGCGAAAAACCAGAGGCTGGAGAGAGAAACAAGTTTCAGAGTGAAAATATATAGTTTTCTGGTGTAACCAAGCACCTAAGCAGTAATAATGGGGAGAAGCCCTTGTTGTGCAAAGGAGGGCATGAACAGAGGTGCTTGGACTGCCCATGAAGACAAAGTTCTCACTGAATACATCAAGCTCCATGGAGAAGGCAGATGGAGAAACCTTCCCAAAAAAGCAGGTAACAGTTAAATCAAAATGCTAACTTAGAATCAATAGTAGCTTACCCTTTTTTCCGGTTACATTGAAGGACTTCGAGCTTTGAACCTACCAGACTACTCTTACCACTTTCACCGCTGGGCTAACCACAATGGCTTGATAGTAGTTTACTTTAGAGCAAGCCCATCGCTGGTTTTCTAAATTGTGCATGAAAATCATATAAATGTCTAATTAATTAGTACTTAATCATATACGCAGGTTTAAACAGATGTGGGAAGAGCTGCAGGCTTAGGTGGTTGAATTATCTGAGGCCAGACATTAAGAGAGGTAACATATCTCCAGATGAAGAAGAGCTTATCATTAGGCTTCACAAACTTTTGGGGAACAGGTAATTTTCTTCTGATTTTTTTTTTATTTATGAAATTCTAGTAATTGGGTTCTTTATTTTGATGGATTTTTTTTTTTTGTTTTTTGTTTTTTTTTTTTTTTTTAATTTTCAGATGGTCTCTAATAGCTGGTAGGCTTCCAGGGCGAACAGACAATGAAATAAAGAACTACTGGAACACAAATTTAGGTAAAAAAGTTAATGACCACCAACAAGGATCTGCTTCAGATCTCAAGCACCACAAAAATGGTGAACCAAATTCCAAGAAAGCAAAAATGATGGACATGGCAGCACCAGCATCCCATGTTGTCCGTACCAAAGCTGCTAAGTGTACCAAAGTTTTTATCGACCCACACCCACACAAAGTCCCACTTGGTCATGATCATCAACATTGTACTGAGGAAATAAATGCAGGGGGACTAATGTTTGGTGACAAGCCAGCGCTATGGATGATGACCACATTAATAGCACACAGTCATTTTCTTCGTTCTCTAATATCAATGCTGATCAAGAAAATGTAACCTCGGATTTTTTGGCGGATTTTGACATGGATGAGATTAGCTTAGCCAATCTTCTGAATTCGGATTTTCCGGAGATTAATCACGATGAATTGAATCATAATGGCAGTGACAATGGTATGTCACATTGTGTAGATGAAACCGCTCGATTTTTTTCAGAAGGAATGCTGCAACATTGGAAGAATGGTGGTAGCGACGATGGTGATGATCGAGTTCAAGTTCAGCCAAATTTGGTTCTCAATTTCCATTCCTACACTTCTTTTCTGGGTTCTGACCATCAAGGGAAGAATGCCTTGGAGTTGGAGAGAGTCGTTGAATAATTTTTCCTAATTATTATCTATTGTATATATTGTAATATTTTTTATGGTGTCATCTTGTCTCCATGCTGGTCATGTTTGATATTTATCATAATTATCAGTGGCAATCCTACTTTTCCTTGATTTATATGATCAGAGAATTCGCTTTTGTTTCCCAAAAAAAAAAAAGAATTGACTTTTGAGATGTGTTATTTTCTCGATGGAATATGGCCTCATGTGTGGTGTATTTATGTTGTCCTGTGGTGGAGCGGGAACCTTTTGATTTGTAAGTTGAACATGCTATGAAAAAGAGAAAAGAAATGGACTGCTTCACCAGGAGAAAAAAGCAAGCTTGCTCAAAGTATATACAAATAAATTGTCACAAATCTGGATTTTTATGATTTTTAGTTACGTAAATTACATTTTATCACCTCAGGTTTGATGTGTATTGTAATCTCATATAATATCTTCAAAACATTTCGCTTTTATACATCAAGTACTATTTTATTTCAATATAATACATCCGTTAGATTTTCCATTCATTGATATTTTAAAAATTGATGTGGTTGCCACATGACAATTATTTTTTTATTTTATTACCTATAAAAAAATAAAAAACCCAAAAAACCCATCCCCCGACCACCTCCACCCCCTTCCCCATCACCACCGCAACCCTTCCTCATCACCATCATTGCCCCCAGACCACTCCTCCCTCTTCACCTCCCCGACCCACCTTCTCCCTCGCCTCCACTCTCTTCACCTCCCCTCCCCTAGCTGAGACCCACTGCCGAAGGAAATTTCCACTCAAATGCCTCATTTGAAATTAATCAATTCACAAGAGATCCAATTTTTCTTGAAAAAATGAAAATCCAGTTTTCCCTTTTCCCTCTACTTTCCCAGCTACCAAACAGATAATCTCACTCTGCAAAAACGACCCCACACAATAATTTATTCCCTTTTTCTTCCATGATTTCTCACCAACCAAACAGCATTTAGCATCATGAAATTCAGAAAATCACAATGCACCTATCGAACCCAAATTCAAAACCCACAACTTTCGAAACCAAAACACCAAAAACAAACACACCCAGATCTACAAATCGTACAGAAACCAAAAAATAAAATAAAAAATCAGACAACCGAGAGCAATGGGTTACCTATTGAGAACCAGGGTCGGATCCAACGCAAGAGAAACGATGGAACACGACCACCCTTTGTTCCTCTCTCCCTCTAGAATCTGAACCACCAGCACCACCACTAGAAGAGGTTTCAGCGTTGAGGGTCAAGTGGTGCAAGGAGGAGTGGTCTGGGGCTACGATGGTGATGGGGAAGGAGGTGGAGGTGGTCGGGGGAATGGGTTTCTGGGTTTTCTGGGGTTTTTTTTTTTTTTTTTTTTTTTTTTTTTTTTTAAGGTAATAAAATGTAAGGGATGTATTATATTGAAATAAAATAGTAGTTGAGATATAAAAATGAAATGTTTGAAAAATATTATATGAGATTGTAATAAATATCAAAATCTAAGATGGTAAAATGTAATTTACCTTTTTTATTTTGTTTCTGCCAATTATCACAGATTCTTCGGTGTAAGTTTTTTAATTAAAAATTTTGAAGGAAAACAATTTAAAAAATAAACAAAGAGTGGAATTTCGTATAGAGTTCGTCCTTTCTTGCAAGACTAATACTCTCAGAACTAGGGGACCCAGCCCCTTATGATTAATAAGAGTCATCGACGTTTAACATTTATTTATGTGGACCAAGTTTGTGCAATTATAGAGGAGAAATACTACCGAGATTCTTACTGCTCCCTTATTTCTTTTGCATAATATTTTTATAATGTTGATGTGAGAATTAACGATAAATTATGAGGTAACAGAAAATTCATAAAAAAAATTTCACTTTGAAATAATCGTCTTAACATTTCTCATTATAGACATAATAATGCCCAATTGTTGAAACTGATGTTCAAGAAGTCAATTAATTGAAAAGATTAAAAAGTCGGGTGAATTGTCGATTTAGCACTTAAATTATTACCTAAATGAAAATTAAGTTCCTAAGCTATTTTTTTCGAAAGAATCAGTCTTCAAACTAATAAAATCTGCCAATTACATCCATAATATTAAATTCGAAGCTATACTATTTAATTTTTCGTCAATTTAAGTCGTATGTCTTACATATGATACATTTTAGTGAGTAGATTGGTAGATTTTCATAGTTTAAGGACTTATTTTTTCAAAGAAATAATGTATGGAGTTAATTTTGAAAGGTAAATTAGATATTTGATTCGCAACTTACACGCAACATTAAGGGCATGTAGGCAAGAAAATGGCAGCAACAATCTCTAAAATATTAGGGATGGAATTAGCAATTTTAATGAATTATGGGACTTATTTTACCGAAAAAATAATTCAGAGACCTAATTTCATTGAGATGGTGATTAAGGGACTAAATTGGTAGTTCATCCTAAAAAGTACATGTGTGGCACAACATTCTTCATGTCTGAAGTTTCAATTAATTTGACTTTTTCACACCAATTAGCTTACGGGCATGCCCTATAAAAATCTATAAGTTCTTGATTTCAAATTTTCAAGAGAAACGATATTGTATTAGTCAAAAGAATTGGCGATAGCAACCTTAGAGGAACTAATTAAAAAGTGTATTTTCAAGCCTTTACAATCATAGAGGAGCTAAAAAGTGCTTCTTGTGCTTCCATTTAATTGAACCCAATTGTGAATATGGTTTTTTGTTCTATATTAGTCATGTACCATTATTCACGAATTGGTGGTCCAGTGGTAAAGGACGGACTGCAAGACTTCCTTCAAACTAAAAACTGGAGGTCTCGGGTTCGAAATCCGTTGCTGATGTGAAAGCCTGACTTGTGGCTAGAGGAAGATTGAAATGCCTATGTGAATCTTTTCCTTACCACTAGTTGTCCCATTTTTAAAAAGTTTAAAAAGTTTTTGTCTTTAGTTACCTACGTCTTGCATCACTCTGCTAAGTTTAAAAATAGGTATCCCATCCTTGTGAACTATTTCTCTAACAGACAAAAAACTTTCTCTATCACAAAATGTAAATTATTACGTGTCTATTTATTGTCAAATGATTGAACATAACATTTCTCAAATCTAACTTCTGTGTCTCTCTCTCCATAGTAAACACGTGTCTCTGCTATCAAGCGAGGCTGCTGGCCACAAATGATCGTTCAAATGGTCCCAATCCAACAAAGCCTCCCACACTACTCCCTCTTTGGCAGTAGTGAGTGAAGGTCCCAACGATGTCAGCCTTTTAGGTACTACAACGTTTGCATTGCCTTAAGGGTGGATTGGGGGCCTGTCGTGCCTCTACGTTGGGCATGTGCACAAAAGGGATGATGAATAATATATGACATATCAACCCAACGAGGGCATGCAAGCAGTGGTAGCCAGAAGGTTACGAAGGTCTAAACTATAAACTTCATTTATTTGGGGTCGAAAAGCAATTTTCATCGTTAGGTCAACATCCAACACTCTTTGTCGATGAGACAAAATCAATAGAACTGTTTGGTGGTAGGTGATATAAGCACTTTAGAAAGTAGCTAGCTTTCCACGTCCATCCATGCTAGAAACTAGAAAGTAGCTAGCTTTCCACATCATCCATACACTAACAAGTTGGAGCACAAGAAAAGTCTAAATTTCATTATTGTTATATTATTGACATAATATTAAAAATGGTATTTTTTTAAGGGTTTTAATATATTGACAAAATGACACGAAAATTAAATTTTGTAACATTTTATGTCATTTATCTTTGTGGGAAGCTAAAGTTGCCACATTTTAGTAAAATTGTGCTTATACCTTCATTACCATTGACCATTATTGTGTACTGATATATTAGTATCATCCAATGGTAGAAGATAGAAAATTAAACGTGGATCATGTGACAATAACAAATACTAGTAGAATTTAAACACGACGTCACGTGTACTTTATAATTGGTATTCAATTGAAATTATCGTTAAGATCTCTCCAGGATTAGTCTTGACAAAAAATTATTCTTAAGCCCAAATTACAAACATCATACTTACGAAAAGTGATGGAAGTTATTGAGAGAGAGAGAGAGAGAGAGAGAGAGAAATTTGAGAATGAGTACAAGCTGGTGATTAAATTAGCATGCATATTATTTTTATTTCATATATACATTAAAGTTCAAAATGGTTGAATAAGATAAAAATATAATAATTGACAAATTAGCAGAATTCGAGACCACAATTACGGGAGAAATGCTAGTCCTAACATATCTTGCTGTCCCCTCGATCACACAGATTTGGTGTTCTATGGCATTAGGTAGTAGGTACGTGTTTTCTCTCCGTTAGACAAAGAGAGACAGAGAGAGACTTCCAAGTTCCATCCATGAATAATTTCTTGATCTTTCACAACTGAATTATATGGCATTAACGTCGCCAGCCATGAGCCATGCTTATATCGTGGTTTACTTTGTTATCTAATACAGTTTTTTTATTTTATTTTATCTTTTTAACCAAAATGGTTTATGAGTTTTGCGAAACAAATTATTTTGATCTTTGAGATTTGAAATTAATAGAAGTGATCCCTGAGATTGTCTATCATAAATCATTTTGGTCCCTCTATGCAAAATCATGTTAAATAAGGATTAAAATGACAAATATACCCTCAATTTAATAAACAATAGGCCAAAATGATTTGATAAAAATTAAGGGTATTTTGATCATTTTATTTTTATTTAATAGAGATTTTTCACGGAATGACCAAAATGATTGATAGTGGACAAAATCAGTGATCAATTTTATTGATTTCAAATCTCATAAACTAAAATGAAGAATTATGAAAATCTCATTGATCATTTTGACTAAAAAGCTTTTTGGTTTTCATGACTTTTAGCACAAAGATTTCGACATATGGTAATATAATATTTTAAGTATAAAGGACGAAATTTTCTCTATTATTTCCAGGACTTTGCTTTTGGACTTCGCTTTTTCATGTCAAGTTTAATTGATTATATTCAACATGATGTACGTTAAGTTTTTGTTAATCTCAACCACTTAATCTAAAAACAATATTGGACATGATCGGAAGTTTAATTTATACAACTTCCTTAGTTATATTTTAAGCTTTAAGTGTGCTACCTACTCCACTAAGTTCCATACTAATTAACATTGAAAGTTTGTGGATTGAATTAATTCTCAAGGAAGAATATTTTGGACAATGTTTGTATGTTCCCTTCTTTTAATATATATATATATATATATATAATATATTTGAGAATCTTACTGAATCCGATCTGATGTAAAGTTGTAAACTCATGTTATTTTCTTCAATTGAAGCAATTTGATCTTCATGATGACAAGCAACAAAAACTTAACTAATATATTTTTTTGGTCTTACTGATTAATATATAGTAGCGAGATATAACACTGTATGCAGGGCAAATTTTAATCTATCACGTGACATAGGCACCTCAATCATTTTTGTTCTTGTTGTTTGTTTGTCAATTTTTAGCTTCAGCTTGTACAAAGGATAATACTTCTCTCATTTTTGAAATAGGAGGAAACTCCTCTTTTCCCATTAACCATTCAATATTCAATTGTTTTGGAGACCATTTTGCCATGTTTATGATGATGAACCGTCAATTTATTTGATTCATATGGATAACTAAACAATCTTTAAACCAAATAAATATTTCTAGAGATGATTTGTAAATGATACTAAAGAGAATGGATTGTTCTAATTACCTTTATTGTATGGTCTAATGATGTGACAGTCACAGTAGCAGGGAATAAGGATTTCCCGATCCTCCAAGAAAATAAGGAAAGCATTGTCCTTGTACAAATATCTCATTCCTCATTTACCCACTTTCATACGGTAAGTGAACTGCTCAAGTCTATGCTCCAAGTCCAAACGCACCAAGCCAAAAAAGTGACCTATATATGGAGGATCTATGGTTTTTACTGAAAATTAATAGGGGGCTGTGAAGAAAGTACTGATCGACATTTCTTTTACCAATTCAGGAGGAATATTATTGATTAATTATGCGTTTTCAGATCTCTCACCATTCTCAAACATTCCCTTCAGTTGATATATATATATATATATATATATATATATATATATATACACATATATATCTGTCTGTGGAGGAGACTTTTCAAGCACGCCAGAAACCCTAGAATGCTATTTTTAGCCAGTCTCAAGTTTTAATGGATCAGGGAAAGGGAACAAAATATGAAACCAGGGTAAATATTCCATGACTTTCAACAGCTTTAACGATAAAAAGAAAGGATGTGGCGAAATAGGAATATATAGGGTATAGGAGGGGAGGGCTGCCTTAAATTAATTTGACCAGAAGCCATAATCTTACTTCTGTTAGGAGTGCAAGTATTAGACTTTTCGGTTTCGATTAAATTTAGGTATACCTACTCTCACCTAATGGCATGTTCGAGAGCGATTTTAGGATGCTTTCGACAATGTTTGAATGAAAAAAATTAAATGCGGCCATGACCAAGGTGCTTACGAGCTGAACTGCTTCATACAAAAGCACTCCCTAACACTCCAAAAAAATTATTGAAGTCACATTGGGGTCCTCAACTCAATCAATTCGCACAAATTATACCTCTGTAATTTCATGTCACTTTAAACCCCAATATGTCACTTTATAAATTTTTCCTGCTAGAATACATTTTTACGAGTGGTAGATTGACCTGGTGGTTAGGGCCTTCTTTTTCAATCTATTGCGTCCTAACTAGGTTTGATCTCTCTTTCCTCTCTAAATACAGGTGATCGAAAGTGTTAATATTTTTGCATGTGATCCAATATTCTAGTAAATAGAGTGTTGGGTTTTCATCCATATATCTCAGGTTCGAAACTCCACCTTCTCTTAAATTATTGTAATATTTTCGAACCCTTCACACTTAATAATAATG
The DNA here is from genome assembly GCF_019419815.1 of Pyrus x bretschneideri. Lineage (NCBI taxonomy): Eukaryota > Viridiplantae > Streptophyta > Magnoliopsida > Rosales > Rosaceae > Pyrus > Pyrus x bretschneideri. Next base: position 10,600,678 of record NW_025999820.1, on the reverse strand, counting down.
AAATAAAATAAATGGAATGGTACAACCATTATTAAGAAGAGAAGAGTGTGGACAATGACATTAGTAGTCTCAAAGATGCTTTAATGGGGCAAGGCCTGGGTCCAGATTTTGTTATGCATTTCGCAAGCCCTGATAAATTAAAGCCCAATATATTTTTCCACTTTTGTTATTGTTTTGGACATCCAAACAAAGGGCCGGGCAATTTGGTTTGGTGTTTCTTGGATTGGTTCAAGAAGTCGATTAGTTCAGGTTTATCTTTTACACCAAAAACAAGTAATCCCAGTCCGTGTTGTAAGAGAGTATTAAAACTGATTAGATATCTATATAAAGGCCTTTCATGGGGCATTCTACCTTCTAAATTGAAATGCAGTACAGTTTTCCGGTGGCTTCAATCCTAAACTTTCAGAAATCTGAAGTTGGCATCTTCATCAGCAACATCTATTTCTCTGGCGAACTCGAAACCAACATTAAGCAAGAAGCTTGACGAGGAGAGAAAAAAAAACTACCCCTCTACTTCTGTCATGATCGGTTGCTCGAAGCAATTGAAAAGTATCAGGTTCTTGTTATTGTTGGGGAACCTGGATGTGGAAAAACTACAGAAATCCCTCAATACCTATATGAGGCCGGGTACACAAAGGATGGATAGAAAAAGATTGGAATCACACTGCCACGTGGACTCACTCATGTCATGCCAGATGTCGCCACCAAAGTTGCTGAGGAGAGGGGAGTCCAGCTTGGACATGAGGTAGGCTATTCCAACCCTAATACTTTGGGTCATACTAATGTTTTGATCAAATACATGACGGATGGAATTTTGGTGCGTCAAATATTTGAGAGGGAAGCAAATGTGGAGAGCTACACTGTGGTGATGGTGGATGAGGCACAAGAGAGAATGCTCGCAAGTCTCAACTGATATTTTACTTGAAATACTTAGAAATATTACTCGACTAAGACCATCCGCTTTTAAGCTGTTAATTTCATGTTCAACTTTCATAGATGCTTAAAAATTTTGTGACTTTTTCGATTCTGACTTGATTTTGCAAATTCCCCGACGAATGGGGTGTAATAAGAGACACTACATGCATACCATGGAAGATGGCTATGACTTGGTGGATTTAGTAGTTACACAAACCTTGGTATTTCATGTGATGGAAGCACCTGGTGACATATTGGTATTTTTGCCTGGTCAACAAGAAATCGAATCCTTTGACCATTCGTTGAAGCAAATAACGATCCTCGTGGTCATACCCAGTTGATTACACCCCCCATTAGTGCAGAAGTTTTGGAGCCAACACCTCAAGGGGTTAGGAAGGTTGTACTTGCAACAGGCCCGGCTGAAATTTCGTGGCTAATGTTGAACAGTATTCAGTATGTCATTGACTCTGGTCTTTGCAAGATGAAGTCTTATGATCCGATGGCCGGGAAGGAGTTGGATCGAGTGAGTCCCGTCTCGAAGGCTGAGGCAACGTAGAGGGCAGAGCTAGCGCTAAGCGGGATCTACGTGCTACAGGTTGTACACTAATAATTTTTACGAGGGTTTACAAGAGAACACACCAGAAGTACAAAGGAGAAACCTTGTAAATGTTGTTCTTGTGCTTAAGAAACTAGGGTTTGGTGATGTATTTAAATTTGGGTTTGTGGATCCTCCAGCTTCTGAAGCATTGGCACAAGCTCTGCAGCAGTTGATTAGAAGGGGAGTTTTAGATAATGATCTGGGTGAGTTGACTCAAGTTGGTAACCAGATGGCAGACACAGTTTCATTATCCATGTGATGGAAAATAGAAAAATATTTTGATTCATAAATATTAATAGTTAGGAAGCTTTGCTTTTCAATTTTCAATTTTATTCTTGTAGAATATATCTTTAATTTACTTAGCTTCAAACATTTGATAATGTTCTGATACCATGAAGAAAGTTGAGGTTCCACCATAAAACCAAGTGACAATATGGGGAATACCCCAACTACTTTTTAACACATGCAAAATCCCTTCTTTCCCAAATGTAGGATTAATACTCTCAACCACTTAACTAAAGAGTTTGTGTTATATAAATTTGTAAGCTAAATTATACAACTCAATGTTGCTCTTGTGGTGAAAAACTTGATAGTAATATGTTTGTGGTTGTGTTTCTTAGCTGTCTCGGTCCAAATCGAACATTCCATCCAAAGTCCTTCCAACTCACACAAATACATGCATCGCTTTGCAAATTTGATTCAAGTGTAAAGCATGTTTCAATCAACCAATTCCTTAAAAAACCTTTTCACCATTATATACAACGCACACATGACAAAGTTAGACATTTTAGATAAAAAGTTCAAATTAAACCGAGATTGATAACAGACTTATCAAATATATGTTATTAAGAATTTTTTCACCACATAAGTAGCATTGATGTATCACACCACGTATATAGATGATTTGTCCAAATCGGCATAATAATTTCTTATTTCTTATTTATTTTATGGGTCAAGGCTTGATCCTCACGAAAAGGACACATTTGATTTGATCCTCCCAACCAGAGCTTGATCTTCAAGCAAACTAAAACCTTTGGGCCTCAAGTAAACACAAAACATTCCAAGAGGAACTTAACAAAAAGTAATATCTGATATCTCAGAAAGCATGAACAAAAGTTGACTAATCAGATGGTGTATTGTCCACGTATCAAGAATAACTAGATAAATGACTTAAAGTAATGAAACATCGTTAGTCAACAAAAAATGTCGAATTAACATTATAAAACAACATTAGATTTGACAGATTATTTCCTTTTTTACAAGATAGAACATCATTAATCAACGTCGAATTAGCATTATAAAAGAACATTAGATTTGACAGATTATTTCCTTTTTTACAAGATAGAACATCATTAATCAACGTCGAATTAACATTATAAAAGAACATTAGATTTGACAGATTATTTCCCTTGTTACAAGATAAGCATTTGACTGGAAGCTCCAAAATCTCTATTATATATTGCTCAAGTTTGAGTTTATGAATCATTATTCATCAAACATCCAAACAATCTCAGTTTTATTTAGTATGGAAGAATATGTACTGCTATTATGTTCTCTTGCATTTGTTCTGCTGCTCTATGGTGCTGCTAGGGTTTCCTACTCCATTTTTTGGAAACCCAAGTGGCTAGAGAGGCAGCTGAAGCGACAAGGGATTAGAGGCACCCCTTACAGGCCACTCATTGGAGACATGAAGGAGTTTGTTAGGCTGATCAAGGAAGCATGGTCCAAGCCTATGAGCTTAACTCACCAGATTGCCTCACGTGTCGAACCGTTCACCTCAACTATCATGCAGAAATATGGTAACACACCTTGTGAATTATGTTTTTATTCTGAGAAATGTTATTCGCACTCCAGAAAAACTATTATGCATTCATTTCTTATAAGTTATAAAAACGTAAAGGAGAAATTGCACTTGTTAACGTTCCATGGTGCCAATAAGAGTTCTTTATATTTTCTAGGTCAATATCGTGCCTATGAACTTTAATTTGGTTTTGGTTTCCTTGATGTTCTAACTTTTAAAACTTGTCAGGTTACTCCTACAGTCAAATATGTCAATTTTACATTAAATTGAAGGTTATTTTTGTCCATTCACTTGAAAAATTTGACATGCTTTAAAAGATTATGGGAGTTAAAATCAAATTAAAAGTCGAGAAGGCAAATCAGAAGAAGGTTGTAAGTTAATTAGGCATTTCAAAATTTCTCCCCGTTCTTGAATACAGGCAAAATATCAATGTATTGGGTTGGGACAACACCAAGATTGATCATCATGGACACAGAGCTGATGAAAGAAATTCTGTTGAACAAGCAAGGCCATTTCGGTAAGCCGCCATTGAATCCATTGATTCTCATTCTGACGAGAGGACTTGCAAGTCTAGAGGGTGAGAAATGGACCAAACACAGAAGAATTATCAATCCTGCTTTCCACATAGAACGACTTAAGGTTTGTATTTCCAGAAAATTTTGTTCTGCGAGACTCCTTTCTTCTTCTTTTTTTCAGAATGATTCATTCCTCCTTTTTTTACATGTAGGAAATGAAATCGGTTTTCGTAGTCAGTTGTCACGAAATGATAGAGCAGTGGAAGAGGGTGGTTCCCCTTGGAGGAGGAGGAAGTTTTGAAATGGATATCTGGCCTGAGATCCAAAAGCTTAGTGCAGATGTTATTTCTCGAGCAGCGTTTGGAAGCACGTACGAAGAAGGGAAGAAGGTTTTCGAGCTTCAGAAAGAGCTTCTAGTGCTGACATTTGAAGCAATGACTACTTTGTACATTCCTGGTTTCAGGTGCATTTCCAATTTCCATTGTCTAAAACCCTAGCTTTCATGCTTTCATATTTGTTAGCGATAAAAATTAACATTTTGACTGTTTGAGTACAGATTTGTTCCAACAGAAAAGAACCAAAGGAGAAAGAAATTGGCCAAAGACATCACGTCAATGCTGCGAAACATAATCGAGAAGAAAATGAACACGATGAGGGCTGGGGAATCAAGGGTTGATGACTTGCTAGGAGTGCTGTTGCAGTCTAATAACCAGAAGGATTCATCAGAAAATCCAAGCAATACGAAAATCAATGAGACGTTGACAATCGAAGAGGTGATAGAGGAGTGCAAGCAGTTTTATCTTGCTGGCCAAGAAACCACCTCAAGCTGGATAACATGGACCCTGATTGTCTTAGCTATGCACCCAGACTGGCAAGAAAAGGCAAGGCACGAAGTCCTTCGAGTTTGTGGGAAAAAGGAACCCGATTTTGCAGCTATAAGCCACCTCAAAATTGTGAGCATTTCTCTCTGCATGACCACTCTTTACAATCACAAAAATCTTTGCAGCTTCTTCCAAATACTTTGTAATTCTTTTGCAGGTAACCATGATACTTAATGAAGTTTTAAGGCTGTACCCACCGGCGATTGCAGGATACCAACACACTTACAAAGAAACGAAAATAGGAGATATCATTGTTCCAGCAGGAGTTGACATTACTCTCCCAACCCTACTGATTCACCATGATCCTGGCCTGTGGGGTGATGATGCAGGGGAATTCAAACCGGAGAGATTCTCAGAAGGAGTGTCCAAGGCAACGAAGGACCACCAGCAGGCGTTCTTTCCATTCGGATGGGGCCCAAGGACCTGCATCGGCCAGAACTTTGCAATAATGGAAGCAGAGGTTGCTCTAGCTATGCTTCTGCGACACTTCTCGTTCGAGCTCTCGCCTTCCTATACTCATGCTCCATATACGGTTACCATTCTTCAACCACAACATGGAGCTCTAATCACATTGCACCAAATCTAGGGAGGGTTATCTAAATTTCGGTTTCAATAATGTAATTTGAAATCACAAACTGTGTGGCCTTTACATTTCAACAGTGTGTTCTTCATAGTGAAGAAGTCAAGATGTAGGGTTTGCTTATTAAGTTCAGTGTCTTCTTAGAGTCCAAATAAACAAATCACCACCACCATTAGGATCGTTTGTCCCAGTAATTATGGATTAAGAAAAATGCATTCGAATTATGAGAATCGACCCAAGAAAGTGTGAGAACCCGATATGATCTTTGACTGCCGTGTCTTGGATTCAGATGGCCGACAAGAGCCCGATTTACTAGAGCAGTAGATTTAAGAATCCTATCTGTCTAATGTCTAATGGAGAATCGAATGTGTAATGTTATTTGCAAACAGAGAACGTGGAAACTTAGCAAGCACACAAAGAATATGGATTTATTTCAATACCATCAGAATAGAGAGCGTTAGTTGCAATACGTTCACTTGAAACACTCCACTCTTCAGCATATTATCAAGGTATTTAGCCTTACCTATTGGAACTTGTCATCTATTTTCTCGGATAATGTCGAATGAAGAAAGTGCCGCAATTTTTCACTCTCACACACCAAAACTGTATTCGTAAATGGGCAAAAAAACACTAGAATAAACCATCTACACTTTCCAAAATGGAATCGATATCTGGGGTTGCAATGGCTCGCTTGTTCAGCTCGCCGATAATACCAAATCCCTTCTCGTTCTCATTAGTAACCACAAGATCCTGGGCAAAACCACACTTCATTCCTGAGGAGACCTGCAGAAAATTGACAAGATTTTATACAAGAACGTAGTTAACAGGAGTTTGCTAACACATACGGAAATCTACGATCTCCTTTTAAGGTATTTTCAGCACGAACAGTTAAGGCAGAAGTGAGGAAGACAAGAGAAGATATTCGATTTAACATCTTTATTACGAAATGTACTCACATCGAAAAGGGTATCTCCTAGTTTCAGCTTGATAGCACCGCTTCTGTACACCAGCATCTTACCCATGTGGCCAGGTGGTAAATCAGACAAAGCACAAAACTTCTGCATATTGTGCCTGCTTCCCGGTGGCCCTGAGCTTTTTGTTGCCTCAGGGCCATCTGCTGTAGCTGATCGTTTCATTGTAGGCAGATACTGTGGTAACTGAAGAAAGAACATACTTGTTGCTTTATTTTCCTCCTGCCAACAAACTATCAAATGTAAATAATAGGATACAAGCATGCACTGTTTGAGCTTTAACTGTCGAAATACCAACCAATAGATCAAGATCATTTGCCGGTTTTGTTGAGTTTTCATCGTAAGTTGACTCCTCTGAACCGACTCCAAATTCTTCCTGATTACGAATTTCTGCAAGTGGTATAGGTAGAACATTTGGTGCATTATTCAAACACAGGTTGAGATTAACCTTGACAGCAGATGAAACATATATATGATCACATGGAAAATGAAACCTGTTGGATGTGGATCCTATAACGAAAAAGCAATGCCTAGACAACTATATAACAGCTACAACGTGTCGTGTTTCTGAAAATTTGACAATCCTATTGCTTCTCTCATGCGACATAATATTTCTTTTCTAAGATGCATTCCACAACTTACCAGGATCACCAGAATATGGCGGTCTGAGAGGAAGAGTTACAGGGTAATAACTGTACTGATTCTGCAACAACATCCACATTTACACACACACATAAAATTCAGAAAAATAGGGATAGTGAAGAAACCAATTACTACGCATATCTGAGTCATAATGTAACCTACCCATGGCGAACCATATTCTTTCTCCACTTTCATGCCCGAGGCAGCAGCTGCAAAAACACGACCCAGGGTGAGGTACTAGAAGCATCTCATTAGCAGATAAACGAAAAGACTACATCAAAGGATACCATACCATCAGTGGCTGAAGTACTCCCGCCTTTGTGAGCACCATACACTTTCACGGATGTGGATGCAGCACCACCAAATGCAATTTGTGTAGGCGCCACTGCAAATTTAAATAACATGAAAAACTGTTCTAATCCCAAAAAAATTGTAGGGCAGTATTATCTACTCAAGCCAAACTCAAAGAAACCCCAAAAACATCGAAAGGATACGAATTTTGTAGCATTATCACAATTGGACTACCACAATGATATCTGGCCTATTTAAATCCGAATTCAAGAGTCACAACGCAGAGTTAGAAGAGCCTTACATTTCTTTTCATCTTTCGGCCTTGCGTGTATTGATCTTTCCTACAATATCAGATAACCCAATAACGAAAATAAACAAAAAATAACATGAGATATTGGAATAAAAACTGAAATTAAGTACATTTGCTCAACACAGTTACATACACTGAATCGTTTCAGCAGTTCCCTAGCCTTTTCAGCATCAGACTCCTCCGTCACATGGTCCGCTTCGCTGAAGACCAAGAGATTAAGAACAACACAAGTTAAAAATCAAATTAAACCAACAAAGGGCATATAGGCATTGCTATCAAGTTTTAACTTTTAACCATAAGTGAAACGTACATTTTGATTTCAGGTTTTGGAACCCGGCGCGGGGCAGCTTTCGGTATGAATCTCCTCTGCAGTGAGCAAAAACATATCAGAAAAAACACGATAAGTGAAACTTTTTAACGACTGAAAAACACAAAAGAGAATCGAATAACTGCAGAACATATATATATATATGTGTGTGTGTGTGTGTGACTGAAAAAAACAAAAAACAAAAACCAAAAGAGAATCGAATAACTGCAGAACATATATATATGTGTGTGTGTGTGTGTGTGTGTGTGTGTGTGTGTGTGTGTGTCAAACAAACCTTTCTGGGAGCTGGTTCTGGCTCCATTGGAGATTAAACGAGAATCTTCAGATAAAGAACAAATAAAATTAGAGAAAAAAATTGGTAACCCATGATTGCAAACAAGAAACCCAAATAAAAAACATGTATAACCTATGCAGAACGATGATATGATATGATGATGGAGGTGGTGGTGGCTCACCTGTATTGGCGGGGAGAGAGAGAGAGGAGAGAGAGGAGAGAGAGTGATGGCTGATGAACACAAAGCCCTCTCTTCCTCTTCTGTTCAACAAACGGAGGTTTTATAGGGGCGGTGAGGGCCTCTGCAGTGCTAGTGTGCGGCTTCACGTGGATTTGCGGCCCCTTTGTTCCCACTCGCACCAGTTTTTTTCTCTCTCTCTCTTAATTTACACAGTACGTGCAAAAAGCACAAAACTTTGTTCTTTGCAGATTCGCATGGGTTATAGTACTTCAGTTCAACAAGGGCTCTACAGTCTCAGCCTATCCGAAACACATGGAAAAGGCCCAGGTTGAAAATACTTGTGGATTGACTTGGTTAGTCACGTGACTTTTTATTTACGAAAACCAATAGAGTAAAACCCCTAAACGGTTATCACATGCACAGAACTACAAACGGTTTGTGCCACGCCACATGTTGAAAGAGAGAGAGAACGGTTTCACCCAAGATTTTGCCCTTCACTATACCCAGGATGCTATTGGACAACAAAATGCAGCTTTCTGATGTGATATTGTATCATTGGTTTAAAACACCATAATGAGATCCCAGGTGTAGAGAAGTTTCTCTCAATACTTGAGCATGATTTTGGTCTTTTTGACAAACTTTTTCCCTATATTCTAATTTCGTCATATTTTCACGGAGAATGACTTGCACGGTACAAGTTCACCACCAAGTGAAGTCACATACCAATAATATAAGGACACACGTTAACTTTTTTCCATACGTTCTTATGTTATTGACACAAAATACCACCGTGACGAACAAACCTATGGCAATACAAGTTGTTCTCATTTTCAAGAGGTTTATCATTTTGTGGGTAACTCCTAATCATTGTTTTGTTTTTGTATGTATATATGTACTGCCTTGCTTAGGTTTATCAAAACAACAAATCTTTCCTTTTCCAAGGGATCCGGAAAAAATGGTTCCTTCTCTTGGCGATTCCTCAGCAGATGTCAGAGAAACAAGAATGAAGTTCTGGACATTGGGGATGTGGAATATGATCATGTCAAAATTAGCAAAGAAAATAAACGCAGAATCGGCTTTACTCCAAACCATAATTAACAAGGTGAGGGAAAAGGGATCTCAAGAAATTACTTCTTTTCGATTTCAAACATCCTATCGTTTGCTTTCTATTCTTCCATGGACAATCAAACCTGCATACAGAACTTCATTACTCCCCGTTTTCTTCTATCCAAACAGCGGGAGAGTCAGCGCTAAGAAGATATGGAATTGGAATCATCCATTCCTCAAACCAGTTGACGAGTGACACACATCAAATTCTTTTTCTTCGTTTCCTAATTTCTTGCTGATTGCTGCACTGCTTGCACGATCGCAATGAGTTGAGCCATAATGGCAGCATACTGGACAGCAGTATGTTGTGAAGTACATTGGTCAAGGCCATACTCGGAAAAGTTTGGTTCCACATGCATGAAGTGCCCCAGTAATGATCTTTTCGACAAAGCCTGCTGCCATATATCCATGAACTCTTCCATGACTTGCCTCACTTTTTCCATCGAAGAAATGGGAAGGTACTCCAGCTGCAGAACACAGAGTTAACATGAAACTATTTCTCAGAACCAGAATAACAGGGAGATCAAGAAATCAATCCAACATTACTAATTTGAGTCACTAATCTAAAAAGTGAAAGCTTAATTAGAACGAACAATCGTCAAAAATCCAACTTTCATATATTAGCCAGAGCTTGGTAATCACATTGCTCGGCAAAGAGTACTTCACCCTGTATTCCAAACTCGTGCACAAGGGCAATTGAGGTGCCTAAACAAGTAAACTACTTTCGCCATGCATTACCATCAGCATTAAACGTTCCAACAGAGAGCTCCGTAAGAACCAAGGAAAATACTCACATAAAACCAAAAGGCACCTTCTCAATGGAAAGCTTTGTCAAACTCCTCAGCTATTTCAAAATGCACATCTAACTTCTAAAACTCGTAAAACCGAAATATTCAAATCCTCAACCAAATTTCAAGCTCATAGCAACGTCCATACCTCCATAACTATTCCTTTTAAATTTTCGGAATGAGTAGGAATAACTTTCCCCACTCTCAATTGGAAGTCCCCGACTTGATACTGAAACCCCTACACATTAAACCATAAACCACAAAGAATCAAGTAAAACCATTTTCTCGATTTCCACCTCCAAAATTCAGAACATCAAACCTTCCAACTACACCAATTGGAGGGGGAAACCTCAAAATAAAGCGAGACCCTCGATTTGTACGACTGTAACTTCTCCATAATCGCCTGAATCGAAGAATCCACCTCGAGAATTATCCGCTGCAACCGCATTATCAGGTAGTACTTACTCGGTTGCTCCGGCAGCGCAATCCCCAGAAGATAACGCGGGGGTTCCCCGGTTAAAGACGGCTCTGATGATGCACGCACAATGTACTATATCAAAATCTAATTTTTCAAACAATTAGCAAAACCCACAAACAAGATCCAAAAACAAAACAATTAAAAACATGAAAGATGAGAAATTTGGTTTTCCACCTTCCTTCCTTGACGCCATTGATGCTCTCGACGCACTGCGTGACTTCGTTTACGATCTGACTGTTGACCGTCGTCCCTGCGTTGGGCTGCCAATGCAAAACCCTAAAATTGCAGCACCACAAAAATCAAGCACAAAACTTTATCATACATAACTGTCCGAATCTGTGATTGGGATTTTCAGTGGTTACCATTTGAGTGGCATTGCCTCGGATATCGGCGGTTTCTGATTTAGGGTTTAGCAGAGATATAGGACACTGATTGAATTCGGAGATTTTAAAGGACTAAATTGAGTGAAATTGAAAGTTCGGAGTGCAAAAAAGGACATATTTTTAGCACGAGGCGGTTTAAAGAAAATAAGAAGAAGAAAAAATAGGTTTGGTTTTTATATTTTAAAAAGTTAAGTAAATGATGAGAAACACGGAAACAAGAGAGTGACTCTGTGAGCGTCTTCCGTTTTCTCTCAATCCCCAACCCCAAAATTCCAACCTCAAAACGCGAAGAAAAGTTGCGTTCTTTGCGCGCAATTTGCGGCCGCCGATCATATTCTCCGGCCACTTCAGAGAAGGAAGAGCTGGGTGTATAGGAGGAGCTAGGGTTTTTTTGTTTTCCTTAATTTTCTGGGTGATTTGGGGAATCAATGGCGTGCGTGTATATACCGGTGCAGAATTCGGAGGAGGAGGTGATGGTGGTTCTGGATCAGCTGCCTAAGGAAGCTACCGATATCATCGACATCCTCAAGGCCGAGCAAGCATCTCTCGATCTCTGGCTCATTATCGCGGTTCGTAATTTTCAGTGTAAATTGATTATTTATTTGAATTCATGGTGTGATTGTTTGAGCTTCTGAGCAATTGGGTTTCGATTTTTTTCCAGTGCACGAAGTTTCGATATGTTGGTGTATTAATTTTGAATTGGTAATGCTGCAGAGAGAGTATTTCAAACAAGGAAAGCTTGACCAGTTCCGCCAGATTTTGGAGGAAGGCTCCGGTGCTGGTAATCATTGTTTTCCCACTCGTTCCATATCCGAAAAGTTTATTACTTTTTAGTTCTGTTTATTGTACTTGTTATAGGTGATTAATGTGGAATAATGTTGGTGGTTATTATGTTCTTTGGTGCAGAAATTGATGAATATTATTCTGATGTTCGTTATGAAAGGATTGCCATCTTGAATGCTTTAGGGGCCTACTACACCTACCTTGGAAAAATTGAGACAAAACAGAGAGAAAAGGAGGAGCATTTTATTTTAGCAACACAATTCTACAACAAAGCGTCGAGAATCGACATTCACGAGGCTTCTACGTGGGTTGGGAAAGGTGTGGATACCACAGAGCCTCTTTACCTTGTTATATATCTGAGTAAATATTTGATTGCAACCTACATCAAATTTCTGATTGTTCGTAATGAGAAATAGGTCGCCCAAAGACATTGTCTTTTCGCTGGATTTTGCGTTTAGGATGTGTTTAGACAAGCTTAATAGTTGATCCATAGTTTGTCATCCTAGAACTGCTTGGTATGGCATCTTAGACTTTGTAATAACTGGCCCTGTTTGATTTGGCATCCTAGAAATTTTCTGCTTAGTTGTACTGCTATCTGTCTTGCATTCTCAATGATTGCCACAAGAATATCTATGTTGGCAAGATAATATAGCGGCAACTTTTTCTGTTCGAAGCTGAGCCATGTTTATATCATGTATTCGAAGATGCTTCAATTTTTGTTACCTGTCTTACAGGTCAGCTTTTACTGGCTAAAGGTGAAGTAGATCAGGCATTTTCTGCATTCAAGATTGTATTAGATGGAGACCGAGATAATGTTCCTGCCCTTTTGGGTCAGGTATATTCATTTAATTTCTCTGCCTAACGATGCAATTATGCCTGCCCTTTTCAACGATTACATGCATGAAGATGTGATGAAAATTTCAGTAGAAAAGGAGTATAGAAGATATTCTTAGCTTTTTACATTGCTCTTCCCTGTCTAGGCTTTATCTGTACATCAAATCTTCAACACTCTCTTTTACTTACAATAATTTTTTTTAATAGTCTTTTGATTATGGGAGCAATAATTTTTATGGGTGTCCACCATGCGATGTACCTGGCTATCCAGGAATCCATGATCTATGAGCATGATGCTCTGGCTAGCAAAAATATTTTGAGATAGGAAAATTGGCAAAGGTACACAGGAGTGGATATTTAAACGGCAGATATCAGCTAGGGAAATAAAATATACATTGAGACTCAAGGGGGTACTCATTTGAAATATGACAGACCTGGTTGCCCCAGTGAGAACAAGAGAGACCAAATTGGGACTTGCTTGATTAGTGTAGAAACACTTCATTTTTTTGTGATTTGTAAACAATTTGCCCCTCATATCTGCAGGCATGCGTTGAATTCAATCGTGGGCACTATTCAGATTCATTGGAGCTCTACAAGGTTTGTATTTTCATCCCACTTTTTGCTAATGGAAAGAACACAAGAAAGCATATGTTCTCAACCTCTAGAATTTGTTATTTGTATTTGAATTGGTTGCGATTATGGCTCTTACCTAGCAGAAATTGGGTATTTTTTGTGAAGATACGGTTATAAACACTAATTACTGGTCTAATTTGTAATTTGTGAATTTGATAAAGAGGGCCCTGCAAGTACATCCTGATTGTCCTGCTGCTGTAAGGCTTGGCATAGGTCTCTGTCGTTACAAAATGGGTCAATTTGATAAAGCTCGGCAGGCCTTTGAACGGGTTCTACAGGCAAGTGATATCAGCCGATTAATGATGCATTAAAAGCAGGTGAAGGTGCTATTTGCATGCAATGGTTTTTACCAAAATGAATTTATAATTGCAGTTAGATCCAGAAAATGTTGAGGCTCTTGTTGCACTTGCAATTCTGGATTTGCATGCAAATACAGGTACGACTTTGCAAGTCAGCATTTTTATAGTATTCTTAACTCGTTACTGTTTGTTTACTTTGATTGTTATCATGGGCATGCTTCTCTGTTTCAACGAGCTGTCTAACATTCAGGCTATATTATACTTGATAGCTGCTGGAATAAGGAGAGGAATGGAAAAAATGCAGAGAGCTTTTGAGATTTACCCTTATTGTGCAATGGCCTTGAACTATTTGGCAAACCATTTTTTCTACACTGGTCAGCACTTTCTGGTTGAGCAGTTAACGGAAACTGCACTGGCTGTGACCAACCATGGACCGACAAAGTCACATTCGTACTACAACTTGGCGCGATCTTACCATAGCAAGGTTAGGAAAGAGTTATGCCTTTCCTTTTTAAACGAAAAGGTCTTTTTTTTAAACGAAAAGGTCTTTCTGTTTCTTGGTATTATTATGTTGATGGGGTTCTTTACATTTTCTATTTTGTGTCAGTTAAACATTTTGAGGCAGAAAAAAGTTTTTGCTATACAATGTCAATGCTTTTTTGGCAGCTTCTCTGTGTGTCTCTGTAGATGTGGTTGATTGTCCATTGATTAATTTAGGCCACATTTAATTCTACATGCTACTCTGCCTTCAAATGTGGTGTCTAGCTAAACAAATTTCTAAGGTGGCCCTATGATGAAATTGTCAGTAATTTTCGTTACTTGCTGCTGGAAATGAACACTTTCAAACAAGTGAAAATAAATTATTAGAAAGTCTTGTGGTCTCATCTGATTTAATGCAATCAAGGCCATTAATTTTGGCCATGTACTTAGGATTTTAAATGTTACAAATGTTTGTTGTTGCTGGATTGCAGGGTGACTATGATAAGGCTGGAGTGTACTACATGGCATCTGTTAAGGAAATCAGTAAACCCCATGAGTTCGTATTTCCTTATTATGGTCAGTAACCATCAACCATTAACAATCTTCTGTGCTTATAATTTTTCTGGAGAGTGATGTGTTGGCATAGTATTAGTAATGATTATGATGTATTTAACGTATCTTCTGCAAGACTTCAACATAATTTCTCTCTTTTTTTTGGCGGTCCACATCCTTTGTTGTCATTGTTTGCATTGGCATGCATTATTTCAACCTGGCCCATGTCATTGTCAACATATCCCAAAATCTGATTGTTGAAGCATGATTAATGTTTGTGTAATGCTGTTCGCTTTCACTTAGTTCTTTCATATATTTGGGCTCTTTGTGACAGGTTTGGGACAAGTACAACTGAAGATGGGAGATCTTAGAAGTGCACTGTCGAACTTTGAAAAGGTTTTGGAGGTTTATCCTGATAATAGCGACACATTGAAAGTGAGTTAATACCTGAAATGAAATATGTAAAATGATCCATTTGTTTTTATTTTTTGTACTTTTACCAATTTCCCCTTCTTGTAGGTCCTTGGGCACATATATGTTCAGCTTGGGCAGACTGAGAAGGCCTTGGAATTTATGAGGAAGGCCACAAAAGTGGACCCAAATGATTCCCAGGTAACCAATCCTCTCTATTAGTCTCTGATGTGTTCTGACCTTGTGGATTGTTTTCATTAGTAAGAATTGGTGTGTGTGAATCTGCTAACATAACAACTAATCCACAGTTCACTTTTCTGATACTTTCTTTTCTGTTTATTGTTGTGTTCCACTCTTACAGAAGTGTGTTTCCGTTTACTAAATAGGGTTGCATGCCAATTGGTTAGGGGTTTTCCTTGTATACACTGCTTACATCATTGCTTTAGTCTTTGTTGTTCTTCACACAGCAAGACTAAAGACAGTACATGATCAGTATAATGCTCTCTGGAACCCTTGTGTAAAGTGTGTCCTCATGCTGTTCTGTGGTCCTTCATCCTGTGCCCATACAAAAACAGGATAACCAAGATGTTAATAGTTGATATTTTATGTTTGTGACTTGAGTTGTTGTCTGGTGATTGTGAAGATGGCTTGAACTTTTACTATGTATGGCAAGCCATATCCTACCTTGAACTTATATTTCCACTATGTATGGCAATGCAGGCATTTCTTGACCTGGGGGAACTGTTGATTTCATCTGATGCTGGAGCTGCTCTGGATTGCCTAAAAACTGTATGTTAATTTGTCCTATATAGCAAAAAATTTCATCCTTATATTGAATAGAGCTCTTTAGTCCTTGGTTTCTGGAATCTAGTAATTTCCTTTAAAAAATAATAAGGCTGTGAATTATTACAGGCACATAATCTTTTGAAAAAGGAAGGTCAAGAAGTACCAATTGAAGTTCTTAACAATCTTGGGGTTCTCCATTTTGAGAGGGGAGAATTTGAGGTTTGTGCGCTCCAAGGATATGTTTGATGCAATTAAAATTATGTAGTATGGCAGAGACTATATATGAGCATCCAAATTTTGCATTTTCATAAAATGTTGTACATGTATGAAAGTTGTTTTTGTAAAGAAAACTAGCTTGATAACTATGCATGTTTTTCTATCTGTCAGCTTGCTCAACAAACTTTCAGGGAGGCACTAGGTGATGGAATATGGTTGGCCTTCATAGATGGTAAAGAAAACCCCCCATCTATTGATGCGAATGCGACTATTTCACAGTACAAGGACATGGGTATATTTCATCATCTTGAGAAAGAAGGTCACTTAGTTGAATTACCTTGGGATAAAGTCACAGCACTATTTAACCTGGCCAGATTACTCGAGCAGTTACATATCACTGAAACTGCAAGCATACTGTACCGTCTCATTTTGTTTAAGGTACGTTTTTTTTCTATTTGTGCACCTGCATGAATGTGCTTTTTTCCTTATGTGTAATACCACATGGTGGCGAGAACGTCCTGAATAAAAGAAAGAAAAAAAACATCTACACTGACGAAGCTGATCTTTTGATGTATCATGGTTCAAATTTTTTTGGGTTGGTTATAAACTTTTTCTTCTTTTGCAGTATCCAGACTATGTAGATGCTTATCTGAGACTCGCTGCCCTGGCCAAAGCTCGAAATAACTTTCAACTAAGCATTGAACTGGTTGTTATTATACCTATAACTCTCTTTTTCCAAAAACTCTTTCTATCTCTCTATGCATTTTATTCAAACTATAACGAGCTCCTTTCTATAGGTTAATGATGCTCTGAAGGTGAATAACAAGTGCCCAAATGCATTATTAATGCTTGGTGACTTGGAATTGAAAAATGATGACTGGGTTAAGGCAAAAGAAACGTTGCGGGCTGCTAGTGAAGCAACTGAAGGGAAGGATTCCTATGCCACCCTATCTCTGGTGTGTTTATTATTATTTTTACAATTTTATCTGCTTTTCAATGGGAAACACATTTGGAACTGTAGTTGACTTTAATACTATTTACATCTCATACACTTTTTTGAAACTCTTAAGGGCAACTGGAACTACTTTGCGGCAATTCGCAATGAGAAGAGAAATCCCAAGTTGGAAGCCACACATCTGGAAAAATCCAAAGAACTCTACACTAAAGTATAACTTTTTTCTTCTCTCTTTTTAGTTCATGTAGCATGTTTTCAGTCAAAAAACCAGATGGTTATTTTTGTACTGATTTTTACATTCTTATAGGTCCTATCTCAACATTCTGCTAATTTATATGCTGCCAATGGTGCCGGAGTGGTCTTTGCAGAGAAAGGTCACTTTGATGTTTCAAAAGACATTTTTACGCAGGTAAGTTGGACAATTGGTTTATTGCAAGCTGTATACTACCCCATGTATAGTGCATGAGTGGTTTCCTGTCTGCATTTGTTTAGGTTCAAGAAGCTGCAAGTGGAAACATTTTTGTTCAGATGCCAGACGTGTGGATAAATTTGGCACATGTTTATTTTGCTCAAGGCAATTTTGCATTGGCTGTGAAAATGGTGAGTTCTCGCTTCTCTATACTATGCATCTTCCTTTTCCGTGGACAGATTCTTTTGATGAATGCATACATGTGCTGATGACTTATGATGTATTGCAGTATCAAAACTGCTTGAGGAAGTTCTTTAATAACACGGACTCTCAGATTCTACTCTATTTGGCTCGTACCCATTATGAAGCTGAGCAGTGGCAAGACTGCAAAAAGAGTTTACTGAGAGCCATTCATTTGGCACCTTCAAATTACACGCTAAGGTTTGACGCAGGCGTTGTAATGCAAAAGTTCTCAGCTTCAACGTTACAAAAGCCAAAGAAATCTGTTGATGAGGTTTGATGAAAACCTTCTCAAGTATTTCTTTCCTTCATTTGTTTGCATACCATTTCATCAAAATTTGTATCAATATTTCAGGTGCGATCAACTGTTTCAGAGCTAGAAAATGCTGTTCGTTTATTTAGACAGTTGTCTGCTGCTTCCAGCCTTCACATCCATGGATTTGATGAGAAAAAAATTGATACCCATGTTGAGTATTGTAGTCACTTGCTTGATGCTGCGAGAGTTCACTTCAAAGCAGCTGAGCATGAGGAGCAGAAGATCAAGCACAAACAAGAAGTTGCTCGTCAATTGGCATTGGCTGAGGAGGCCCGTCGTAAGGCTGAAGAACAGAGGAAATTCCAGGTTTGGCATTCGAAAGTTGCTTCATTCTGTGTACCTCTTTGGTTAAAAATGTATACATTTGTATGAGTTTACATCATAGTCATATATTCACTCATGCTTTCGTGTAACAGTTGGAGAGGAGAATGCAAGAGGATGAACTAAAGCGAGTGAGACAACAGGAGGAACAATTTGAACGCATAAAGGTAAAGATTGATAACTGCAGTGCCTAAACTGATTCTTCCTTTTTGGTATCCATTAATGTTAGAGCCTGTCTACGTCTTCTCAATGTACAGTAAATTGTAATTCTATTAACAGTAACTCAGAGCCGCTCTACATCTTACTCGATGTACAATAAATGGTAATTCTACTAACAGTAACAAACTCTTTTACAATGGCAACTGTTTCATTACAAGACCCAACTGTTTATAGTAACAGTCACAAACTTAGCTAGTAAGCAGACTAACAACAATTAGCTACAATTCTAACTACTCAAAGAGACACCTGTCACGATACTACGATGCCACTTAGCATCATATCAATTAATTGGAGTACTCCTGGTTCCCCAAACTTTAAGAATTTCAATATGCTAATTCTCTGAACTTTTTGCATCTTCAGGAGCAATGGAAGAGCAGTACGCCTGGTTCTAAGCGAAGGGAAAGGTCAGAAATGGATGATGAGGAGGGCGGGCATAGTGAAAAGAGACGGAGAAAGGGTGGAAAGAGGAGAAAGAAGGACAAGCACTCAAGATCACGCTATGAAACGGAGGGAGCAGAAGCTGAGATGATGGATGATCAGGAAGAACCGGAATATGAAGATGCCAACATGAATTACAGGGAGCCCATGGGTCAGATGAATGAGCAGGATGAAGAAGAGAATGTTCAAGATCCTCTTGCAGCAGCTGGGCTTGAAGATTCTGACGCTGAAGAGGAGGTAGTAAATTCTCTCTATAAATCCAAGGATACTAACATATCTTGTCACCACATGACATGGACTGAAAATATTTAGACTAGATGTCGTGGTGCCTCGTCATCAATGAACTTTTAATGGAATATTTATTGAAATTTACCTGCCCAGTAAAAAATTCCTTGCTGCTGACCATAACATATTCACCTTCATGTTCTAGGCTGCACTATCCACGGCTCGACGAAGGCGGGCATTTTCAGAATCTGATGATGATGAGCAACCGGAGCACCAACCTGAGTCCAGCCCTGTAAGAGAAAATTCTGCCGAGCTACAGAGTGACGGGGAGGGAAGAGAAGGTGGCGGTGATAAACTGGATGGAGACGCTGTTCTTGACGATGAGGATTAAGATCCATTCATTATCTTGAGCTCTACAGGATCAGCTGTAAATATGTCTTACAATTTTGAACAAATAATTATCTTTAATTTCTTTTTGTGATCCCCATTAGTTTTGACAATTCTGTGCGTTAGTATTTTATACTCCAGAAAAAATTCTAATAGAAGCTTCACTTCTTCATTCGTCGTGCTTGGCTCCCCAACACCTTCATTTCGTATCCGTTGCTGTGGATGTCGATTCCTAGTGTTTTATTCTGTAAGTTGAAAAATGGGGCGGGGAGAATATATATGCACCCTGAATGGCGTAACATCATCTCATTGTCGGTGCTTTGATTTTCTGTAAGTCATCCTGTTGGCGAATGTCAATCGTTGATAGAGACGCATGGCGGTTCAGCAGGACTGAACCGCCATGCATTTGAGATGGGTTGATTTCTCCTTCTGTTGAAACGACAGTGCATTTTTTGTTCTTTTTCGAAACTGTGAGGTACTTAATGGACAAAATGAAACCCACTCAGATTCTGTGATATGTGACGATTGAGACATGAGAGTGCACATGCACATCTATCTGATAAGCACTTCTCTGAAAGTGCTGTAATCTGAAAGCACTTCCATCTGAAAAGCAATTATATCTCCAACCACAGACCCACTCACTCAACACAGGCTTCTGTACCATGCCTCGTTTCTATGACTAGACAATTTTCATGCCCACGCATTCCTTTTTCTGCTTCTGCAGATTTAACTTTTTACAACTCAGTAACTTCAAATCCAAGAGAACATTAGAATACTTAAGGGTCTTTTCCCACTTTTTATACTTGTTCCCCACTATTTCTTTTTCGTGCCCAATGATTTTCACGATCCTTTTTTATTTTTATTTTGTAAATTATTTGTTTAGGAATGCAGACGGCCCAAATTGCTACATCTTTGTTCAGAGTGAAGATGATTTTTTGCACGTGCCAAATTTTGTGGATTCATTAATTAGACTTAATTGTAAATTAAGATTTAAATGCTTGGGATCCAACATAAATATTCTATTTAATACCTGAGGAAATGGCAGCTAGCTCTGTTTTTTCTTATTTATTTATTTTTTTTAAACTGAATTTTGTAACCAAAATATTGTATCTCTGTAAATCTAGCGTCTGTCATATTTTATGGGGTTTTTTTAACTTTAATCCTTAAAGAAGATTAAAATTTAAAATAAACCTTGTGTTAGATTACATATTGATTATAATCCCTTGATGTGTTCTTAATTCAAAATAATTAATGTGTATTTTATTTAATGTCTTCCATTAAATACGTAAATTTAATAACATACAAATTTTTAATTTATTTTTTGACCAAAAAAGAGTTTTGTAATTTATTATTTATTTAACATTCTTCAAACTTGAAAGACTCAATTAATGTATCTAATGTTAGTACGAAAATGTGTATACCTATATGTACTATATTGAACTAATGTATTTAAATGTTAGTACCAAAATGTACGTACCGAAATATATGCACCGAAATGTATTATATTAAATTAATATACCTAAATGTGTGTACCGAAATATATGCACCTAAATGTGTGTACCGAAATATATGCACCGAAATGTATTATATTGAATTAATGTACCTAAATGTTTGTATCGAAATGTATGTACCGAAATGTTTGTACTTAAATATATTCACCGAAATGTATTATAATGAATTTAATGTACCTAAATGAAGAAGATAAAGTACATCAAAATATATTGTAGTTTACAACAATATATACTACGATAAATGAAATGAAAATAAAAATTATAATGAAATAAAAGTAATACAGTAAAAATTAAGAAGAAAAAGAGAAATAATTAAAATATTAAAATATAATTAATAAATAAGGTTATTAATATACCAAGGAACTAAAATTAGATTTTGATTTTACTCATAGTTTTAATCTAAAAATCATATTTACGAAAGATTAAAATGAAGTTTTCTACATATTTTATACTTTTTAAATATAAAATGTATTACCAGTGCACGTGCATCCCTTTCTTTTCCTTTTCCACTTACTTTGTCGTTTTTTTTTTTTTCCTGGTTTCTTTTACCCATAAATATCTGAGTAGATATGTATGGAAATACAAAAGGTTAAAAAAAGAGCAAGAGGACTGCAAAACAGAGCTAACTTGAATGTAAAGTATCGTTTTCTTAGATCTGCAAATCTCAGTGTTGCGCGTGGAAGTGTAAACTCAATGCACAATGCACATATCAAACTGTAATTTGTTTGTAACAAGTAATCGCGAAGCCAAGTGTTTTTCAGACCCTCGCAAGAAATGAGAACTTGTGAATAAGCACTCGAATCATGTTATTAGTAGGTCAGCTCTCCACAAAAGCATGGAACGTTGTGTATTTTAATCATGTTGATCACACCAAGTGCGAGAGTGTTCTAGTCAGACAATTCTACTAAAGTTTCCCGATGAAAGAGGAGGCACATCCATGGTCGAAGAAAATGTACTAGCTCTCAAGAAAGAAGAAAAGTTTTGTGTAGATGCACCTAAACCGCGTCATTTGTAAGGCAACTCGTATCATAGCATAAGACCCCATGTATCTTGACTCCATCTCCACGTTGATCGCCCTATTGTGAAAACTTCCCTGATTACACAGTCCACTCGAAGTTCTGCCACAAGAAAAGAGGGCAAAGCCATTGTGATGGAGTCAAATTCTCTCCCATGTTCTCTCTCTCCCCTCACGTGCCCTACTTTCACTTTTAGCTGTCCAAAAACATTTCCAAAAGGTGCTAAAAACGAAAGTAGGGCACACAGGAGGGGAGAGACCGAGAGAGAGCATGCGAGACGACTCTATTGTGATGAGGAGTCATTTTCCAAGCATAGTGGCTGGTGGATATATTTATAAGGGTGATGAATGCTTGTAGTCCTTGGTTTAAAGATTTACAAGGAAAGATTGGAGTTCACTCTTTTGCCAACATAACCTGGGTGGGGAAGCTCAGATTCATCACTGACAAAGTATTTTTTTTAGCCAAAATCCTGGGTCCATTTGGGTCCCCTCCTCAATTATGTCTTCAAACAACACAAAACATAAAAAAAAAAATTGTACCCAAAAAACAAATAAACCAGATTTTTGGCAGACCCATTTAAAACACAAGTTTGCCGGAGAGAAACTTAGGATCCTTCATTTAAAACACAATTATCTGATTCAACCACATTCAGACATAATTAAATAAAATATATAAAATAAAATAAAATAGTGACACAAGTACATTTTTGGCCTTTGGTTCAGAAAACCAGTACTGGAAAACTCAGTCAGTCATCTGCGAAAAAACAAATGGAAATAATTAGACAAAGATCTCAACTGGGTCTGAATAATCATGAACAATGTATTGGCTAATTAACCGACGTGAGGGTAGCCACATTAGCTAAAACAGATGCACCGAGTTTGAATTTTCTTGCGGAGTTTAAGTTAATTGAAGGGATTAGAGTAAATATTGCTTATATTATAAACAAATTCAAAAGTAAATGCAGTTGGAAGTCGGCTTACTATTATGATGTCTTGAGGTGAAGATGGGGAAGTCATGAGCAGAAGTAGGGATGGAGATTGAGAGCCTGGTGGTGGAAACCGATCCGCTGTTCGATGATTTATCATCCAAATCGAGCCATGAATCTTTATCTTTAGGGGGCCATTCGTCGAAGAATCGATGAATGGTCTTCTGGGATCCTTCGTTGCTGTCCAAAGCATAGTAATGCTGCTGCTGCTGCTGCTGATGATCTTGCTTTTGATGTTTGATGCTCTGAAGCTGCTGATCACTTTGAAAAGCAGAGCAGCTTCTCTGTTTTGAAGACGAAGAAGTACTAATTGTTAGCGGTGTGAACTGCCAGGAATCGTCCATGGATGAAGAGCCAGAGAAGCCTCTCACTGTGCCTGAAGGCTCTGAGAAGAATGCATGCTCATCCACCTCCTCCTTCATCCCATAAGCATACCTGTTTCTTCTCGATCCGTAACAAAAAATACAAAATCACAACTACCATCAGTAAGTTTTTCTTGACAACTACTCTAATTT
Source organism: Pyrus x bretschneideri (assembly GCF_019419815.1). NCBI lineage: Eukaryota > Viridiplantae > Streptophyta > Magnoliopsida > Rosales > Rosaceae > Pyrus > Pyrus x bretschneideri. The sequence goes on along the minus strand of NW_025999820.1, from coordinate 10,577,104 downwards.
ACAAAGAGGGCAAACAAGCTCAAGGGTCAAGACCGAACACATTGCTGTGACCAACCAATGTAAACCCAAGAACCGGCATAAACTCGAGGATGGCCACATTGCTCTGGTCAACTGGCCTAAACCCACGAGAAATAAATAAGGACGTACACACTGACATGACCAACCGGCCTAAAGGGCGGGCAGACAGTGAGGACAAACACACCGCCCTTACCAACTGGCCTAAAATGCTTAAAACAGATACAGAAAAACAAGTACCATAATTTTGTTTTTGGGACAAACCTGTAATCTGAGCTGGGTTGGGGATAAGAACCAGAGTCCAAAAACAAGGAAGTAGTGCTTCTCTCTTGATGTGGGAATCCGATTCCAGTAGGCCTTGGGGAAGTTGGGTTATGATGATAGAAGAAAGGGAAAGCGTGGGAATCAGAGGAGGAGAGAGAAGGAAGTGATGATGAAAGGGAATGAAAAGCTGCAGGACTTGGAGAAGCAGAAGAAGTGTTGATCCTAGTGGTAATTGTTGAAGTGTTTGATGAGTTTGTTGTTGAAATTTGTGATGTTTTGAGAACTTCCACAGGCTTTCTTGAACGGTTTTTCCCTCTGTGCATGTGCCTCTCGCAGTACTTCGAATCCGGAAACGCCTCTTTTGAGCACCTCCATTTTTTCCCATCTGTTCTTCTGCACCTTCCTGGCTCTGGGTCTATTTTTCTCCCTAATCCCATCTGGAAACAGTTCCATCCAACTGCAAGAAAAACCCAAAAATATTATCCACTCAAAATTTCACAAAATTTCGGAGTTCCATTTTGTTCACAAACCCCGGAAATATTATCCAATCAAAACTTCAAAGTTCGATTTTTCTTACAAAACCCAGAAATATTATGCACTCAAAACATCGAAGTTCCATTTCTTTTACAAAACCCAGAAATAATATGCAGTCAAAAGTATAAAGTTCCCTTCATTTTAGAGAGAGAGAGAGGGGCTTACTTTGAGGAGGGTGGTGAGAGAAGAGCTTTGGAGGGAGAGGGGAGTCCAAGTTGTAGGTGCTTCTTTTGAGGGAGAAGAGGAGATCAGGAGGGATGGAGATTCCAGAAACCATGTACTTGTAGATAAGAGCTTGGTGCTCAAGCTCTTGCCACTGAGATGGAGTGAAAGGAAACCTGCTGTTTCTTCCAGTGCTATTCATATTTTTTTAATTATTTCCCAAATCAGAAGGAACTTGGTTTTTCAAAGAAACCAAAGACGAAGAGAGAAAGAAAAGATGAAACCAGAGACTGGTTTGTTTCAGATTTTAGAGTGCAGAAACAAAGGAGAGAAGGTTAGAGAGAGAGAGAGAGAGAAAGTAGAGTAGGTAATAGGTATATTTATTTTCAGGGACCATAGAGCTGCAGAATTTTCTGTACATGGATAAAACTAATGGTTCTGATTACAGTGCTGCTGCTGCCTCTGCTGCATGCCATTGCCATTGCCACTTGCCACCTCTCTCTCTCTCTAAACTCTCTATCTAACTCTGCAAATATTATGACTGCACCTCTGTTGCTTCTGACTCTTCAGCTAAGCTGCTGCCTCTGTGTCAGATCTTGTCTCTGACAACTCTACAGAAATCCATAAAACCAAGTGAATATATAAACAAATCAATTGTGGAGACTTTAAATAAATAAAAAGGAGGTGAAAAATTCATTATCATTAGTAGAGATGTTGTTTTTCACAACTTATTTTCCCTTTTTACACCTCTGGTTATTTTTGTTTCTCTGAGTGTTTTTACTTATTCAGTTCAAAGGCAAAAATTAGTAAGTAGTGTGCGATGGAGAAAATAAGTGAAGGGGAAATAATGTTTCTTATTTATAAATATATTGATTGATTTGTTGAGAAACGAATCAATTCTTATTACAAAAGATATTTTATGTTAATTTATATTAAGGAGAGGTAAGAAGATTTGAATTCAAAACACAGCAAGTTGAAAAGAAAATACCATAAATACAAAGATAATCAACCATTCCGCGTAGAAACGAACTTCGTTTATGTATATTACAATTTACACATACCAAAAATAATTCATTAGGAATACAAAAAAAAAATATCAACACACATCAAACTGTGATTTGCAAAAACGCAAGAATGCGTACTGTACAAGAAGTCAAGTACTTTCCTTTATATTATTATGTCTAGAGAGAGAGATATTATAGAGTTGGTGTGTGTGTCTGGGTAGGTCTGAGAAGTGATTGTACGGTGTTGGGGCTTTTACTGCAGCTACTATCTCTTTTACTGTTCTTTTCTTTTCTGTTCCTTTACCTCAGAAGGGTCAGAGAGACCCACTTACAATCTGGCCTTTTTCTCTTTCGGAAATTTAGAAAAACCTCACTGATTCAGCTTTCAGAGCAGCAGGACCGCTTTTGGCTTCTGCTTTCTCTGACCAAACACACCAGCAACTCACCCTCACTTTACTTTCTACCCCCTCCCTCTTTCTTTCACTTTTTCTTTTTCTTGAACTTTATTGTGATATTTTTATAGTTTCATCGCTTTTACTTTGCTTCCAATGTTCAGATTTTACTACTGTTCGTTGGCTTGTCTTGTTCTTCATACAACCTTTTTCTGCCTAAGCGTGCAGACCATAATCCTTGATTTGATCTTTATGACCAGAGCGGTTTCGGCGCTCTTCTTTAATCAAATTAAACTGGTCTTAATAGTACTTAGTTATAAATCTAATAAGTTAATTTGTCATCTCTAGCACGTGAAGCGGTTTTAACCCTTTTCTTGTAGCCATATGCACTTAAGTTGATTATTTTTCAATATCTGTAGCACCTAAAGTGCACCATGCTAAAGAGAGAGCGCTAACATCATTAATTTTGCAAAATGATTTTCACATTCCTTTATTCATTTGCACATTGCCTTTGTTTTTTATTTTAGTTTATTCTCGTTTAATTTATTTAATTCAAAGCTGAAAATAAATAGATATATAAATGAGAGAAGAAAATGATGTTCGGGAATCACTTTCCTTAATATATGGTTAAGTATCATTATTACTAATTCAAAAGAAAAGTTTTGTTGTTGTTTTGTGGTTTCTCATTGGATTAATTTCTTACGGAAATAACTACAATTATTTTTTTAAACAATAAAATATAAGAAACTCTTTACTTGAAATTTTTTTTTTTTTCTGTCTGAAATATCAACTTTTCAATAAATGGGGTAGCAGGAGGACATTGTATACAGGCTAAGTATGAACGTATGTATATTATTTTATTTTAGCAAGAAAATATGAAATGAAACTCATTTTTCTAAAAAATAAATCTGAACTCTGAATTGGTCTCTCCATAAAAGGTACTGTCCAGCCCAAGGAGTGTTTTTTAGTGTGCCGTAATACGGTCCAGCAAATCAAATATCGTTGTAAGTGGTTGAAATTTATTCTTTCAAGTATCAACTACTTGTATTGTAACATTTGGTGTGTTGGGCTGTATTTCCGGCACAAAGCAAAATATCTCCAACCCAAAGTAACTGTTGAGCATGCAAGTTACTAGATGATGAATTTTCAACAGTAGACGACGGTTCTCTGATTTAGATAACATCACCCACAGACCCAAAGTTTGTAAACAAATTAGTGAAAGTCTTTCATTTTTTGTTCTTAAGTTATCTGTTACAGTTTTACTTGGGGTTTCAAAACCATATATTGAGTTTTGAAACAAGAGGAAATGATTTTCAAACTCCCATTTTTTACCTTTCATACTTCTCCTTAGCTTTCCCTCAAATTTATTCGACCTAAGGCCATCTCCAGTTACGAAGGCCTAAACGTAGCTTTTGTATATGTTTTGACTTCTTAAAAATTGTTATTTTATAGAATATTTGTAGGAATAAATTTTTTAATCTCGAACTTTGCACTGCTAAATCTTTCCATATTGGCTTTTGCCCCTTGGCTGGAGACATGTTAAACATAAATTCGGCAAAATGTGGTATATAGCTCTTGAATGAAGATGGCCTAACAGCTAAAACAGAGGAGTGCAGAAAGGAAAAAAACATAGGCGGAAATCATCTCTTGAAACAAATCTTGTTTCAAAAATGGTAGTTATCAAGTGAGCGTGCTACAGAAGATGGACTTACCTACTCTTGAGAATTTCATGTCGCGATATCGTAAGTCAACCACGTATTGTTATAAGTATATATATTTCACATGATAGTGAATTAACATTTTCAGATAACGCCACACTGACAACCCTAGTATTAAGTCCCCAAGCTTGGGGTTAAAAGTTAAGAGTTTAAAAAAAAAAAAAAAAAAAAAAAAGCCAACGTATTAAAGAGAGGTTGCTATAGTTTGGTTTCATTCAATTCTCATGGAACCATTTTTGTGTTGTACGATTGGAAGTAGCATAATGTAGTACTATGCACTGTCTGACACTGTTGCTACCTCACATGGCAGAAGTAGGATTATCTCCTCTCTTTTTTTTCCTCCCCTTCCCTCCTCTCCTATCTGAATAGTCACGATTAAGTCACGTCAACATCTTATATTAATTTTTTATAAAAAAAGAGAAACAAAATAGAGAATATGAGAGGAGGGAATGGAATGGGATGGAAATAGGAAGGGAGAGAATCCTTGTCCCACGTGGCAGGCCAAACACATGCATTTTTTCTGTACAAAGATCCCACTTGAGCCAAGACATCCCTTCAAATGTCCCTATGCACTGGTGGGCAGACCACAATTATACTGCATTCAGAAGTTAGTGAGCAAAGTACTTTTGCTCGTAATTGCATCTGCTAAAAATTATTTCAATTTAAATTACAACAAAACAAAATATTACAAATTCCAATATACTTACGTAGAAAGTATTTATGTTCGTAAGCGCTTCTGCTAGAATTCCTTTCATAGAAGCACAACAAAATTTACTAAGTTCAAATGCTTTTGGATTATCCAAAAGCACTGTCAGCCATTCCAAAATCTCGAAGTGCAGGGCCAAACATGGTGTAGTTAGGCATACTAATTGACATATACCCAAACATGGTGTCTTTTGGCAGATGAATCGACCAGAATGACAGCATCAAATAAGGCTCTCAGCAATCACTTACTAAACTCGAACGGTGAAACAGGACCATGTCTTACTTATCAAATAAATAAACCAATGGAAAATCTCACTACTGGTGGCAGTAAATAAATAAACAAAATTAGTATTTACAATTAAAGCGGGATATACTAGAATTCTTTTGAGGACTCTCATATGTTAAAAAATACAGATTCATCATGATACAATATGCAGCAAAGCGGGCAATTTTTCATTCGGAGATGCGAAGCATGATCTCAAGAAACAAAGATTGAATTCATGAATGATGGAACTTATGATGTTGCATTACTGAACTTGCGTTCAGGTTTACAACACGAAAATATAACACAAGGCCTGACCTCGCATGGCAGCGGCTATTCCTTCTGGAAGAAGGAGAGAACGAGATCTGTATGTACAGAAAACATTTGTGTGTCCACAAAAAGCTGCATAGCATTTAGGGAGGAAAATGATACATCAGTGTGCTTTCAGCTTTATACAATACAACTCAAAGCGCACCCAGAGTAAGCATTGAAGCAAGATTACAAGTCACTTTCAGAAATAAAGCAAAAAGTTGGTTAATATTTATCTTGCATAAATTGATTACAACATACAAACACAGAATACCGAAACGAACATTATCCATTCTTGACCGAAGTCACGCCTCTTTCAGAGCATAGATTTATGTTTTCTTTGACAATTTTATTACTCACATGGACAAAAGAAAATTATCTCAAGGAACGCACCTTCATAAATGGTCGATCACGACTAGGAAATGAGTCGATGAAACTCTCCTTCAGAAGTAATGATACCTAATTGGAGGGAAATCAGTGTCAGATCTGTAGCATTATGAACGTGCATCCACTTATGAATGTTCACTAGATCCACAGGCAAGGAATTTTCACATTCAAACAAAATTGACAAATTTTTTTTTGGTAAACACAAAATTGACGATTAATCTGCACTATTATCATAAAAACTGAAGAGCCAAATGAATGGATTTAATGATGCCTTACGCTGACATTCCACATCTGAGACACAACTTAGTCCATGCATATATATATATATAAAAAAAAAAAAAAAAATTTCGGGAAGATTATCTTTTAAAGTACTGATCATTACAAAAGAAGGTGAAAGAAACATAATAATCCATTAAGGCACTTGAGTCCCTTAAAAGCTCACTGTTGGACAACATACTGACCTTATCATCATTGGACTGTACGTTCGTAATTGTATGTGAACGGAGGTTAGAGCAAAGAGAATCCAAGTAAGTTCTTAACACTCCTAGGAAACCCTTGGCAGCTTCAACCTACAAGCAGGAAATAAATACATGAAAATTAGAGGTAGACGAATAATTTTTTTGAAATCAGACACAATAGAAAAGGCATAACACACCTGTTCTTCTGTGCACTCGTACACCGGCCTTTTCCTACCCAAAAAACTCTCCCCCACAAGCTTTGCGTGATAAGGACTTAAGGATGAAAATAATTCCTTATGTTGTGGTAAATGAGGTATTGTCGGCGACTTCACCTAGTATATCATGCAATGGAAGCATTTAGTTTTTCTATAAGAATACTTGCATTTTAATAAACATTAGTCATTAATCATACACGAGAAACCAGATAATACACCACAATTGACTAAAATAAGCATGAGAAAATGCCACACACATAATGCGTCAATTAAAGATTTTTGGTTTCAGTTTTATGGGCAACAATATCACACATTATTTGTCAACCCAAGGCCAAATTGCAGATTTGTCCATGCCCTGAACCCACAAAATTATTCTTAGAACGAATTGTCTGGCACTGAAACATAATTATCTCAAAAGATGATAAGCTAATATTCTTTTATGGTGAGAAAACCATATACTTGAGACCATTGCAATGAATAATGACTACATGATTGAATTTTAGGTACGACTTATAAGAGCCTTTTATGCATGTTCCACGAGTAGAAAAATAAACTGCTTGAAAACAACAAACCTGGTTCTTGTTGGCATCAACTATAATTGTATTGGAAAGTTTCGACTGTACTTCATCTGTTTTGTTCTTCACACCAACCTACAGAAGAAAAATTTGTTATTTTAACCAATCATATGTCAGATACGATACTAAGGCTAACTAGAAAAAGGAAAAAGATGGCTTAGTGCAAAGGGTTTAAAAAGTGATCTGTGTATTCGGAGTTTTTGCTGGTTGGGGAAGGGGCACTAATGTTTTATATTTGTAATATTACTTGGAGAAGACAAACAGACAGAGGTTTTCCTTTCAAATAATAATTTGAGAAAATGCTGGATCCAGATAAACCAACAAATACAATTGATAAACCATAGGCCTCTGCCCTCAAATGACGTGCATAACAGCCAAAAACTTGAGAACTCACTATGTAAGGGACGGGTGCGTCTAAAAAGTCCAGCATGTCATTTGGTAAAACCTGGAAAGTTTATGCACATTGTCATTCACATGAAAACAGCAATGCATTTAATATATTTAAAAAATAACTTGTAGGCAGTAAGGGAAGTATAGATATTTAAAAACTAACATGTAGGCAGTAAGGGAAGTATACCGGCATTAGAAGACTTTGCCACTGGTAAGGGCGGATCAGAGGGATAATTGATAACACTGAGGCCGATAAGATCCCCTGTACACATCAGAAAACATAGGTGTAAAAAGAATACATAAATCGGATTGTTAATCTTCACAAGACCTATATAAACTTGGAATAATGTATAATACGTACCAAATTGGAACAAATGATTACAATCTGCTTCTCCAACAGTGCTCCTGCAAATAATGCTAATACCTGCAAAGTATTGAGGAGAATCAAACCCAACGTCAGCCATGAAGCAGGCCTCTAAGAGAAGTAGCCCAAATCGGCACTCATTCATATAAAGGTAATCAATACAGCATACTTATGTTGAGCCATTCACTTACATTTTCAAGTCGTAAGGAGCCACATATGCATGCAATAGCCCATACTGATAATGCAGTTGCTTCCTCCTCTACCAAGAAAGCACTTTGTGCCTGATAACAACCAACAGAAATACAATTCAAATGAACACAAACATTATTAAGGGAAAAGATCAACCAAATCCACCACACATGAGATAAGTTCGTAAAGCTATCATAAGTCTCTACCTCAGCGAATTCCAGACTTGTACTGCATGAACCCAGATCAATGGTTGAGCCAGCAGTACGTAAAACGTTTGCTTTTGGTCTATGATATTCCAAGGGATGCAGGTGGTCCAAAGGATGAAACTTGACAGTGGTACCTCTAGCAGGGCAATGTAATTGGTAGTACTCACTTATTATCTGCAAAGATCCATGATTGTTTGCCTGAAAAATTGGGATAATTTTGTCAAGAGACATTATTCTCATTAAAAAAGAGCTTCAGTTCATATCTAGATCCAAGAAAAAAGTCCTTTTTGCACCTTGGCCCATTCAAGAATATCAATGAGGTCAGAATCATCTCGGCCAGAGAAAGATGCCTCGTCCGTTTCTGTAAAATCAACAACATCGCTCCTAAAATTTCTGTCCTCACTAGGAGAGCCTTGAAAACTGCATAAAACACTTCCAAATATTAAGTACAGAAACTTAGACATTTAAGTAGCCCATATCCTTGATAATTACCAACCACTACCCCCCAAAACTTCACAGAAAAAAGTACAACTGCTACCTGGAGGAAGAATCAGAGCTTTCATACTGATAGAAGCGCAGGAGAGGTAGGACAGCATTTGGTAATCGCCTTTCTACAGCTTGCTTGTTTGTAGAGAAGTCATCAACGTAGACCTCACAAACTTCAGCATTTACACCACCAGATTCTCTTTTGCAACTAACCATCTTGGTTTCAGGATCAACTGGAACAACATCTTCACTAACCCTTCCTGTTGGCAAGTTAAAATCCCCATCAACCATTTGATTGTCTAGGTGACTCCCATTATCTGCAAATCTCCCTGATTGAGAAAACTCCGCTGTTCCATTCAGCAAGTCCTCCTCAGTTCTACTACTTAGTGCACCATTTGAAGTTTCTTCTGTAGTATCTTCGAAAATTTCACCATTGTCACAATCCTTTGGGCTTTCTAAATCTAAAAGATCTATTCCTTGGGTTAATCGCTCCAACCTTTCCTCTGTGAAGATGCTACACGAAAATAGCAAACATATTCAAGTTGAGTAACATTGTCAAACGGTAAAGATGATTGTCTAATCATAGGACCTATCAAAGACCAAAAGAGCATATGTCTTCCTGCACACAACTATGCGCCAGTTACTCAAAAAACCTAAATCTTAGTTTCAAGAGTCCTTTAGCTGACAGTTAAAAACCTTTTATGTGTTGCTTAGAAGTCACATCGGTTCCACCTTATATTGAGAAAGCTACCATAATTTTTTCCTCAATGAACTAAGAATTGAATCTCTCAGTTGTCTTTAGATTAGTTATAGCACGACCTTCCATCTAATGCATAAATAGATAGCAGGAAACACGCATTTATTTTCTGCACGCATAAGTACGAGCATCCAATACAACAACAACACACCTATTCAATACACCAAAATGTAAGTCAAATGCTGGAACCCTTGAGAGAATGCAATAACATCTCTGAGTGGTTAATATATGACGGCTCAAAGACGGGCGAGAAGGATGTTTCTCTGCAATCATGGAAAGCAATCCAGAGGGTTTTTGCACTACTTCTTCCACTAACACGCAGCACCCATACAAAGTTGAATCATCGGCAACCTTCAAACCAAGTATTGTACAAAATAGGTCATCCAGGAAAAGAAGAAATAATTCACATTAAAACAAAATTAAATTGTTTAGGTTTGAGCACGAAGAATAATTTCATGTATCAAAAACAAATTAAATCAATATAAAAGAATATAGTAGAAAAGGGATTATCTTCTTAAATAATGTATGTTAACTGTAACTGGCAATCCATAATATCCTCTTAAACATATATAAATCTAATCAAAATTAAGGAAAAAAAATTCAATCCGAGTAACCATGCCTTGCGCTTTCCCAGCAATCTTCTTCTCTGTGGGCACTAACACAACTCTAAGTAACCCGTTGTCTGAATTATGACCGGAACAATGTTGTTTCAATGATAAATTTCAAGCAACACCACTAATGGTTCTATCGCACAGCACCACCACTAGATATTTAAATGTCAAAAGGCAAATGCAGCAAAATAGATAAATTTTATAACGAATTGAGGAAAATCAAGAACAAAGGAGTCACAGATGCATAACAGGTTATAATTTACCTGTAGTCTGAATACAAATGACAGATCGCTCCGTTTAAAATGCTCCTGAAAATAAGCATCACCATGGTCAGTACAAGTAAATAAAACAAGTTTTGCCTAATACTTTTTATTAGAAGTCGAAAACTTCTGCATGGTATTGTTATATCATTCTGCTACAGCTTTATCAATTATCTTATCATAACAGAATGGTTTAAAGTCTCATGGAAAGAAGAGTTGCTATACAACCATCCTACAACCTTACAGAATGGTTTAAAGTCCCATGGAAAGAAGAGATGCTAAACAACCATCCTACAACCTTAGTAAACTCAACACACAAACTTTCTGTTTAATCTCATTTTCTAGTGAAAACATGAAGAATAGGGGTTCTATATCCGGTAGAGCTTGGATAGGAAAAAACATTATCCTACGCTAAAACCTTTTACATACGATTCTCTAAGGGGAAAAGGTAGAAAACAGATGAAGGAAGAAAGTGGCCTAAGTATTAATTAGCAATTATACTATGAGAGCAGAATGTCGCACAATACCTGCCCTAGAAGAATTTCATTCAACTCACTCATTGAAGGAGTTCTCTCAACAGCATGAACCTGAATTCATTCACATATGAGGTGTCAATATTAGAAAATGATTATTTCCACGGTGTCATTCACATCGAGGTGTAAACAAGATGGCAAAACATCTGTCAAGAAAAAACCTAACCTCTACGCCTCTTGGAAAGCAAAATGAAAGCAGATCCTTGTATTGTAGAGGCAGCTGCTTTTCCGGAGGATAAACAAATAACACCTGGAAGTAGAAACACATGTTAATACCTAGGGCTCAAATTACTTCCAAGCATATCACTATGCAAATAAATTGGCCATTTGGCAACAAAATCCCCACCTGAGGTTCGATATTAGGTTCTATACGATAGTGATTCTGACTACTAAATCTCCCTGAACCTTCAGACTTTCTTCCAATGTATTGCCTTTGAAGTGCCTGAATATCACAATTAGGATGAAGCCCCACAACTACCATGCTCTCAAAAAGCCTCGTTGGCTGCTTTAAAGACTTATGATCCTGCACACTTGAAATACAGAGGTGTTACGGAATCTCTTGGGACAAAATTTTTGCTTCTATATGCAAATGTATTTTGAAACTAACATACAGAACTTGTTTTAGAGATGATGTAATTTTTCCTTGAACCATTTAATCTAAAAAAAAAGGAAGTAATTTGGAATGTACGATGTAAAATTATTTATCTTGATTCTTGATTAACCAAATGCGGAAATGCATACAAATAAGTTGCATGGAAACAAATGGGTCACTATACGAAACTGCATACCAAATACTGCAACTGAAAGTTTGCCCATTGCCGCTTCTGGCTAGTCAAAACTTCAGGATTGTAAGTTCCTCGCTTCACTTCAGGAGGATGCTGGAAACCTTTTAGAACTTTCGTAACATGGCGTTGTAACCTCTGAAGCGGACTGCCACCACCACCATCTTCATTCAATGAGTACACAGAAGATGGCCGCGGAGAATGAGTGGCAGTAGCAGCGGCCGCTACAGCAGCAACTGCTCTTGCAACATCTTCCGTTTGCGCGAAAAACGAAGCACCCCAACTGGGGCTACCCGTCTCTTCATCTTTATTCATACTAAAAGGATTTTTTCCTATCAAAAAATTCGACATTGACAACAATTCACTCCTTAAACCCCGAAACTTCGACCTTACAGAGCATAAAAATAACAGATATTTCCTAATTCGATCGTCTCCGAGCAGAAACTCTCCGAAGGATCAGTTTCGTGCTGTCACTAGTTAAAGTTTTAACCTTTGATGTTCACTTCAACCTTTCCGGTTGATTAATCTCCAAAATTAACAATAAATTAAACAATTAAAAAAAAACTTAATTCTTCAGCTGGAAAGAAGTTCCTAAATCGAATTAAAAGTAGATAATTATGCTACAACGTTATTCCTCCGTCTTAATAGTCGATCAGTTAACTTTCTGCTGCCAAGCCCTTTCAGTTACACGAGAGAGAGAGAGAGAGAGAGAGAGAGAGAGAGAGAGAGAGAGAGAATAATAAAGTTGACAAATTTTTGGTAAACATGAATTTCCCAGCTGAATAAAATTGGAAGATTTTCAGCAAAAAAACCATGAAATTCGAGCATTAAGGCACCAATAATCATCCGTACTTAACGAAAAATAGATAATTGGAAATTATAATCACAAAAGATAGAATATACGCAACAAATTAATCCAAAAAAATTATGAACTGACCTCTGAATTCTCTTGAAATTCGAAAAGGAATATAAGAATTTTAGGGGGAGGAATCTCCGGCGGCCGTAACAAAGCTTTCGTCTTCTATTTCTGCTGCTTCTTGTTCTTCTCCTCGAACGAAATGATGGAGGAGAGGACGAGGAAGAAGGTGTTAAACTAATAATCGGCTTTAAGCTTAATTAATTTGATTAATTAATTAGTTCTAATTGCATTTTCGGACCAAAATAAACAGAAATTACGAAGACACAGAGAGAGAGAGAGAGAGAGAGAGAAGAGAGGGAGAGAGGAGGCCTCGCGTCGTGTGCGTCGAAAAATGGAGGAGGAAAAAGGAGGGACGGTCAGTAACGGCGGTCGGCTGCTTATAATTTTTTTTTGTTTGTTTGCTTCGTGTTTGTGCGCGTAACCGTGTGAAAACTCTATCTCGTTCCGGATTACGGGTTTTTATTCGGTAACGAGTGCATGGCCATCCTATGTCAGTCCTCGACATTGTTACGTATTATTATTAAATTAAATACGACGACTTAAACATATTATAAATTTAAGTAACTCTTGTATGTAAGCGATACTTAATTTTTCTCTTAAGCAATAGAACTTGTTTTAGATATAGTTAGAGGATAATAATAACGCATTTTAGTCAAATGGTTTTTTAGATTGACATAACTTCTCACTTTCGTCATTGAGATTTGAAATCGATAGAAGTGCTCCACCACCAATCATCTTAATCATTCCGTGAAAACTATCTATTAAATAAGAAGCAAAATGATAAAAATACCATCAATTTAATAAACAAATGAGCCCAAATATTTGATAAAAATTAAGGAAAATTTGTCATTTTGTCCTTATTTGACGAAGGTTTTTCACTGAATGACCAAAATAATTTATGGTGGACAAACTGAGAAACGAGTTCTGTTGATTTTAAATTTCATGGATTCAAGTAAAGATTTATGCTAATCTCAGGAACTATTTTAACTAAAAAGCCTAATAATTAGTATTTAACTTGTTTTAGAGACGGGTTGGCGAGGGGAGTGATAGAAATCTCATTACCTAATGTCTGTATTTTATTTTATTTTCATAATTTTTTTTATAGCTACATGACAAATACAAGAAAACAAAATGTGAAGCCACATTAATCAAGTCAACAAACTAACCTAAGATCTAACGGAGGTAACATAAAAGGACCACTAATCCACATTCAACCAAATTCAAGGACTAAATTTAATGGAATTATAGTTCAAGGATTAAAGCTATCATTTAGTTAAAATTTAAGAACTATTGCTCTATTTTTCTCTTATTTATTTAAACGTTTCACTTATGAGTCGAGAGAAAAACTACTTGTTGTTTACAATCTTACATGTGAATTTATTTTTATACAACTATGTTTTTATCAAAATTATTATTCACGAGTTTTGAACTTATCCCTCACCAGTGTTTAAAATATATGTATGTAAATTTATAGAAATATCGACGGATATATCAAATATCTATATGGGGTTGCTTTTGATGGAAATGATAGAAATTTTAAAATGAGACTTTAAGGATTGTCAAACATTAGTTTGAACAAAATATAAAAGTTTATCCAATATTTAACAGATATGTCATAAATATCGACGGTATATGTCAATTTAAGCATAGACTTAACAAAATTTCCGATATGAGATGAAGTTTAGACTTCACCCTCCATTTCCTTATCTTTCTCTAATTTTTTGAATATTTCTATGAAAATATCGACTGTACCGAAAAAATCCTCTGACTTACAAGTAGATAGTATAACAATACTATATTATGGTATTGAGTGGCAAGTGAGTTCAATTGTTTAATTTAGTAAAGTGATTAATTTTTTATTTTGACAAAAAAGTTCAACAAAATTTATCGCTTGATTAAAAAAAAAAAATTATTGTATCACATTGACCCACCTTCCTCTATTTATTTATTTTTTCTTTCTACTTTTCCCTAATTATTTAATACTTTCCCATTTTAAAAATATTATCTTTTTTTCTTTACTAGCGGCGTTGCTTTCTCTGTCTGGTACACACGGCACGGATCTCGCATTTCCTCGGTAGACATTTTTGGGGGTTGGTGAGGTGTAAAGGCTTATACCGTTTGCAGGGATGTGGAGGACACGTGGCGCGATGGGTTTTCTTATTTCTTCTTAATATTTTTAAATTTATTTTTCTAACTTATAAAAATATAAATTGAGCATGGATGTGTAGGCATGATTAGGGTGACAAAATTGTCCCCTTGCTACTCATGTTGTATGGGATGGGGACCACATGCCACGTCAGTTATAAGCTTGGGTCGAAGTTCAAACTGGATGATCAACATGACTACATCATTGCTAGCGTGACACTGTGGGGTGGGGAATTATGAATTTTACCTGTTCTAAGCTTTTAAACATCATATAAGTGTACCTACCAAACCCTAGCAAAGAAGTGGAGAAAACAAAAGGTGTGCAAAAAAAGCAAATTATTAGGATTTGTGCATTTGAGGAATATAGATGAGTGATGTTAGTTTTACGACATGTTAAGAGTTCGATTTCTTCATAATACGATAAAGTACTTTGATTTTGAAAATGTGGTTTAATGAATTAGGATCTATGATATGTCAAACATCTTGTTTTTGTGCAATGCGGCCAAATAATGACATATAGAATTGATGGGTAACGTCGGTATGTGTGTTAAAGAGTAGATTAATAAGAATAGGTTAGCTGAAAGGTGGGAAAACTCTTATAGCATCTTCAAATAAGATGTCAAATCTTAAGTGAAATGACATGCAATCAAATTTGAAGGAAATAAGAAACTCCAACCTTTATATCAATTCTACATAGATTGGCATAAAAACTTTTGGCATAAGATTGTTTTGAGTATACGAGACAAACTCAAACCACCATGATTAAGGCTCATAAAAATGAAATTATAGCTCTTAGTAGTAAGGTATGGTTGAGTATGAAAATGATATTTCTTCATTAGCCAAAAATCCATAGATTTGGCCTTTCTTTTCATTTTCCCTTTCACAAATGGTAAATGCGTAATCATGGACATTTTCAATAATATCTTCCTATCATGTTTTTGTGCAAGTCTTGGATCCCCATCTTAATTGACATTGATTTCCAATTGAATTTGTACAGATCTTCAATTCAATATGTACAATAATTTTTTTGATACATAATGTATGTGTATAGATCGATGAAGAGTTGTGGGTGTATTTTTATGTCTTTTCATTGCCATTGGTGCGACAAATCAAACCAAACGAGTCTCAAACCTTTTGCCAATGCAACAATTGGAAGTATCTAGTTGATGAGAAAATTTTTAGTGTGTTAGAAAAATGGTCTAATAGATTAAGTGTTATAACACACGTGGTTGATTTTTTTTCCTTTCAAGTCTCCAGCCTCTTGTGTTATAATAGTTGACAACTTGATGTATCAAGACGTGTTTCTGACACACTGAAAAATCTCTCCTAATGAATGTACGAAATGGATAAAATACCAATGTTGTATTACTCTTGTACTATGACAAGGATATTTTATTGAGTATTGATGAAGAAAGTCATTGCTTACACGCCTATCGTTCTAAAGACTTGGACCGCAATGCATCAATTAAATCTCAAATGTTTAATACCTTATCTTCCATCCCATAACTAACAACACTTAACATGTAAAGATGAAGTAAATAGAGTAGAGCATGGTTTGGTTTTAGGATTGGAAAAGATGAATATCATTCCTTTATTGTTGTTAGTGACTAGTGTACTATGCCTGTTTTTTGGATGAGCAACTTATATAATATGAGTTAATTGTCAACGTGATATTTTGTGTCAGTGATACAATGCATTTAAAGAAACTTTCATACATAGTTATATTATTAGCATAAAATGTCATAATAATGATGTACATGTACTATGTAACTCCTTATTCGTGTCATGAGTATAGGGTCATCAATTATTTATAGATCAAAATTGACGCAAATCGACAAATTGGGCCTAAGTCAATCACATTACAAACCCAAATCAAAATCCAGCCCATTTCCGACCACAACATCGTCAACACAAACAGGTAACAGAGTCCAGTCAACTCGACGGTCAAACACGTCTCAAGTAACATTCCAAGTTCGGAATCAAACCGGAAATGAGAAATTTTTCATTAGAATATTACCTATCACACTGAAAAATTTCTTTGAAAATACATTAATTCCCACGTGAATTTCATTGCCATTTGCAAACGCCCAATGATTCTCTCCGTCGTGGGTCCCGCCAACGACGACGGTCCACCACCACCATTAAAACCCACTAACAAGGGGCAGCATCAGCAACCAAAAAGTCCACCATCGTCATCCCAACGGCAGCGCTTCAGGAGCGCGCGTCTATAGCCGTCGGATCACAGGCAGCCCCTGCTTTAAAGCTCCCTCCTTTTCTTCTACTTTGTATTGACTTCATTGCTCGTCCTTAGATTTCAACCCCACGATCTGAGATCGGCAGAAATGGCGGAGGCTTCGTCGCAGGAAGGGCACACCACTCTCTTTTCTCCGTACAAGATGGGGAAGTTCAATCTCTCTCACAGGTCAGTCCTTCCCCTTTTGATGATACAGTGCTTCGCCGATGCATCAAGTTTGGTGCTCCCTTCTTAGGACAGTTCGCAGTTGGTCAAATTTGGCGGGTTCCGATTTCTTCCGAAATTCGGGAGCGGATATTTGTCATTTGGTTCTTTAGTTTGGGGGTGTTTTGACGGATTGGTCCTTTTTGGCAGGGTGGTGCTGGCGCCGATGACGAGGTGCCGGGCGTTGAACGGAGTGCCGCAGCCGGCACTGGCCGAGTACTACGCTCAAAGGTCAACCGCCGGCGGCTTTCTAATCAGTGAAGGCACTATCATCTCCGACACTGGAGCCGGGTAATTTTGTAGTTTCCGATTGTTTCTCGTTGGTTTTTTAGTAATTATAGGGTGGCATTGGTAAGTGGGCCCCACGTTGTGCATCTGAGTTCAGTGATACTGAATTGTTAATGTGGAAGCAGATTTCCGCATGTTCCTGGGATTTACAACGACGAACAAGTGGAGGCATGGAAGAAGGTGGTGGACGCGGTTCATGCCAAAGGCGCCATTATTTTCTGTCAACTCTGGCACGTTGGCCGTTCATCTCATGAAGGTAAACTTCACATTTAATCAATTGTTGCAATAGAGTTTGGTTTAATGTTTCGAGCAGTGAACTGATTATTTTTACTTTTAATTTGAATTGATTTAGTTTATCAACCTGCTGGGGGAGCACCAATATCGTCAACCAACAATCCTGTTTCAAGGAGGTGGAGAATTCTGTTGCCGGATGGCTCTTATGGCTTTTACCCTAAGCCTCGAGCACTCGAAACCCATGAAATTCCTCAAGTTGTTGAGCAATATCGCCAGGCTGCCTTGAATGCCATTCGTGCGGGTCTGTTTCTATGGCCATTTTTCATTTCTATGTTTCATTTTCATATAGCTCTGAGTCTTATTATGATTCATTTTCATGTTGTTTAGGTTTTGATGGAATTGAGATTCATGGGGCACATGGCTATCTCATTGACCAATTCTTGAAAGACGGGATCAATGATCGAACAGATGAGTATGGTGGATCGCTTGAAAACCGGTGCAAATTCTTGATTCAGATTGTTCAAGCAGTGGTTGGAGCAATAGGTGCTGATAGAGTTGGGGTTCGAATGTCACCAGCTATTGATCACATGGATGCTGTTGACTCTAATCCACTTATTCTAGGTCTGGCAGTGATCGAAAGGCTCAATAAGCTCCAACAAAACTGGGGCACAAAACTGACCTATCTTCATGTGACTCAGCCTCGCTACGCAGCCTATGGTCAAGCGGAAGCTGGAAAACCTGGTAGTGATGAAGAGGAAGCTGTGTTTATGAGGACTTTGAGGAAAACTTATCACGGTACATTTCTTGCTAGCGGAGGGTTCACTAGAGAGCTTGGAATGCAAGCTGTGGCTTCCGGGGATGCTGATTTGGTGTCCTACGGTCGCCTTTTTATTTCAAACCCTGATTTGGTTCTGAGATTTAAGCTTAATGCACCCTTGACCAGGTATAACAGGAAGACTTTCTACACACAAGATCCTGTTGTTGGGTACACTGACTACCCTTTTCTGAACAAATCAAACGGGAAAGAGGAACCACTCTCCCGTCTCTGATTTTAATGTTTTGGAAATTGTACTTGTACCATTTGGATGTCGAATTATCTGGTTCAAATATTTTAAGGTTACCATTTGGATATTGAGTGATCTGGTTCAAATAATATAATAAGGTTATGTGGTTGTTTACATGATTTTGAGATGATTTTGCTTTTGTTTATGATTGCTTTTGACAAGGCTAAAAAGTACGAGAGATTGCTCTTTTGACTATTTTTTTCCAAAAATTGAAAAGCGCTTCTAGGTCATGGAAGCACTTTGTGATGTGCTTCTTCAAGAAGCAATTCCAAGTGCTTTAGCATGGATTGCTTTGGCTTTTAATACAAATTTGTACGTGCTCTTTTAGCAGAAGTTGTTCTTACATGATCAATTCTGAACAAGCTAATTGGTTAATGTTTTATAGACTTAAGAGCTTGAAAATACAAGATGAAATGGAGTAGAAAGCTCACAGAAAAACTGGGATATGTGACTTTATTAATGCGTATATACAAGTTTTTGTTGAATCCTTAAAATACAGGATACACAGGTTTCTTGTTGGGATAAAATATTCCGAAGTTTTGCTCCTCTTCGCTAGGTTTCTGATTCTCATTAAACATTGCAAAGACGAAGCCTTCTATGTAAGCACCGGGTCTTTTCGGTGTTCCTACGTTGGAGGTTATATGTCTTACGAAATTTCTAACATACGTCCCGGCAAGTTCTGTATCAGTGAAATCTCCGTTCCCAGCAGATGGCCAACCACTCTCAGACACCACCACGGCTACATCAGGTCCCCCGGATTTCTCTATTGCTGAGAAAAAAGCATCAACTGTGGCATCAAATAGGTTGTAATAGCTCAAGTTCCCATCTTGTAACCCGGGTTTTGTTGCCGTAAATTGAGCGTAGTCTAAGGGAATATCGGAAGCTTTTGCCGCATAGGCAAAGTAAGGATACACGTTGATCATAAGGGGCGACCCTTGATAATTCAAAAAGGGACAAATGGAAGCCATGATACCGGCTGCCTCTCCGCTGAACTGACCGGCTGAAGGTGGATATGAAACTCCCAAGGCAGTCGCTGGCAAAACAGTGGTCACCCTTAGGCTTTGGTAGTGGTATTCGTCGATGGTGTGCTGTAGATACTGCATTACTTGCCAAACAAAGCTGCCTAATTCCCCTGGTATAACCTCGTTTCCAACGGCAATGTAGTTGAATTCAATGTCATCTATGTAGGGCTGTACATTGACAGCAAACCATTGATCCACAGCTTCTTGACTTTCCGACAAACTGGCTAAGTCTTCGTTAGGAATGCCTAGCACTATGGAGATTCCTTGCCCCATCAGCGCTTTAAGTACCTCCGGATTAGGATTGAACAGCCTCATCTTGTTAATATGGTTGTCTTTGAAGAGCTGAACCACATCTTCGTGAGAAGGCAGGTTATCCCCCAACGTCCCATAGTTAACACCGATGTCAAGTGTCATCTTAGCTTCCACAATTTCTATGTTGTGGTTGTACATGGTTGCTAGGAATGATAGAATGAACGCAATCCATTGTGAAACTGCCATCACTTTCTGATCACTGAGTGCCTTATAATATAATACATGCATAAAATGTACATAATAAACTGATGAGAGACGGAACAGAAAGCTAAACTGTGGAGCTAGCTAGCAGTATAAATATATATAAACTCACTTATAGGTTGTATATATACATTTATACATGAATTGGTTGCTTCATTGAAAAGTTTTATCAACGATTTCAAATGGTAGAATCAACAGAATAACAGTTATACCCTCAAAACTAAAAATTTTACTCTACTATTACACTACGGCTAGTTGATCGTATCTTTCGAAGGAAAAAAAAGGTATGAATAAAGAATTGCATGCTGATACATCCTACCTCAAGGAACACTAAGCAGATTAGCGGCGCGCTGTGGTTTCTTCCGGAAGGATTGGATCAACTGAAGGCTGATGATGAAAATGGAGTCTGTGGAAAGTGACCATTCCTCTCTTTATGTATATATATATATGTGTTTAACTGTTCTGCAACAAGTACAGATTCAACTAATTGGAGATAAGAGCACAATTTTCGGGGAAAAATGGTGAATTAGGAAGTCCGCAAATTAGCTAAGATGCTACAACAAACGGATAACAGAAATCCACAAATTTTCACGAAACCTTAGTATTTGTTTTGGTTTCTTTGATTCGTTGAATCCCCATCACCACTCGTCATGCTCGTCACAGATTTTCATTTATTTTACTTTTGTTTCCTTGTTTGGTTAATTGCTTACTTCTTTAGTTTTACCCATTTAATTGTATTATTTGACTTTCAAAGTCACCTTTCTTAGTATGATTGCGGAAACAAGTGACTAAGCGAGTCCATTTTGCTCACACATGTGTGGCCTTATCCCCTTCTAAATTAAATTATGTCGTGTGTCTAAAAACTAATTTTGGGAAGTTATTCCTGATAAAAGGAGAGATTATTGAATTAATTTTGCGGATAATTACTTAAGTAATTGAGCTCGTTTGGATGTACTTTTAAAATAATTGAAAGTGCTTTTGATGAAAATGCTTTTAGAACCAATCCTTAATAAAAATGAAAGTAAATTATGAAAAAGCACTTGAAGTGCTTTACGCAAGAAGCACCAGCTATATGCTTTTGGAACCCAAAAACATTATTTTTTATAAAAGCGTTTTCAGTTATTTTAAAAGCATATCCAAACAAGCCCTGATTTATAGTGTAATAATATATCTTTTTCTTTGATTGTTTAAAAAATAAGGAAAAAACATTCATTTTCGAACATCCACATCCAGTGATGTTCTCCATGAAACCATGTTATTATGGCTCGAATCCATGTTGAAATTTACATTTTTTTGCATTCCAATTTCCATCCAATTCTTCGTATGTGTTCAAATTTCGAAATTTAATAAACCGATATGGTGTTGCAATTTAATAAAATACAGGATGAAATTAAGTCGAAAACTAAAAGAAAACTTAGATGTGTAACTTTATTGATGAATACATGAAAGATTAATTACATATCAAATTGATATGTTGAATCATTAAAATACAGTGTAAACAGGTTTCATGGTAGGATAAAACAGTCCGAAATTTTGCTCCACACCAGCTGGTTTCTGATTCTCATTGAACAGGGCAAAGATAAAGCCTTCGATGTAATGACCAGGTCGTTTTGGTGTCCCTTTCAGGGAGGTTACGCGTTTCATGAAATTCCGGTTATATGTACCAGCAAGCTCCGGACTAGTGAAAATTCCGTTCCCGGCAGAAGGCCAGCCACTCTCCGATACCCCCACCTCGACACCAGCTCCCCCGACTCTCTCCATTGCTGAGATAAAAGCATCAACGGTGGCATCAAACAGGCTGTAATAGCTCAAGTTCCCGTCGTGTACGGGTGTTGATGAATTAAATAGAGCATATTGTAAGGGAGCTTTGGTAGGGTTTGATGCATAGGCAAAGTAAGGATACACATTAATCATAAGTGGCGATCCTCGAAAAAGTAAAAACCCACAAATGGAAGTCATGACACCGCTCGACTGTCCGTTGAATTCACCCTTTGAAGGTGGAAATGAAGTTTTTAAGGCAGTCCCTGGTATAACAGTGGAGATTTTAATACCACGGTAGCTCCTTTCGTCGAGGATGTTTTGTAGATACTGCATTACTTGCCAAACGTAGTTTCCTAAGGGACCGGGAATAACCTCGTTGCCAACGGTGATGAAGTAGATGTTAACGTCATTTAGGTAGGGCTCTATATTGTTATCAAACCAGTTGTTCACAGCACCTTGGCTTTCTGCCAAAGCTTTTAAGTTTTCATTAGGAACGCCTACCATGACATCAATGTTTTGCCCCCTCAGTGCCCAGAGTACATCTGGATCAGGATTGAACAGCCTTACCTTGCCAATACCATACGCCTTGAAGAGGTTAACCACTTCTCTAGGTTTAGGTAGGTCATCCCCTAACAATCCATAGTTAACACCAATGTCAACCGAATAACCATCCACAACACCTTGAATCGCTGCTAGAAACGACAGAATGAGCGCAATCCATTGCAAAACTGCCATCGCCTTCTGATAACCGATCGAGTGCCTGTTATATATGTAAACCTTCATAAGTGTACATAATAAACTAATGAGAGATGGGACAGAAAGCAAAAACTGTGGAGCTAGCATCCTGTCCAAAAAGACCGAAATGGTATAATACGAAACTATATATAGCTTAAACGGAGGACAACCTTCTATATATATACAAACTCTCTTAGAAAGCATATACGTATAATATACATACATATACATCCATATATAAATTTGTTGCACTCTTTATGTGATTACTTTCATTGTAATCAAAATATTGATCCTCTCAAATTTCTTGCACTCCTTCCATACAAATTTTTAGATTATGCACAGGAATTTCTTCAGGAAACAGCTCTATCAAGAATATCCATCAAATGGTAAAATCAACAAAATAACAACCCTCAAGTACAGATCGTATCCTACGAAAAAAAAAAAAAAATATATATATATATATATATATATATGAAATAAGGAATAGCAGGTTGATGCTACCTCAAGATACACTGATCAGATTAGCGGCGCGCAGTGGTTTTTCTACAGGAAGGATTGGATTGCCTGATCCAGATGATGAAAGCCTAGTCTGTCTACCTTATCTAATTTGAGTCTCCGGTAGGTGTCCATTCCTTTGTATATATATATATATATACACTATCAATTAGTGCTCTACAAGTACAGATTCAACTGATTCGAGATAAGACGGTGATTTTTTGGAAAAAGATGGTAAATAGGAATTGGACAAATTAGCTAAGAATATAATTTTTTTTTTTTTTTGGTTTGAGTTGGTGATGAGGATACATGCTATTGACTGCTTTAACAATTTAGGCTTAATGAAAATTTGAGAGATTTTAATGGATTTATAAATCTCTGGATTTTTATGGAGTTTAATTGATTTGTAGGGATTCCATATAAAATTTTGATTCAATTCCCTTGAAATCTCATAGGGAGAGGTGAGATTTGTGGATGCTTAAAATACACTACGAAATCTCTCAAATTTTTTAAAATCAATTTCTAATTGAATACACTTTGTCACATCCCGGGCCGGGGTCCACCACATCCTGGGTCCGCTCCACCACCGTAGCACGATATTGTCCGCTTTGTGCCCCGCATCCCGGGTCCGCTCCACCACCGTAGCACGATATTGTCCGCTTTGTGCCCCGACTACGCCCTCACGATTTTGTTTCTGACCGCTTTGTGCCCTGACCACGCCCTCACGGTTTTGTTTCTGAGAACTCAGACGAGAACTTCCTAGTGGATCACCCATCATGGAAGTGCTCTCGTGCACTACTCGCTTAACTTCGGAGTTCTCATGGAACCCAAAGTCAGTGAGCTCTTAAAAGGCCTTGTGCTAGGTAGAGATGAGAATATATATAAGGATCACTCCCCTGGGTGGTGGGATCTTACAATCCACCCCCCTTAGGGGCCTGACGTCCTCGTCGGCACACCACGGCCAAGGTTAGGCTTTGATACCAAATTGTCACATCTCGGGCCCGGAGGTTAGGCTTTGATACCAAATTGTCACATTTCGGGCCGAGGTCCACCACATCCTGGGCCCACTCGACTACCACAACACGATATTGTCCATTTTGGGCCTCAACCACACCCTTGCGGCTTTGTTTCTGAGAACTCACATGAGAACTTCCCAGTGGGCCACCCATCATGAGAGTGCTCTTGCGCTCTACTCACTTAACTTCGGAGTTCCCATGGAACCCGAAGCCAGTGAACTCCCAAAAAACCTCGTGCTAGGTAGAGATGAGAATATACATATAAGGATAACTCCCCTGGGTGATGTGGGATCTTACACACTTGGAATGTTATAAACTTCTCTAAAATCCTAATTGAATACACCAGGTTTTCTAAGGATTTTAATAAACTATCTTAAAATTAATTGAATACACCTTGAATTTCATAGAATCACTTAAAATCCCGATTGAATACCCCTTAGATTCATTAAAAGAATTAAAATCCCTTAAAATCTCAATTGAATACACCCCTTAATTAACATTTTACTCTTTATAGCAAGTTTTCGTCATTTTATACTTTTTATTGACATTTTGACCAATATTTATCGACATTTCTCTGTTCGATGGGGAATTCTACTAAGGCTGTATATTGATTTGAAACATTTCAAATTTGCACTAGGTTCGCAGATGGCGGTTTACAGCCGTGAAGAAAAGCAATCCTATCCTGATAACTAAAATTTAACCCATTAACGATATCCGTTGTCAAAAAGAAAAAAGTTGTGAGTTTCTGCATTTTTCATTTCTATGTTTCATTTTCGTATAGTTCTGAGTCTTAATTTGATACATTTTCATGCTGTCACCGGCGATTGCTCGCTTGGATGCTGTTGACTCTGATCCACTTATTCTAGGTCTGACAGTGATCGAAAGGCTCAATAAGCTTCAACAAAACTGGGGCTCAAAACTGACCTATCTTCACGTGGCTCAAAACTGGTACATTTGTTGCTGGGTTCACTAGAGAGCATGGAATACAAGCTCTGGCTTCCCGGATGCTGATTCGGTGTCCTACGTATTGAGGAAATGAATTCTTTCTAAGAAATAGATTAACGATCTTCAGTTTGAATTTTTTCTAAAAAAGAGACTGATATTATATCTCTCTGATCTTTTTGTTTCTGTGGATGTAAAAAAATCACGTATATGTTGAAAGACAATAGAACAAAGTTTGTGATCTCTAACTCAATGAATGAGCGAGTCTACTGATCATTGATATTTATAACAGTACAAAGCTAATAGTAATCCGTGGAGGACAAAACTAATGTACAAGTGATAACATAATTACAATTCAAAGTAGATTAGAAATTGGACTCCTGATAGGACTATATCCAGTCGTGGAAGAAGATAGTAGTGGTTTATCATATGTGATAATCAAAGGCATTATGTTTGAAAGTGTTAAAAAAGATCTAGGAAATAGTAGACCCCAGAGTCTTAAATTATTTTTTTTGGAAATTACTAAAAAATAGTAGCCAATTATATATGAAGTGTGCTTATCGATAAGCACATGTTCCATGAGTGAGCTGAAAATTTACAAAGGTTATTACCAGTAAGAACGCTTGTAAACTTTCAGATCTACTAATGAACGTGTTCTTACCTGTAAGAACAAGTATAAATTTTCAGCTCTATTAATGAACGTGTTCTTACCGGTAAGAACACGTTCATATATGACTAGCATCCTGTTTTGTATTAATTTCTAAAAAATTAATTTTAAGCCCCAGGATCTACTTTTTCCTAAATCTTTTAAAAAAAATAAAAAATTATTCCGAAATAATAAGCAAAGTGCTAGAAAAATGCATGTCATAACAACCCTCACGAATTGTCAGCAGAATGAGGGGATGACATGTCTTGACAAGCCATGACTTGTCTTGACATACTAACCCTCCCATTTTGGCACGCCATAACAAGACTTGTGAATTGTCGTGTGTTCAACTTTTGAATCAAACTCAACCGGTTGGCCTATTGAACCTAGACCATGGGATCTCCAATAAGCTAGGTTAGGTTTCCACCTAGTTCGATTCATTGAATTGGCTTGAGACCCATTCCTCTCAATGTAAATAATATTTGCTCTCTTGGTAGGCCTTTTGTCGATATTTTCCTTTGACTTTACATAATCAATGAATATTATTTCATTGAAGAGCAACTTCTTGGGAGTATTATTCCGACGCCTGAGGTGTCGCAACTTTCCATTGTATACATGACTTTTGGCCCTTGATTGTGCGGCCATACTGTCACATTGTATACATATAGCAGTTACAGGCTTTGGCCACACTGGAATATCCTCCAGAAAATGTTTGAGCCACTCGGCTTCTTCGCCAGCCAAGTCTAAAGCTATAAACTCGGACTTCATAGTGGAACGAGCTATACATTTCTGTTTAAAGGATTTCCAAGATATTGATGCACCTCCCAAGGTAAAAACATATCCACTTGTCGACTTGGATTCGGTAGTATCAGAAATCCAACTGGCATCACTTAAGCCTTCTACAACAGGTGGATACTTTGTGTAGTGTAATCCGTAGTTAAGTGTATTTTTCAAATACCTTAACACTCTTACTAAAGCATCCTAATGCTCTTATGCCGGATTACTTGTATATCTACTAAGCCCACTTACTGCATAAGCTAAGTCGGGCCTAGTTGAATTCATCAAGTACATTAGACTTCCAATTACTTGAGAATATTCAAGTTGAGATATGGCATTACCTTTATTTTTCTCCAACTTGCATCCAACATCAAAAGGAGTTGCAGCAGGTTTGCAGTCAAATTGACCAATCTTTCGTAATATTTTTTCTGCATAATGGGATTGTGTAAAGACATACCCCTCACTATTTCTCTTAATTTGAATTCCTAAAATGACATCAGCTTGTCCTAAGTCTTTCATGTCAAAATTTGAATTCAACATTTTCTTTGTTTTGTTTATTACTTCTTTATTGCTTCCCATTATGAGCATATCATCCACATACAAGCAGACAATAACACAAGTTTTATCATTACTCTTAATGTAGACACATTTATCAGATTCATTTATTTTGAACCCATGTGTCAACAAAGTATGATCAAATTTCTCATGCCATTGTTTTGGTGCTTGTTTAAGTCCATATAATGACTTAACTAATTTGCACACTTTGCTTTCTTGTCCTTTAAGCACGAACCCTTCAGGTTGTTCCATGTATATTTCTTCATCTAGTTCTCCATGTAAAAATGTTGTTTTTACATCCATTTAATGTATATCGAAGTTGCATACAGCCGCAATCGCTATTAACGTCATAATTGATGTTATGCGAGAAACTGGAGAATAGGTATCCAAATAATCCAACCCTTCCTTTTGGCGATAACCTTTGGCTACTAAACATGCCTTGAACTTATCAATGGTTCCATCCGCCTTAAGTTTCTTCTTGAAAATCCATTTATGACCAATTAGTTTATTACCGGGAGGTAAATCAACCAATTCCCATGTGTTATTTTCCATAATGGATTCCATTTCATTTTAATTGCTTCCTTCCATAAAGGAGTCTCGGAAGAAGACATTGCTTCTTTAAAAGTTCTAGGTTCATTATGAAATCTGGTCCAAAGTTTTTAGAAACTTTGATTCTTTTTCCTCTTCTTGGTTCCACATCATTTTCTTGGACACCAGAAGAAGAGGCTTCAGCGAGAATATGATCATGAACCCTCTTTGTATTAGAACCAGATTCCTTTTCTTTGGAAGAAAATATATCCTCAAAGAATTCTGCATCCGTTGATTCTAACATAGTGTTAACATTTATGTCAGAAATCGAAGATTTTACAAGGAACCTATAAGCAACACTATTATTTGCATAGCCAATGAATACGCAATCAATAGTTTTAATTTTGTTCCTTTTGGTAACGGAACTTGCACCTTTGATAAGCAACCCCACACTTTGAGGGTTATATATATAGGTTTATGTCCTTTCCATAGTTCATAAGGTGACTCGTCAATCTTCTTTAGAGGAACCTTATTCAATATGGTATTTACAGTAAGTAAAGCTTCACCCCACAAATTGTGTGGAAGCCCTGAACTATTTAACATGGAATTAATCATATCTTTGAATGTGCTATTTTTTCTTTCAGCAACACCATTTTGTTGTGGTGTGTATGGAGCCGTTGTTTGATGTATAATTCCATGTTGTGCCAAAAATCTGAGAAAGCAGTAGAATCATACTCTCCTCCTCTATCGGATCTAAGTGCTTTGATTTTTCTCTCAAGTAGATTTTCAACTTTGGTTTTATATGTCTTAAACATATTCAAAGCTTTGTCCTTGCTATGAATCAAATAAACATAGCAATACTTACTGCAATCATCAATAAAAGTGACATAATAATTCTTTCCTCCACGAGTTGGTGTGGATTTAAAGTCACAAAGATCACTATGAATTAATCCAATTAATTCATTTGATCTTTCCAGAATTGACTCTCTCGTTTGCCTAGCAAATTTTGATTCAGTACATGTTTCACACTTATGATTAAAATCAATTTCGAATTTAGGTCATAATTCTAATTTAACCATTCTTTGCATGGAACGAAAATTAACATGTCCTAATCTAGCATACCAAATATTAGAAGACTCAACAATATAAGTAAAAGCATTTATTTTATTAGCATCATCAATGACAATTACATTGAGTTTCACGAGGCCATCAGCCACATAACTGTTGGAAATGTGCCCTAAAACCAATCATATGATGATACTTTACGGACATTTCAAACTAATGTAGTTTAAATGTAAAGGGCAAAGATTATTGTTTGAGCCGTCTCATATAAATGTTATATGCTTAAACGATAAGTCCAAGGAATATGTGATTGGAAGAATGCGATCTAAAGAAGTTAGATTCATGAGACCATTCTTTCGTTGACACATTCTAAACGTTCCTGATCATAGGATTGTCAATTGGGCATTGACAGTCCGTTAAGATCAGTACGTGCTATGTCTTCTCTCAGGGAGAGTGACTAGTCTCGAGTCATTGGTGTGTGTGACATCAAGACAAGTACGTAGGTGCTCAATAGAGAATGAGTTCACTGAACACGATCAACGAAGAGTTCTCATATTCATGTCACATGAGAACTCATGGTTGGGATAATGCAAATTAGTCTTTTGACCTGAGGCATCACAGTTGTCTTGTGGTTAGGTCCTTAATCTTTGATTATGTCAAAGTCACTCCATCAGGAGGGTATCCATGACATCGTTGGGATTAAGCCACTTAGCCATGGAGGCAAGTGAATGTGCAACAAGGGATCTCTAACCTTCAAACTGTTTGAGGGAGAATACTCTATGATATGATTAAGAATCTTTGGCCAAAGTATGAATGAGATTTAGGAATGTGTTCCAAATCACATTCAAGGTAGTCATATAAGCACAAGACTCACATTGGATAGTAGACATGAATAAACTATCAAACCAAACAATGTGGTCAAGAGTATTGTATTAGAGAAAGACCGTATTGCATTTGTAATCCTAAAACTGAATAGGTTCTCCACCTCTTCTGATTAGCTTGGGTAACCATGACATGCTGCTAGGCGTCAACCATGGTTTGTGGAAGCCCTAAAAGTGTATTATCACTAACGGGAGAATTGAAAGTAAGTTTCAATTCACAATCGATTAGAAAGAGTTTTAATCGCCCACTGCCTCGCTAAAAGGAACCTAATGGATCGTTCACCGAGTAAGGTAGAGTTTGAAGAAACAACGGAGATGAGTAAGAATAATTAAATGGTTTAATTATTTATCTAAGGCTAGGATTAATTAATATGTTAATTAATCAAACGAATAAGTTCGTTAAAGACCTCGGGTTAGTTTTGGGCCGCAAGGCCCAATGGGATTTGAATGTCAAGCCCATTAACTCAAGTTGTATGACAACTTGAATAAACAAAGGGCTTGAAAGCCCAATAAACCTATAGGCCGGCCATGTGTAAAAGAATAGGGTTTTTTGTCCATTAGGTCACTTATTTGAAGGGACTATATAAAAGACTTTATAGCCTAAAATTTACAAAGGGTTATTTTTGGGGAAAGGATGAGAACACAAGCTCTCCTTTCTCTCTAAAATTTCGGCCACCTTGGAGGGATCATCTAGCAATCAAACTCCTCCAAGGTCACTCATTTCTCCTTCATTATGCCTTGGTGATGAATCATTAGAGGTTCTCAATTTTGGGAACTTGGAGAAACCTTTTCATCCATCCAAATCCATGGATCTAAGATGCAAGGAATGAAGGCCCTCTCTTTGGGTGATTAGCCTTTGCTTATGCAAAGAGGAATCTACAAAGGTATTGATTTCTCAACTCACTTTGTTTTGAGTTGAGTCTTGGTTCACCTATCTACTAGGCTTTGAAGTTCATGGGTTAAGTTTTGTTTTTGAGTGCATATAAACATGATTCCGCCTTTTAATTGTTAATTGCATGTTGTTGATGTTGCTCAAATGAACTTGTTTTTCACAAATTTTCCTTTAATAACCCTTTCCAACAAACATCCCACCCTTGGTAAGTACAAATTTGTTGGATTACATTACAAGTTTAAAGCTCTTAGCAATCAGAATAGGTCCAGAAACCAAGTTCCTCCTTATTTTAGGAACATGCAGCACATTCAGCAAGGTGAGACTCTTTCCAGATGTGAATTTGAGTACCACTTTGCCTTTGCCCTCCACCGCAGATAAGGCAGAATTACCCATATACAGCTTTTCTGCATGGGCAGTAGGATGGTATTCAATGAACATATTTATGTCAGCGCAGATGTGCTTAGTAGCACCAAAATCCAATAGCCATTCACTTACATTTGAGACCATGTTGACCCTGGACACAACAGCAACCAATTTTTCATAGGTGATTGCCATGGTAGCATGGTTGTTGTTGTTTCTGTTGACATTATTTCCGTCCTTGCGATGATAACAATCTTGTGCCTTGTAACCAGATTTGCCACACACATA
The DNA here is from genome assembly GCF_019419815.1 of Pyrus x bretschneideri. Taxonomy (NCBI): domain Eukaryota; kingdom Viridiplantae; phylum Streptophyta; class Magnoliopsida; order Rosales; family Rosaceae; genus Pyrus; species Pyrus x bretschneideri. The sequence continues at coordinate 10,545,945 of NW_025999820.1, read as the reverse complement.
GCATGCGCCTTTAATCTTCTTCAGATTCTTGCCTTTGGGAGCAAGGGCCAATTGTACAAATTGCTTGGTTTTCGAAGCCTTATTCTTCTTCAGCTTAGCCTTGGAGTTTCCTCCCTCAACATAATTTGCATTGGCTTCAATGGCAGCAAACCCACCATAACAGTCTGCCTTTTTGTGGTCTTCTTCCACTCGTAGCCTCAGAATCAAATCCTCCATATTCATCTCACAACGCTTATGCTTGAGATAAATTTTGAAGTTATTCTAGGAAGTTGGCAACTTTTCGTTTATCGCCCCAACTTGGAAATGCTCATTGATCTCGCATCCCTCGGAGTGCAGTTCATAGATCAATTTCTGGATTTCTTTGACCTGAGAGACAACAGATTTTGAATCCACCATTGTATATTTGAGAAACTTACCAATAACTAATTTCTTTGGACCAGCATTATCAATCTTATACTTTTTCTCCAAGGATTCCCATAACTCCTTCGTTGTCTTGCACAGAGAATAAATGTCGTAGAGATTGTCATCCAAACTATTCAGAATATAATTCCTGCAACAAAACTTAAAATGATTCCAAGCTTCAATTGCCATGACAGTCTCTTTTGTCATTGGATTCTCATTAGACTTTGGAGCTTCTTCCTTGACAACATGAGCAAGATTCAAGGTTGTTAGGAAAAACATCTTCTGTTGCCATCTCTTGAAGTCGAGCCCTTTGAACTTCTCGGGCTTTTCAGAGTATTTTGGCATAGCGCCATTCACAGTCACAGATTGTTGATCCAAGAATTTCTGTTTCACGATTGTTGGATAAATATCAACAATCTGTAATTTATTATTTATTAGCATATATAATTATATTACAGATTGTTGACATTTATCCAACAATGATACACCATTTATAGTTTCTTCTGTATTATCTTCCAAAATTTTACCATTCTCATAATCCTTTGGGTTTTCTAAATCTAAAAGATCCATGCCCTTGCGTTAATCATACCAACCTTTTTCTTCTATGCAGATGCTACATGGAAATAGCAAAATCCAGAGGGTTTCAGCAACCTTCAAACCAAGTACTGTACAAAATGGATCATCCGCGAAATGAAGAAACGATTTCACATTAAAACAAAATCATGTTCATTAGGGTTGAGCAGAAAGAATTAATTTCATGTCACATAAACAAATTAAATCATTTTAAGAATATATATAGGAAAGAAGGGCTTATCGTCATAAATAATGTCTGTTAACTTTAATTGACAATCATAATATATTTTTAAACATATAAAAATCTAATCAAATTTAAAGAGTTCAACCCACAAATATTCAGTTCAATATCGTTTTCTAGTATAAACATGAAAATAAGGTACAAAACCTTTTATATTGTGCAAGATATGAATCAATCAGCAATTGATTAATTTCCTAAACTCCCAAAAAAATTGAAATCAAATGAAAAAAAAATCATGCATAAATCGATCCGTATCTTAGTTGAACAATTCAAAATTCCAAAATCATCATCCGTTGGTCAAAAAAGCTTGTTTTTCTCAATAAGAGCATCTTAGGGTTTTAGAATAAAGATTATGTGCTAATAGTTTTTTATTATTAGGTGTAGGTTTATTGATAAATTTTAGTTTTATTGTTAATTTATAAGATTTAAACCTACCTTTCACTGAGAGGTAATGAATAATACTAAATCAATGTCCTAAGTGGCGGGTGAGTTTAATTGTTGAGTCTAGTAAATGGCCACTCCTTTAGCCTTTAGGATTATAGTGGAATGAATAACCCCTTGAGATCATGCATTCGTGAAGTCAGTGATCTGATATCCCTTACCCTTATTTTGTTAGGCTCCTTTGGTTTGCATGATGATCTTTTTTATTTATGCACACAAATTTTCTCTTGACACTGAGAGCCTGAACATTGAAAGATACATCGATATGATCTAAGGGTCATAGATTCGCACCGAAAGGAAGAATTCTTCCCGACAAAGAGGGCACTTTGGTGAAACTAGATTTCTCACATTTACACTACAGAGTTCGCAACAAATCAGATGCCCTCAAGGAATGAATGCGTATTGCCTTCTACTCGTATAACATACGACACACAACTGCTGCTGTGGAACATCAACCGCTGCATCCACTCCTACTTCAGCTTGAGTTTCAACGTTGCTCTCATTAGCAGGCATTGATTGCTGCCGCTGCCTTTGTTGCTGAAACAAATATTCGTAAACCAACACTCTCCATCTATTCCAATTCCTGAAACAAATATTTGTAAATCAATAAGAATTTAAGTTTTGTCAAATTTTTAATCCTTGGTTGAACGACGGTGAAGGAACAAGAGGAGATTACACGCGTGTTATCCAAATTCAGTAGCACTACAAAAGGTTAACCTTTAGACGAGCCTATAAACATACAATAGCTATAAAGGTTGAACGTAACTTGCAAGACAAGAATTTAACGTTTCAAGGAAAACTGTACCTGGCAACAGAATGGCCAAGGACTCCGATTGATATTGATCCAAGAACAATCCCACTCCAGAACAGTATTTTTGTGCGTAGTATAAGATCTACAACCATCTGATCCTTAGACATCTCAGAGCTACAAAAGATACAAAATCACTCAGGCCATCTTCAATGGAGAGAGCTAAAGGTCCAAAAGCCAAAAAAATGGTCTAATTGGCCCAAAAACTCATCTTCAACCAATGGATGAACTATAATTCTATAGAGATCACCACCAGAATTTAGCCAAATGTAGCCCACATTTAAACCTTTTTTTGGGACTCAGCTCTTCAAATGCAATAATTAATTTAAATTTAACGGTTAGATTTGAAAATATCCAAAAGTAGTTTAATTAAATTAACTAATAAATCTAAAGTAAAAACTTTAAAATAATAAATTATTGAAGGGCTATGTTTAGCTTCTTTGATTGGAGATGATATATGAGTATAGTCTGACACTGTTCATTGAAAAATAATCTTTTACAAGGTTATAATTATAGACAGTTATATTTAACTATTTCGGTTGGAAATAGCCTTAATGCACATCAAAGTACAAAGAGCTAGTATTAAAGCACAATTGCCATAATAAGATTAGTACTGAAGATTCAAAAGAAGGTGCTGAGAACAAAGCCACTTACAGAAAATAGGGAAGATCCTTGCAGGGCCTGATTACCGGCACTCCATTTTTGAAACTGTAGAGACCAACAGCACTAATTTCCTTTCCCAAAGGAAGAATCTTCACGTAATCGAGCACACCAACCTTCAACCAAAAGCAAATTAGAACAAAAAAAATTTACATTAAAAAGAATATAGAAACTAAAGACACTACCATCTCCAATTATGGATAGGTTGCATGGACACGGACACGGAGATTGCAACACGCAACACGATAAATTTCAAAAAAAAGGAATACGGACATAGCTAGGAATGACGATTAAAACATAATAAATATTACATATATTAAAAACAATATTTTGAATTCATAATATAACACAATACTCATGTTCATCAAATTTGTTCACCATACACAATAATTAAAACACAAGATATCTTTTATAAAAATGCCCCAAAATATCTTTTATATTTACAAAAAATGCCTCTACCGCATCTTGACCAGTGTCTTAATCGTTTCTTGTCCGTGTCCAAACCGTGTCGAGTACGTGTCCGAGGTTTTAGAGTGTCTATTCAACCGGATCCTTTCGGCCCGAAAATGCCCAAACCCCGACTCCAGCAAGCATGCTAAGGTGGGCTAAATCCTAGGACTGCAAAATACAGCAAGACGTGCAGCCGTCCTATATTCTTTTGTTAAAAAAAAAACAGCAAAGTAGTAAAAATAAGCACAGTAAGTGCCAAAAGTTTGCACAACTCACAGGGTACTTATCGCCAATAAGTGTCTTCAGGGCTGAATAGAGGGAAGCGTCAACATGATGATTATGTCGATAAACAAAATCAAGAATTGACTTCAGGCCGAAACCACGATCAACAAGAATAATACTATCATCAGACCGCCATCCGAAAAGGGCCATCCAATCGCTAACTACACACTTCACACAAAAATTCAATTTCCAATTCAGTATTATGCAAATAGACTACAGGTAAGACGGATTATAATTAAATCTCAATAAATTAATAACCTTAAGACCAAAGAAAATCTACTAATTTAGCAAATATAAAATAATTGATAAATTTAACAACTTATTAATTAATCAAGGTATTCTTTATCCTCTTTATTTTTTTGAACAAACTTTCTTCAGAAACATTAGAATTTTATATTCTTTATTAAGTAACAATAATATATATTTATTTGACCAAATAATATTCATAAATCTAATCATTTTTCTTAAAATATGTTATAAATATATTACATTATTTATTTTAATAAATATTTAAAAACTCTATTTAAGTTAATATTATTAACTTACATATTACGTTGGACTTATATAATTTTTTTTTATAATGTATTAGTTCATAAATTTAGCAAATAATTTTATCTCAACTCGGAACCTCACCAGAGATTATTTTATTTTGCATTTAAAAGAATTTAAAAAAAAAAAAATTTACACGACACATCAGAAAATCATTTTTAGGCAAACGTTATCTGATTCTCAACTCGGAACCGGACCGAGGTTATTAATTTAACGGGGTATTAAGTTATGGAAGTTTTTGTAGAATAATAAAAAAAACTAAACGCACAGATTGGGTTCTCTGAAAATGTAGGGTATTCTGAACAAGTACGCCGGACTTGAAACTATTCCATTTGCGGTCGAAGGCAGACTTGGCTTCAACGATGCCTCGTACGACAATGAGCTTTGCGTCGGACTGGTCGGATTGATCGAGCGCTGGGTTTGAACGGAGCCCGGAGACTTTGACGGAGGGAGCTTTGCGGATCTTGCGTAGGGCTGAAGAGTAGGAGCTGAATTTGTGGAGAGTGAGCACAGCGGCGTACGCTAGGGCGAAGCCCACAAGGTGGCTTTTGAAGGAGAGGGCGAGTCCGGAGACTAGGGAGTTTAAAATTTGACCGCGCGGCATTGCGCGCGGTGGTTGTCGTCAGTATTTGCTTATACAAGGCGGGCGACGGATGAGAGAGCACGGAGAAGTTGTGAATTCATAGTTAGTCTCTCTCCTTTTTTGTCCTTTAAATTCTAATTGAAAAAGGAATCCCACAGTCGCGTTACATTGCCATTTTTCCTTTTTGACTTGAAAATCAGGAACAAGAGATGCCCTCCAACCCATTTAAACACCTCCAGCGGTCCAAATTTGCTTGGGCAATTGGTGGCCCATGCAAAGCATGTCCAAATACCCAAGCAAGATATGCTCTGCTTTCGTCAGTCGGTTAGGTTGACGTCAGCATGATGTCAACCACGTTTATTATTTTTCTTTTGTTGGGTGCGTGTAATACACGTGCTGGAGAGCGGTCAACACAAATTGCAACAATGGGCTCCGCTGCAGGGGTCCAACAGCATACCCCAATGGCTTGCTAACGTGGCTTTGGAAGGGCCATTGGATTTCCAACTAAAAAAATTGAAAAAAGTTAATATTGTGTCACGTGTCATGTTCTGGACTCTCAAATTAAATAATAATAAAAAATTCAACGGTTAAGATTAATCTAATCATTAAAATGGGCAAAATACAAAAATATTGGGGGGGGGGGGGGGGGGGGCGCGGGGGGAAGGGAAAAAACATCTCATCCCAAAATTTATTGTATCTATATGCCGAACCCGTTAAATTAAGAAAATGACCATGGCAGGCTAAGTGGAAATCGGACGTGGACCTCTGAGCTATTCTCTTACTTTGGCTATTTTCTTGTACTATTTAGATAGTACTCTTCCTTATGAACATGTATGATAGATTCTCAACTTTGTGCACCTGTTGTCCCAAATTGACCTACGGGGTCTACAAGCCCATGAATCAATTAATGTCATTATCCATGAAGCACTTCTTAGCCAAAAGTCTTTAATTCTATTAATTAGAATTGTTAGGAAGTGAGCATATACTCTTTTAAAAGGATTGAAAGAGTGCAAAGCTCTAGGAATATCACATTTTCTTAGAACGAGATAACATAAGGAATCATATCACTTTAACTATGAAAAGTGACTACATAGTTATCCAGATAACATCAAGAATCATATCACCTAAACTATGAAAAGTGACTACATAGTTAAAGTGATATGTTTCTTGATGTTATATGGTTCTAAGAAAATGTGATATTTGTAGAGCTTTGCACTATTTCAATCCTTTTAAAGGAGTATATGTTCACTTCCTTATAATTCTAATTCATAGACCCTTCGAGGATATATTTCTTTTATTATATGAAATTCAAGTTGTCAAAAAAAAATGAAGTAAAAAAATACCATACATATAACATAGTGTTTTGATATTCATTTAAACAAATAATCATATTGATTTAGGGTGGTGCTATCCACACACTTCTTTTTACCTCTTGCACACTTCAGTTAATTTCTGTCCAATGGGTCGTGATGGCAATATGGTTCTTGCAAAGAATAGCAATGTCGTGGTGGAGGTATAAGAAGGAACAAATCCCCAAGGGCGAAGGAGAAGAGTGGATATATTCAAGCAACGATTTGAGAGCAGGTTCATGCCTCCGAAATACAAGACCTGAAATTATTTGAGACTTCACTTTGCGTCGAGGATTCCAAAAAGGTCACTTGCAGGCTTCTCTAGCGGCATTTGTGAAATGTACCACATATCTCAAATTCTACGATGCTTTACTTCGCATTGAGGATTCGGGAAATGCCCCGAGTGACAATCTTGGTGATGAAGGTAGTAGCATTCAGCATGAGAGCACCAGGGGGCAGTCTTCCTTTGAACCCTGATAGAGTTAATCTTTCTAACGGAGCAATTACAACCCTGTATCTTCTAGTGGAGGTTCCAATTCCAGTACACCACGTTCTGAGGTCTAAGTCTACGAGTAATTCTCGTTTCTGCTCTCAGGACAGTTCCAGCAAATCCAGTGCTCAAACTTGTTTTCAATGCAAGAGTACATGTTGTTATACATGCGGTCAGCAAGGACATCGGGCTAACCAATGTCCCAAAAGTAGCAGAATTAGCTCACAACAGTCCCTTATTAGCCAAACTTACTCATAAGAACTGGCCCTTTCAATTGGCCGCATATGGAGGCGTCATCCACTATCAGAGCAATACTACGCTATATCCATGAGCTGTCAACTAGTATTCAGACGGTCTGGTTCCTATGCTGAAATCACTATGTAACACCAGAGAGGCGCACCTCATTACTAGGATGTCAGGGCACATTGGAATGGACGTGGTCAATATCAGAACACAGGAGAACGTCCATCAATGGCAAAGCTGGCAGACAAGCAGAAGAACTTAGGCAACCAGGGTCGAGGAAACCTGAATGGGGAAACTGAGGAACAGGCCATGCGGGAAGATAGCAGACCCATGGCCGTGTCAAAAACATCACTCACAAGGATGCTCAGAACCACCCCGACATGATCTTAGGTACGTTAAACATCCTTGGTCACTTCACAAAAATTTTGATTGATCCAAATGTCATCCACTCAGTCATATCACCCTTGTTTTCTCAAATGATCCAACCTCAAGGTACTCCTATCAGGTACGTATGTGAATCGCTATGCTACGAGGCGAAGTCTGTTGCATCCAATGGGAGTACAGAGGATGCCCGTCCTCATTAAATGGTGCCAGTTAATCTCATTCCGTTGGATATCGTGGACTTTGACGTAATCTTAGGAACGGATTGGCTGTTTCATAATCATGCTTTGGTAGAATGCCGAAACAAAGAGGTCACTTTTCGACGACCAAGCATGCATGTGGTCACTCTCACAGGTGAACGTAGGAAACTGAAGCATGAATTAATATCCGCCATAAAGGCGAAACGGATATTGAGGAAAGGCTGTGAAGGCTTCTATCACATCTTATTTGAAGAACGCAATCCACTAACGTTTGGCGTTCAGCTCGTGAAAGAGACAAGCAAAGCCACTAATGTTCGGCTCAATAAGAAACAAAGAACATTGGTATGATTGGCTCGCAAAGCTCATAGGTAATTCGTTTTTTATTTTTTTTTCATGAGACATCTTGAACTAGATCTTCTTCAAAATAAACTTACGTGTAATGAAAGATCTTATTTGAGATTTTGTTTTTGGAGAATTATGTTTGTTTTTTTCAAGTGACGATCTTCAGTTTGAACTTTTCTAGGAAGGATATTGATATTATATCCCTTAGATCTTTTGTTTCCAAAGAGACTACGTGCATTAAAAAAAATCATGTTTATGCGAGATAAAGCATTATATTTGAAAGTGTTGTGTTATATCATTTATGTTTTGTTACAAGAGAGGACAACTCATCATAGTAAAATAGCTCAAGAGAGTTTGAATATAGAACTTCTAAGTTTTTAAGGTCGTTCGAGCGCAGCTCGTTTATAGCCCATTATGCTGAGAGCAAAGAAAGTGATGAAACGATGTAACT